>NC_138202.1:60886286-61398786 GCF_964194415.1 Vipera berus
GATGTCTCTGCTTTTTAGTGTGCTGTCTAGATTTGCCATGGCTTTCCTCCCCAGGAGCAAGCGTCTTTTAATTTCTTGGCTACAGTCCCCATCTGCAGTGATCTTGGAGCCCAGGAAAACAAAATCTGTCACTACCTCCATTTCTTCCCCATCTATTTGCCAAGAATTGAGAGGGCCAGATGCCATGATCTTGGTTTTCTTAATGTTAAGTTTCAACCCAAGTTTTGCACTCTCCTTCTTCACCAGCAACAAGAGGCTCTTTAGTTCTTCTTCACTTTCTGCCATTAGAGTGGTATCATCTGCGTATCTTAGGTTGTTGATATTTCTTCTGGCAATCTTAATTCCAACTTTTGATTCATCTAGCCCTGCCTTTCTCATGATGTGCTCTGTATATAAGTTAAATAGGCAGGGCGACAGTATACAGCCTTGCCGGACTCCTTTCCCAATTTTGAACCAATCAGTGGTTCCGTGTCCAGTTCTCACTGTTGCTTCTTGACCCGCATATAGGTTTCTCAAGAGACAAATAAGATGGTCTGGTACTCCCATCTCTTTAAGAACTTGCCACAGTTTGTTATGATCCACACAATCAAAGGCTTTAGCATAGTCAATGAAGCAGAAGTAGATGTTTTTCTGGAACTCCCTAGCTTTCTCCATGATCCAGCGTATGTTGGCAATTTGATCTCTAGTTCCTCTGCCTCTTTGAAATCCTGCCTGTACTTCTGGTAGTTCTCGATCCACATACTGCTGAAGTCTAGCTTGTAGGATTTTAAGCATAACTTTACTAGCATGAGAAATGAGTGCAATGGTGCGATAGTTTGAACATTCTTTGGCACTGCCTTTCTTTGGAATTGGAATGTAAACTGATCTTTTCCAATCCTGTGGCCACTGTTGAGTTTTCCAAATTTGCTGGCAAATTGAGTGTAGCACTTTTACTGCACTGTCTTTTAAGATTTTGAATAGCTCAGCTGGAATACTGTCACCTCCACTAGCTTTGATGTTGCTCAGCTTTTCTAAGGCCCACTTCACCTCACATTCTAGGATGTCTGGCTCGAGGTCAGTGACCACCTCATTGTGATTATCTGGGACGTTAAGCTCATTCTTGTATAGTTCTTCTGTGTAATTTTGCCACCTCTTCTTAATCTCTTCTGCCTCTGTTAGGTCCCTGCCATTTTGGTCCTTTATCATGCCCATTTTTGCATTAAACGTTCCCTTCATCTCTCCAATTTTCTTGAAAAGATCTCTGGTCCTCCCTATTCTATTGTTTTCTTCTATTTCTTTGCACTGTTCATTTAAGAAGGCATTCTTATCTCTTCTAGCTATTCTCTGGAATTCTGCATTCAATTGGGCATATCTATGTTTTTCTCCCTTGCCTTTCGCTTCCCTCCTTTCCTCAGCTATTTGCAAAGCTTCCTCAGACAGCCATTTTGCTTTCTTGCATTTCTTTTTCTTTGGGATGGTTTTGGTTGCTACCTGTTGTACAATGTCGTGAACCTCTGTCCATAGTTCTTCAGGCACTCTGTCTATCAGATCTAATTCCTTAAATCTATTTGTCACCTCTACTGTATATTCAACAGGGATATGATTTAATTCATACCTGAGTGGCCTAGTGCTTTTCCCTACTTTCTTCAGTTTAAGCCTAAACTTTGCAATGAGAAGCTCATGGTCTGAGCCACAGTCAGCTCCTGGTCTTGTTTTTACCGACTGTATAGAGCTTCTCCATCTTTGGCTGCAGAGCATATAGTCAATCTGATTTCTGTGTTGACCGTCTGGTGATGTCCATGTGTAGAGCCGTCTCTTGGGTTGTTGGAAAAGAGTGTTTGCTATGACCATCGTATTCTCTTGACAAAATTCTATCAGCCTGTGCCCTGCTTCATTTTGTACTCCAAGGCCAAACTTGCCTGTTATTCCAGTTATCTTTTGGCTTCCTACTTTAGCATTCCAATCCCCCATGATGATAAGGACATCATTTTTTGGTGTTACTTCTATAAGGTGCTGTAGGGCTTCATAGAACCGGTCAATTTCATCCTCTTCAGCACTGGTGGTTGGGGCATAGACTTGGACTACTGTGATATTGAATGGTTTGCCTTGGATTCGAACTGAGATCATTCTGTCATTTTGAGGATTGTATCCCAGTATTGATTTTCCTACTCTTTTATTGACTATGAAGGCTACTCCATTTCTTCTGAGGGATTCTTGCCCGCAGTAGTATACCTGATGGTCATCTGAATTAAATTCACCCATTCCTTTCCATTTTAGTTCGCTGATACCTAAGATGTCGATGTTCAGTCTTGTCATCTCTTGTTTGACCACGTCCAGCTTTCCTTGATTCATGGATCTTACATTCCAGGTTCCTATGGAGAAAAAATCTTTACAGCATCGGACTTTCCTTTCACCACCAGACATATCCACAGCTGAGCGTCCTTTTGGCTTTGGCCCAGTCACTTCATTCATTCTGGCACTACTAGTACTAGCCCTCTGCTCTTCCCCATTAGCATATTGGACGCCTTCCGACCTAAGGGGCTCATCTTCCAGCGTCATATCGTTTTGCCTTTTGGTACTGTCCATAGGGTTTTCATGGCAAAGATACTGGAGTGGGTTGCCATTTCCTTCTCCAGTGGATCACGTTTTGTCAGAACTCTCACCATAAAGTCCAATAAGGTCCTATAACAAACAAACAAACAAAAAACAAAACTCATTTGACACTTAGGACTAATAAAAATTGGCTCTGTCTTACATGTTTCTAGATTCTTAGTGCTGGTGATTTTTCTCCAAAATGCCACTGAATATAGTGTGAGCAAGCTACATTTTATTATAAAAAATGAAAAATGAAATGGTATATCTGTATCTATCATGCTGAGCATCTTTGTCACAGCTATCAATGATTCTCTTGAGAGACTAAATGTAGGCTTTAATATATAAAATACCTGGGAATTTTATCTTTTGATTAATGAAGACGTTGGTCCTAAGAGAACTGTAGTAAAACCTGGATCTTTGTAGCAAAGGAACTCCTAGTGAAATAATGCCTAGGTTTCTTTGGTTCTGGAAACTTACAACTGCATGTCTCTCACACTTAGGCTTCAGCCTTTCATTTGTCTTTTTCAATAAACTTGAAGATGCAGATATTGAATCTATACTTGGTTTACCATCCTTAAAGCTCATGGTTGCTTGCAGGTCAAAATCCACAAAAAAATGAAATAATTCTTTTATGGATGTAGTTAAATAAAGTACATGTTGTGATAGCTTGAACATTTACCTGATTAATTAATTAAACTTGGAGTTGAGAATTTCAATTCAGTGGGGCATCACCTTGATATGCCTTCTTTGGGGAATTAGTAGTCTAGCTAACGTGTAGAAAAATACCAACCTAAAAATATTCTACAAAGGAAATCAAAGCCCTGCTTCTTCCATTAAAGATTGTGTCTTACTTGTGACACTGGCAAGAGATAAGCAGAAATGAAAATTTCCGTTCTTTTCCTAGAATTTTTTTTTTGTGATGATACCCTCACCTTAATTTCAGGGAAAGGGATTATTGCAAACTGGGTCCTGTCCCAACATCAATTCTGTAGTGACCTTTATGATAGAGGTTATTACACAGGTTCAAAAATGAAGCTATAATTAATAATCAAACATTGGTTAATTAGTATTTGAGGCTAATTAAGACAATCAAATAATAAAGAGTTGACAGTTCAGAGGAAATACAGCACAAAATAATATTTAAAGCTAACATACGAAGCAAACTATTGTTTTCAAATAAAAAAGCAATAATGTATGAGAAGTTTATTGTTCAATTGAGTGAGAAAAGACAAAGAGTACAAAAAGTACTGTATTTGTTCAGATAATAAATTACAAAACTAGGAAAAAGACATACCGGTAAGAGTTAGGAGTGATACATTGAATTTAAAGACAGATAGATGCAGGGAGTTCCTGAGAATAATATGGAAATTAAGGGAAGAATAAAGAAGTGGTTCACTTTATATAGCATTCAGCTATAGGAAAAGAAGAAAGAAAAGCATACAAATTATTGCTGCAATGTAGATACTCAGAATTTTGGAGGTTTCCTTTCACAGCAAAAAAAAAAGAGAGGAAAATTTATAAGTCATAGGATGCACACCATTTGTATTTGTATTTGTATTTGTATTTGTATTTGTATTTGTATTTGTATTTGTATTTGTATTTGTATTTGTATTTGTATTTGTATTTGTATTTGTATTTGTATTTGTATTAAGGGGGAGTGCTTGTAAGCCACCCTGAGTCTTCGGAGAAGGGCGGGATATAAATGGAATTAAAATAAAATAAAAAAAATGCAGAGGTGCCACTAAATGGAAAAACAAATACACAGAGAGAATATTCTTGTGTTAAAGAGAGAAAAAGGGAGAGGGACTCAACTTTCCTTTGCAGCCTCTGCACCAGGGCTTTTTTTCTCATAGAACGCTCAGAACGGAGTTCCGGCACCTTTTTTGGATGGAACCTTGTAGGGTAGGCAAGGCAGGTTGTATAACATGTGTGAGTTCCGGCACCTTTTTCTTTTACAAAAAAAGCACTGCTCTGCACAGTTGTGGCACCAGGTTAGTGTTAAACAGATCCTTCAACATTTGGTTGGAAAATAAGATCTCTATTTATTCTGAAGAACTTTAGCTATGAATAGAGAGAAAGCCTGTGCCAACCTAGTGTTCCCTTAATTTTAACTGAATATATGATTTGGAATCATAATATTTCATCTTCATTTTTCTACTTTGAGGTTAGCATCTGTGTTTATGCCACAACTCAATTATATTTTACTGTTCTCCATCAAACATTGTGGTTGTGGCTTTATATTAATGTGGTAAAACTATCAATAAATTTGTATCCTCTTTATATTCTTCTACAGCTTAGAAATGGGGCATGTACTGGCTCAGCAGCTTAGTGACAAAGAATATTGCAGCATCTTACTTGCAAATTTATTGACCTGTGAATAGACCTACTGATTTAAATTAAACAGCCATTTACATTGTTTATGGTCAAGATGCAACTTATCTAGGATTATTACAATTTTCTATATAAGACAAACTTTGCTTGAAAACATCAATTACATTAAATATTAAATTATGTAAAGGGATTTTAATTCCTTGTTACAAGCACAGAGAATGATTAGAGTTCATTTCCATTTTAAATGCTTACAAACATGTCTTACCAAGTGGGGCAAACATGTTGAACAAGATCCCAAGGCTCAGGATTACAGGGATCTAACAGCAGCCCATACAAAACAATGTCAGCATGGCAGAGAGGCAGCAGGTCCACTTAGAATATCTTTGTCATGAGCAATGATGAATCTATAAGCAGTGTGATGCTAATACAGAGCATAAATATCTTCCTGACTTTCATTTTATAGGGCTTCACTTCAAACAGATGATTCATAAAGAAACTGTAATTCCAATGTTTATATGAACATGTGATGCTATATTTCAAATTAACAGAATAACAGAATTGGAAGGGACCTTTGAGGTCTTCTAGTCCAACCCCTCCCTCCCCCCGCTGTTCAGGCAGGAAACCCTCTTCTAGATGGCTATTTAATAGCATTTGATGCAAACCAATGTCCCTTCTTTGAAAGCGATAACATTGAAAAATACACTTTAGATTCTATATGTAGAATTCTTTGCTAACTTTCAAGTTCCTTGAAAGAACTATTGGCACAGGTTTTTTTAAAAAAGTTATTTTTCCCCCTCACAGAATCTACAATCGCATTATTGTGCACCAATAATGCATGCCTCATTTGCTCTCCTGGATAGAGTGATAAGAAATAAGACCTTCCTTATATTTTTAACATTTTGCATTGAACTGGTTGATCTAAATACCATAAAATGGGGATGTGTGTTAAGGGGTTCAGAGAGTTTTAGTTCCTACACTCCTCTCATCATTCCCCTTTCTGACTGCTAAGATCTGTTGCTGTCTGAGATAAAGCACCCAATATAATAATAATAATAATAATAATAATAATAATAATAATAATAATAATAATAATAATAATAATAATAATAAAGTTGGAAGGGACCTTGGAGGTCATCTAGTCCAACCCCCTGCTCAGGCAGGAAACCTTATACCATTTCAGGCAAATGGCTGTCCAGTCTCTTCTTAAAAACCTCCAGTGTTGGAGCATTCACCACCTCTGGAGGCAGGTTGTTCCACTGGTTAGTTGTTCTAACTGTCAGGAAGTTTCTCCTTAGTTCTAGGTTGCTTCTCTCCTTGACTAGTTTCCATCCGTTGCTTCTTGTCCTGCTTTCAGGTGCTTTGGAGAATAGCTTGACTCCCTCTTCTACATAGCAGCCCCTGAGATATTGGAACACTGCTATCGTGTCACCCCTTACCCTTCTCTTCATTAAACTAGACATACCCAATTCCAGCAACCGTTCCTTATATGTTTTAGCCTCCAGCCCCCTAATCATCTTGGTTGCTCTTCTCTGTACCCTTTCTAGAGTCTCAACATCTTTTTAACATTGTGGTGACCAAAACTGGATGCAGTATTCCAGGTGTGGCCTTACCAAAGCATTGTAAAGTGGTATTAGTACTTCACCTGATCTTGATTCTATCCCTCTGTTAATGCAGCCTAGCACTGTGTTGGCTTTTTTGGCAGCTGCAGCACACTGCTGGCTCATATTGAAGTGATTGTCTACTAAGACTCCGAGATCCCTCTCACAGTTACTACTATTGAGCAAGGTACCACCTATACTATACCTATGCATTTGATTTTTCCTGCCTAAGTGTAGAACCTTACTTTTTTCACCATTGAATTTCATTTTGCCTTTTAATGTATTGAAGCTAATGAGAATGGTTGATGAATACTATTTTAAAACTGACATTGGGACAACTTTTACTTTCAACATTGCTTACTCAACATTCTGCCTAGGATCTTCTGTTGCCCCTCAAACAAATCCTTAAATACAGTTGGAGGGCATAATTGGGTTACATGCATACAATATTGTATCTACTTCAACAGTTGTTCAGGAGTATTTTCCAAAGTCTTTTGCTGAAGTATTGAGCCTGGGTGAGACAAAGAGTCAATCCAAACTGGCCTAACTGCCAGTTTAGGAGGATGTCAATGATGTGAGAGTGGAGATTATTTATTCATTTATTTATTTATTTATTTATTTGTTTGTTTGTTTGTTTGTTTGTTTGTTTGTTTGTTTTATATACCGCCGTTCTCCCGGAGGACTCAGGGCGGTGTACAGAGCAAAGTGAGTATACAATAAAGCAATAATAAAACAAATAAAACCCCAAATCTTTCAGGCCAGGCCGGCTTGCTGGAATATATAGGTTTTTAAGTCACGCCGGAAGGTGCGAAGGTCAGGGGCCATCCGGATTTCGGCTGGCAAGCAGTTCCAAAGGATTGGCGCACCCACTGAGAATGCTCTCCCCCTGGGGGCCACCAGTCGGCATTCTCTGACCGGTGGCACCCTGAGGAGGCCTTCTCCGTGGGAGCGCACAGGACGGAGGGGTATTGACGCTGGCAGTAGGTGCTCCTGTAGGTAATCCGGACCCATGCCATGTAGGGCTTTGTATGTCATCACTAGCACCTTGAATTTCACTCGGAAGGCAACTGGAAGCCAGTGCAGCTCACGGAGGAGAGGTGTAATATGGGAGTTTTATAAAAAATTGCATCATATTATACACTCCTGCTGAGTTTTAATTCCATGATCCTTTCTACTTTGCATTTTTTTGATTTCACTCTAATGATGGGTAGCTTTTAATATAGTGCATTGATAATATGCATTGAACATTTCCAGATATCAAGAAAAAACAAACTGATAGGTTTTCATAAGAACTATGTTCAATATTTGATGTGCTACTGTGGAAGTTGCTTTGTTTAACATACCGCTTTTGATTTTATTTGCAGTTTACCTTTTACCTTGTAATTATATCTGACTATTAATGCCTTTAATTCTAAGAAAATCAATATGTGAAAGTAATCAACATTTTGAAAGCATTCATTTTCACCTTAGCATATGCTCTTTCAGGATAATGTTGTTTCACTAGACATGGTCTTTGGTTTATATGTTTTAATCAATTTTAATATTTGACTTAGTATTTTTGTATATTTTATTTAACATTTTATTTATTCCTCATTTATTTCTTTGCACAAAACTATGACCTATAGCATAAAGTTGGATATCATCCTAATTTCGTCAAAGATGGGAAGTAAAGATAATAGTATCATCTCCCCTATAGTTCTTTTGCATAAACAGATTTGTTTTTTCCCCATTCATTACCCAAATGTAATATCTGAGAAAAGCATGTTTTCCATCATAGTCAATCAATCAGAATAGAGCTGGAAGGGACCTTGGAGGTCTTCTAGTTCAACCCACTGCTCAAGCAGGAGATCCTATACCATTTCAGACAAGTGACTGTCCAGTCTCTTATTAAAAACCTCCAGTGATGAAGCACCCATGATTTCTGAAGGCAAGCTGTTCCATTAGTTAATTGTCCTCACTTGTTAGGAAGTTTCCTTAGTTCCAGGCTGCTTATCTCCTTGATTAGTGTCCATCCATTGTTTCTTGTTCTGCCCTCTGGTAATTTGGAAAATAAGTTGACCACTTCCTCTTTGCGGCAACCTCTCAGATAATTTTCTTGGGGGAGGAAGGTGATGCTGCGTATCACCAGCCAGATGCTCGCGTACCACCAGTGGTACACGTACCACCAGTTGAAAAGCCCTGCATTAATGAATACCAGAGAGGTATTGTGCTAATGTAAGATCCAAAGCACTTCTTCCCATGTTTTTTTTCCAAGCATACAAAATTAACAAGGCATCAATCCAATTAAATTTTTGAGAATTGGCCTCAACTAAATAAAATACTGAAATCTAAATGTTTATTAGTCTTGCTGTGTTATGAATAAAGGTACATAGTCATATTACTCCATGTTTTGAGGTTTTTTTCTCAATACACTGTTGTATTCCTTAACATAAAATGATGTTTCTGATGCTGTCATTCAAATACAATAAATAGCCTTTAATTGATTTATGCTGCAGATTAGGATTTAGGTTTTTTGCAATACAAACAGGCCTTTGTTGCCTCTTTCATTGCTAAATATACTGACATTGGTTGTAGAAAGTGGAATAATTTCAATTGAAATTTGTCATTTCATTCCATTCTAAGTTTTATCCTGGGCTGATTTTCAAACTAGGCCAATTTATAATTTTCCAAATACATATACAATAATTCCAAATATCAATTATGTTGATATATGATGATGAAATTTTTTTATCCAGTGTCATTTCTATGGCATTGAACTATCATCCTGAAATTATTTACTGGTTACAATCATCATCTGCATACCCCCATTCAATTTTGCAGAATATGTTGATGTCATTTCATAAAAGAACAAATATATTTTGTTGGAAAAAGAATAGGAAACATTTTAAGCAGATATACTGGATTTCAATTTTTGGAACAATCTACTGAATCACTGGCAAGAATGAAAAAGATAAACAGCTTTAAGGCCACAGAAATACATTATTTTGTTACAATGGACAGTGAGACTTAAAAAGTGGTCAAAGATTCATACTTTTTTCCCCCTCATTCTGAAAATTCTCAAAGGGAACGAAAGAGTCACACATTGTATTGGTTGATATTTTACAGATTTTCTCTCCCTCTATAGGGTCATTACAGCCCTCCAGGAATGAAGGAATGAATAAATAAATATACCCCACCACCACCAACAGATACTCAATATAAAACTATGAAGTGAAAGATATGGAAGTCTCTGGTTATGTAATAGGTACTCTTTCTGTCAATTTTTTTAAGAGGCTCACACTCATTGCCATTAGCACACTATAACGGACCCACACATATATGTGGGAAGTATCTATAAAGTAAGTTAGGGAACTCAAACAGCTAAACAAGTTAAAAGAGGAAGAAAACAAAACTGTCAAAATATTTGCCTAACATTATGCAGATGAAAAGTTTAATTAAGTTGACAGTTAACTACATAAATCAGTAAACAACCATAAATTCTACATAAAATCATTCTTGTTTTTACTATGTTTAGAATTAATCAGACATATAACAAGCATATAAACAAAACTAGTATTTTGTGTATATGTGTTTGTGTGTCTGTGTGTGTGTGTGTGTGTGTTTCTGTGGGAAATGTGGGAGATATTGACAGGTAAAAAAGAGATGTAACAGAATTTTAGAGCTGGCTAATAATGTCTTGTTTCCCTTCTATTTGCTGTCCCTTTTAAAAAAAACAGTTGTGGGAAGTTGATAAAAATTGTGTTATAACTGTAGTTCACTGACATCTTTTTTTCTCCAAAAAGTATATTCCCACAAATAATATACATGTCTTGCTGTTATGGAGATTTGTTGGGGGGGAATGGTAGCCTCCAAGACAGACATTGCTGGGTTTTTTTAAAAGTCCTTGTTAAAATGATCTTATATTATCATGCAGCATTGTATTGGGGATTATTAGGAAAAGTCCTGAGAATACTTGAATTGAAAACCTTTTCATTTTTTGGTTCTAGTCTTAGGTTTCAAATGAATACAAATTAATACTAATTCAAACAGTATTTCAACCAAGAAGAAAAATAGCCTAAATGTGAAAATGAAAAAATATAGTAAAATCTCAAATAAAATGAAATCTCAATTTGTAAACAAATAAACTGTATTATTAGAATAAAATTATGCAAATAACTGACCAATTTGCTAAAAATTATTTCGAGAAGCATCTCCCTCTCTCTCTCTCTCTCTCTCTCTCTCTCTCTCTCTCTCTCTCTCTGTGTGTGTGTGTGTGTGTGTGTGTGTGTGTGTGTGTGTAGTTGTTCTAGTTTACCTGCTTGGATTTAAAAAAAAAAATCAAGAACACTTTACTAAATTTGAATCACTGGGAGAAATAAGCAGAGTTTAAAAGGAGAAACAACATGCTATCCTGAAAGATCTATCTCTACTAGTAGGAATAAAAATAGTACAGGCTGTTTATATTTAAGCAGGCACTAGAGAATTGCTTGACAGATACTTAAACTTCTTTGACAGAAGAGCTTTTGAGTTATTAAGAATGTAGTAATTTCCTTTTATAGGGTGGGGGGGGGTCTTCATTTTCAGTACAATTTTATTGTTTCAGAATATATGAGAATATTCCTGTGGAAGGAAAAATATCTAAGCATCCCATCACTTAAAAATGAGGTTTTATTTTCTGTAACTAATTATTGGAAGTATTGAAATCAACAGAATTTGTAAATGTTATCAGCCAACATTAGTAAATGTACTTTCGTGTGCTGAATTTACATGTACTACTGACAATCTGCTAATTAGAATTTTATCCATAAAAATATATTATATACTACTTATTGTTTTTATCAATAAATAATTCATTTGTATATTTATTAAGTTCTTTTTTATTTATATTGCCCATAGCTAAAGAAGTAAACATATTTTGACTCTTGGGTTCTAAATTAGTTATAATCTGGAAAAACAATATTAAAATACCACTTAAAAGTACAATAAAAAATGTCAATTCATTTTGCTGCAGTAGTAAAAATCAAATTCAGTGTTAGGAATTGTTTAATAAGTCAGAGAATAAAGGATAAGACATTATAAAGGCATTATAGGGATCTATGCAAAAAAATCTTCTAAAAATATTGCAGTTTGATAGAAAGTGCAAAGAAGTGTAGTGAGTGTAGTGTAGTTCTACAGTAGTTGATGAAATTTTCTATTAACAAAATAGGCAAAAATAAAGATAGAAATTTTATACTTCCCATTGCAGTGAATGAAAAGAGAAAAAGCATTCATTTAAAAAATATTAGACACAGTTATCCAGTGAAATTAAAATGGAATCATTATACTCATGTCCTATACTGTCATAATTATGCTGGATTCATACATTGATTTAAATTATAATTTATTAATCATAATTTGCTGAATAAACTAGAATTGACAATGATTATTTAAAATTAAAAGGTCTGGGGCTTGCAAGAGCTGAATTTGCAAAAGAGGCCTTGCAATCATTTATTTATTTTTAATACATTCATAATGTTAATTTCCAGGACTGTCCCTTGTCAGTTATTTGGATTAAAGGATTAAAAAGCAACAATACATAAAAATCTCTAATAAATTATGAGAATGGCAAGGGAAAAAAAAACTTCAAGGTAAATATAGCCATCTCTGAGAGCATATGCCTACTCTGTCCTAGCCAGTGCTTTTTCCCCCCCAAAAAAAGGTGTCGGAACTCAGAGGTGCTGTCACTGGGAGCGATGCCAGTGTCTTGCTATGGCATCACCACTCATCCTTTGCACCCCCGCCCCTGCAGCTCAGAGCCATATGCCACAGGGATTCCCCTCCCCACAGCCGCCGTGGGGATTCCCCTCCCCACAGTTGCCACAATGAGGCCCGTGCTGAGCCCCCACCTGGAGCTGCTCTGAACCCCGGCCCACAGCTGTGTTCTTCATGGCAATGGTCTCCGGCAGCAAACAGCTGATGGCCTCCGGCACCGGCACTCGTTCACTTACTGCCCTGTTGCTTCCAAATGCAGTGAGTGAGCAAGCAAATGGCGTTTGGAAGCATTTGGAAGCGACGGGGCAGTAAGTGAGCGAGCGAGCAAGAGGCCTTTGAATGAGACAGAGTGAGTGGGGGAGAGACTAAATGAGGTGCCTTTGAAAGAGATGGAGGAGTGAGTGGGAGTGCCTTTGAAAGAGACAGAGGAGTGAGTGAGAGTGACTGCAGGCTTTTGTGAGCAAAGTGTGAGTGAGTGGGGGGGCTTTTGTGAGTGAAGGGTGAGAGAAAAAGGGAAAAGTGAGGGGGAGAAGGGAAAAAGAAAAGGCACTGACTTCTGACTTCCTCTGTTACAGGAGTAGAAGGAAGCATTAACATTGAACCTCAACTTTTTGCTTTTCTATCATATTATAAACTAGCCATTTCTATAACAATAAACGAATCTAACCAATGAAACCCAAAATACTCCCCCCTTTTTTTTAGTTATCAAGTTTTTGACACCTTAGTGCTTGAATATTCTCATGTCCTAAAAGTGGTACAATTTCTGAAAAGGTTGAAAAGCCCTGATGTAAATGCAGCCTAAATTGTTTATTGCCATCCTATTTGCAAATAATATCTTACCTAGTTGAGATGGTGTAGTTGAACAGCAGGGAGGGTGCAAAGTTCCTGCCTTTGCTGCAGACAACTTGCCTGTGCAACATTGCACGGTGAAAGATTGTGACTAAACAAAATTTTAATCTACAGATAATACCACCAGAAATCATTTTAGCCTTTTTAATAAATGTTGTTATTGATGTTAAGCTCAACATGGAAAACATCATACTGTATATTGTTATGTATATACTAGGTTAATTATTTAAAGACTGAAGTGCAACATAACTAGATTCTAAATAATTTATTTTTCAAAACACACAACAATCCAAACAGTAAAAGTAAAGTCCAAATTAAGAATATTTCATTCTTAAGAATTGTTTAATTTAAAGTGGTTTAGTTGTAATAGATGATTATAGATTTAAAACAGTTTTCAAGAGTATTTACAAAAGATACTATTTTTTTCTAGCATCAGCTAAATTAGACATATTACATTGAGAAAAATGTTTCTCATTTCTTTCCTGTTACCTTTATTGATTTCATTGCAGAGATGTTAACATAGGAAATAGATTATTTCGTTATATAATTTTACCTTCCAAAAGACAGAAGCAGATGAAAAATGTGAGGTTCTTTCCTGTTGGCTTTTTTGAATTAGCTGTTTTAGATTCTAAAAGTTTAGTTCCTAAAGAAGTAACCTTGTAAATAATTTTAATGTCCTCCTCTAGTGCAGGATAGACAACCTTGGCTCTTTTATGGCTCAAGGACTTCAACTCCCAGAATTCCTGAGCCAGCATGGCTCAGCTTGGAAACCTCTCTCTTTCCCCTCAGCATGGCTGGCTCAGGATTTCTGGGAGTTGAAGTCCACAAGTCATAAAAAAGAGCCAAGATTGCCTATCCCTGCAATAGGGGGAGCTTTTTTTTTTTGCAAAAAAAAAAAAAAAGGTGCCGGAATGCTGTTCTGAGCATTCTATGAGAAAAAAAGCCCTGGGCCTAGCTTTCCTGAAGAAAGACCCAGATCTTCAGGTGTCTCTTGCAGGACAGCAGGATTCAGTCATATAATTTCTACTTTTGTTTTTTTTTTCCCTCTAGGTATTTGTACAATAACAGAGAACACATGATGCATTGCAAACATTAGACCAGTGGTGGCAAACCTATGGCATGCCTGCCAAAGATGGCACTCAGAGCCCTTTCTGTTGGCATGCGCACCACTGCCACCAGCAGCAGGTCCATCAGGCTGCCACTACCACCTGGAGTAGGAGCCCCGCCCAACACAAAGGAGGCAAAACAGTCGACTAGCAAGCTCAAGCAGAGGTGGTAGAACAGAGGTCACCAACCATTGTCAATTGGTGGACTGGAAGAAAAGGGAGGGGAAAGCATTTTACATGCTGTGCATCCATGCATAGGGCTGTGAGCATGCACGTGCTACAAATGGGGCGGGGCTAGTGCCTGTGTGATTCTCACTACCCCTGCCCCATTCTTATGTGGTACAGCGCCTTGTATCTGCACCCTGTGGCGTGGCATGGCAGTGGCCGTTTTTGCGCCTTGCAGCATGGTGGCCCATTTTTGTGCCCCCAGTTTTTGCATGCCAGAGAGGTGCCTCCTTGCCCCCCCAAGGGCACCACAATGCTGATGCGGCCCTGGCACTTTGCGATAAATAAATGGGTTTTGGGTTGTGGTTTGGGCACTCAGTCTCTAAAAGGTTCGCCATCACTGCATTAGACTATAGATCCTACCATTTCCACTCAACTACATTCTTTCCATTTTCAGTATGAGGCTATTATATGCATCTAGAATATTATATGTGGTTATTTCCAAGGTGTAGTTTACATTCACATATAGCTATTAACCAGTTTGTGCAAACTATGATGGCTAAGATACATCTGAATGAAAAGATAATATAATCTGAGGTGAAAACTGAAGTACAAACCTCAAGAAATTATGTAACAGATGTAATGAATAGTAATCATTTATGTATGGAATAATTTGCCTATTAATATTAAAATGAGAAAATTACTTTAAATTTGGGAAAGAAAGGACATAACAGACTTCCTAAACAAACTGAATACATTTTTTTGGTACATTTGAGGCATCAAATAGCACTCCTACAAGGAAAGCTGTGCCTCATCCTGATGAGCAAGTGCTAAGCTTTGATGTCACCTCTGTCCAGAAAACAATGCAGAAAGTTAACATTTGGAAAGCAGCAGGCCCAGATAACATCCCTGGACGTGTCCTTAGGGAATGCGCAGATGAGCTGGCTTGTGTTCTCACTGATATTTTCAATCTCTCATTGCAGCAGGCAGTGGTCCCATCATGCTTTAAGACGGCCATCATCTTGCCAGTGCCAAAAAAAGTCCACAATTGCAGGCCTCAATGATTACCGCCCAGTTGCACTGACATCCACCATTATGAAATGCTTTGAGAAGCTGATAAAGGATATTATTGTATCCAGCTTCCTGCCAGCATTTGACCCGCTTCAGTTTGCCTACCAACCAAATTGCTCTACAGAGGATGCTATTTCTTCCGTTCTCCATCTGAGCTTGAAGCACTGGAAAGAAATATTCACGTGCATTTGTTGTTTGTCGACTTCAGTTCGGTGTTTAACACAATCATTCCCCAGCATCTAGTAAACAAACTAGACCTTTTAGGCTTAAACTCTCCTTTGTGCAACTGGATTCTTGATTTTCTTACCAACAGGCCCCAATATGTGCGAGTTGGAACAAATACCTCTAATACCATTTTCTTGAGCACAGGTTCTACTCAGGGCTGCTTCCTAAGTCTGCTGCTGTTCATCCTGTTGACCCATGACTGTTGTGCTAGGTTTGCCACCAAACATATTGTGAAGTTCACAGATGATGCATGCACGTGCTACAAAAGGGGCGGGGCTAGTGCCTGCGTGATTAACAAGTAGGCTGGCTTAGTCACTCAACAGCGAGATACTGGTGAAGCGGGCATAGCAGCACCTGCATTTTCTGCGTCGCATGAGAAAAGCACATCTTCCTTCCCCTGTCCTGACCACTTTCTACAGGGGGACGATCGGGAGCATCATACAGCATCACAGTCTGGTTTGGAAGCATCACTGCTTCAGACAGGAAGGCGGTGCAGAGAGTGGTGAGGATGGCCGAAAAGATCATTGGCAGTTCCCTCCCTTCCATCCAGGACATAGCACAGAAGTGTTGCTTGAGCAGGGTCTGTAAGATTATTTGGGACACTACACATCCTGTTCACGACCTGTTTTCCTTGTTACCTTCTGGGAGGAGGCTTTGTGGTATCCGTAGCAGAACATCCAGATTCAGCCAGTTTCATTCCATACAGCATTAACCTTGTGAACTCTCAAGCTTCCTCCTTCCATTATATATTCAAGATGGACAATATTTAATATTTGTTATATAATGTAGGGGTGTGGGTCTATACATATGTTGTATATAGTATGTTTAGGTGTGTGTCATGTATGTGTTTCACTTTGAGAGCGGACAAGTTTCATTTTTGATGTGTGTTGTTATGCCCACAGTAAAAAAATGACAATAAAGGTTATCTATCTTATCTAAAGAGGATTTAATTTAATTTAGCTGATTTAAAAATTTGCCTAAATATAGTCCATAGTTCACTTAATTATTTGTAAACATCACCATGTTCATTGGGACAGGTTTACAGCGAAATCTATGCTCATTAATTAAAATATTTATAGACTGTTAAACTAGATCACTTAGATAGCTAGTGACTTCAGGTAAATTATATATGAAAAAAGCAAACCAAACAATATTAACATCCATGAGAAGACCTTACTAGTTAACAGCTGTTAAAGGGCTCGTGCTTTAGTTTTGAAAAAAACCCCTTCTATTTAATCATAGACCTGGGTTGAAAATATTCAATGGATAGGATTCAAAATGACACTAGCTATCTAAGTGATCTAGTTTAACAGTCTTACTGTACACTGTACCATATTTCTAGCTTCAATTTTTAGGCAACTAATCTTATATCACAGGGCTGTTGGAGGACCAGGCTGAGTTGTGGGACCACTGTGGAATGACTTCCATGATGAAGGCTGGCACTATTCTGTGGCTTATTTCACAGAATGAATGATTTAGGCTTATTGTATTGTGTAAACTCCACCAATGAGACTTAAATACTCTGGTTTATGCTTTAGCATTTTATGCATGTGAATCAATTCTGAGAGAATAAACAAAACAGAGTATGTCATCTTGTCAGCATAGGATAATGTATGGATTATGTCAACTTATTATTTGGAAGAAATGTGGCTATTTGGCTATCTCTGGGGCTATATATTTACAGATGATAGTTTTTTTATAAATTAGGGGGGGGGTTGGTTATTTTTTCTATCCCTCATGATCCTATCTCTATGTTTGTAAAGCAAAGGTGGTATATAAAATTATAAGACAAATAAACATTGTTTATTTCAAGAGTAAAAACCTCTTGTCCAAAGATGAAACTATTCCAAGGTGCTTTTTAAGATGACATCTCAGCACAACATTGGGAAAAAAGCTGATATTAAATCAAATCCAATACAGTATACATAATTTATGGGATTTGTCATTATGCAAAAGCATGTTTAAGTACTAAACATATATAATACCATGCAAACAAATACTGTAAGTGCTACACAAATAAAGGGAGTTCAATGCACTATTGTCACAATAAAAATCGATTTAAAAGCATAGCCCACATTTCTTATGAGAAGAATGAGAAAACTGGTACATATTCCAATGACCATTATAAACCTATCTGACACTATGCTGCTTGAGGAAAATCTGAAAGACATCTTCATAATGGTAAAATATGACAGTAGATAATTAATATTCAATTACACTTTATTTTTGGTTTCAAGTTTACAACATTTAAACCATCATAATACAGACTGTGCATTTAGTTCTGAATATTTGGACTGATATGATACTGTTTTTTTAGAACTGTTGAGAAGGATGAGCTCTTGATCATTTCTTTGCGATACATAAAATTATGAGGTTTGTACTTTTCAAATATCTTCAGTTAAAGATGCAAACTTTTAGTGATAGTTTTGGATACATGTAATCTAGAACATGGATTTGAGGTACTTGAATTTCTGTGGAAAAGAACAGCATCAATTGCAAAAACAAAACAAAAACACCAGAATTGACGGTGGGAATTTAGTTCTCAAGCTGTTAGTTTTCACTACTAAAACTAGCAAGTCTTGCTATATAGATGGAATTTTCCTATGCTGTGGTTTCGAGCAACCATCTGAAAATATGAGAATATTGTTGAATGAACTAACATGTCTCTGTCCATATCCAAAGAGTGCACATTAAAATATAATTCGATGCTTTAAATCTAGTTATGAGTAAACAGAATTTTAATTGTTTAACTGGTAGCCAATATGTAAATGAGAATTAACTTTCAAATAATGAGAACCTATACTTCTGAGGTGACATGGACAAAGACAATTGCTCTAACAGGATGAAAAAAAAAAAGAAATAGCATGGCCATCTTTGCATTCTGAGACTCATCTTGGGCCCCAACAGAACTTTTTATCCAGCAGATAGACATCTCTCTGCAATTTTCTTTTAATGCCCTGGGACCTACAGTGGGTATAGGTTACACACATCAGACAAATTATGCTTGACTTTTATGTACCATTCTAGAATTTACTTTTTCAAGTGTGGGCAATAAAATGCTTCAAGTAAGTAGGAAACCTGATATATTTATTACCATTGTATGTAGTTAATACTTTTACATGTCACTGCTGGAAAGTACAGATTGT
Organism: Vipera berus; assembly: GCF_964194415.1. Classification (NCBI taxonomy): domain Eukaryota; kingdom Metazoa; phylum Chordata; class Lepidosauria; order Squamata; family Viperidae; genus Vipera; species Vipera berus. The sequence goes on from NC_138202.1 coordinate 60,905,082, forward strand.
TTCTAGAATTATTTAGCCACTTTTCCTTTTTATTGAAGTTACTTTTAATTATTCCTTTTTCAGGATTAATAATATTGATGTACAAAAAAGTAGTAACAACCAATGTTACATATTGTATTTCTATAGTATTACAATCTACGTTTATTTACAGCCAATGCTGCCTGATCAGTTCCCTCCTATGAACCATGTTCAGTAATGCCTATTCCTTTCTCACACAGTATGGTACCACAAGGCAACTATAGCTCACTCTCTTGTGAAATCAAGAATTGAGATAGCAAAGAACAATCTGTCTGCAGTTGCTTACCCATCCTTTCTTTCTTGAAGACAATTTTTTAAAGAATAGGGAGTGACCAATTATCCAGAAAAAGAAGTAAAGTAATTTGTGTTATGTGTTTCACTTTGACAGCGGGCAACTAAATTTCATTTTTGATGTGTAAAAAATGACAATAAAGATTATCTTATCTTTTTTAATTTATTTGCGTTCTTTTTATATACTACAAAAGAGCAAAAGCTTGAAAACCTTTTAGGTGCTAAAATGAAAAAAAAATGAATTATAAACTGCTCAGAGAAAACATGTACACAAAATACTATCTTTCGGAATCTCATCTTTGCTTTATTTGGCCCTGTGAAACATCTCCCCCAAAGAATACAAGCAATCATTTCTGCCATGTCATCTTTCTGTGAACAGCAAAGGGGGACTGGCCGAAACTTGATCAATTTCTCTAAATGCTAAACAGATGAGTAAAGATATATAAGAAAGTTAGGGGTAGCAGTTTGTACAAAATGCACTACTCATCAGGACTCTGCCAGCAGGGAGTGAGTTGAGCAGGTGTATTTTTTTAAATTACTGTAAAGTCCTAGAGAAAGAGTAAAGAGAGAAAAAAATATGAGAAAGGAAACATGTTAGGGATCTCATGGAAAGAGTAACATAAAGTAATACACTGGCTTTTTTTATCCTGATATCCACAAGGTATCTCTTAACATGAACAGCCATCTGGAAGGTTTTCAATAAGCATCCAATACTGGATGAATCAGTGATCATATATTTGGGCTTCAAAAAACCATATAACCACTAGATAGCAGCAGTGACGGCAAAGCAGCTTTTTTTCTGTTTAGTAGTTATTTGGCTTTTTGAGCTTTGGTAAAATATTGTAGCACTAAGTATGATTTAACCAGCTCATATTGAGTATTGCCCAACTAGAAAACAAGGAAGCAAATAGATACCAGAGTGAAAATGCATATAAATAATCTGAAGTGTAGTAATTGTTCTTTGTAATCATCACTTAAAAACGCTATTTTGGTATGCAGGGGACATCAAAAGAAGCCATTCCTATTCCACTGCCCTTTATTCCTTTCAGAATGGAATACCAAAGGAGAAGCAGTCTTCAGTCATATGGGCATGTCCAAATCTTCTACCTGTTGACACATCTCTCTTAGTGAGATGCTTGCTGGAAAGTCAGGCTCCAGAGGAAGTGTATAAAAAAAAAATAAGAGGAAATGTTGACAGCTTTAAAGAGTTACTCTGTTCTTCTGTTTGTTTTCCTGCTTTTTGCACAATACTGAGGAAACGACAAGGCTCATCTAGCCTAGCATCTATTTATATGGCAAGAAGCAAATGGAACAAGGTTGAAATTTGGTGCCTCTTTCCTACTATGCTACTCCATCACAGATAAGTACATGGTCAACTATTTTGGCCCAACACAGTTCTGCCTTCTGTTCCTTAAGGTGGGGCAACCAGAACTGGAGAATGGCTATAGTTAAGGGCTCCTTATAAATCGAAATCGGCTATTTTTATTTATTCTTGGATGATCCCATCTTAGCAGAACCAGGGGCAGGATTCGACTGTGCCCACCAGGCGCCCTTTCACTGTCTTTTTGGCTTAATTTTCCAACCCTTCTTTGCCTAGACTGGGGTCAGCTCTCCTGTTCTCTGGAAGGCCTGCACATGTATACTGTACATACACCCACCCACCCACACACGTAAATACATAAATAAATACATACCTCACTGCCCTCCCTTCCCCGTTGGAGTGTTTGGGCTCGGAAAGTGTCCGCAAGAAAAAGCTAGGGCGAGCCCCCTTCCCTTACAACCCGAGTCGCGAGAGCCCGAGGTTTGGTTTTTTTTCGCGTGAGTGTGTGCTGGAACATAGATAGAGAAAGAAAGAGAAAAGAGAGAGAAAGAGAGAACGCGGCCGGGAAAAGGAGAGAGAGAGAGAGAGAGAGAGAGAGAGAGAGAGAGAGAGAGAGAGAGAGAGAGAGAGAGAGACTCAGCAAGCAACTCCTGACAGAGTCTAGCCCGACAGCGCTCCTGAGACTCTTCAGCTGGGAGAGCGTGAGAACGCGAAAGCAGTAACAGCCCTTCTCGGCTTCGGCCGCCGCTTCTCCTCGCCAGCTGCAAACGCCCGACTAGCGCCGGGACAAAAAAGGCGGGGAGGGGATCCTGGAGGGGCCACAGAGGCACATTCCCTGAATCCAGTTTCTCTTCCCCCCCCCACCTCCTCGCTCTCCCCCTCCTCCTCGTTCTCCCCTCCTTTCTTCCTCTCGCTTCCCCTCTCCTTCCTCCGCCTCACTTTCTCCCCCTCCTCCCTTACCTCTCTTTCTCCCCCTATTTTGTCTCGGCTTCCCCTCCCACCCCACTTCTCCCCCTTTATTTTTTTTTTAACCTCAGCTTTTGCTGGCACTGCACTGCAGCTGCTCCTTCAGCCAGCCGTCCAGCCTGCTTTTTTTTTTCTCCTCCTCTCCCTTTTCTCTCTCCCCCCCACCACCCCGTTTCACCGGTGCCAGACAAACAAGCGCCTACCCCCCACTCCAAGAAAGCATCTTTTTTTCTTTTGGTGGTGGTGGGGGGGAACGGACCGATTTCGTAGATTAGCTTGAAATTTCAGAGGACGGAAGAAAAGCGAAAGAAGCGGGACGAGCCCCCTCCTCCTCCTCCTCCCCCTCCCTGCTCCCCCCACCCCGAAGGGAGAAGCCAGTTATCCTTCTAGCGGCGGCGGCGGCAGCAAACATGATGGCGGCAGCTCCCATCCAGCAGAACGGGACCCATCCTGGGGTACCCATAGACCTGGACCCGCCGGACTCTCGGAAAAGACCACTTGAAGCTCCCCCTGAAGCCGGCAGCACCAAAAGGACCAACACGGGCGGTGGGTATTTTCCCCTCCTCCTCCTCCTCCTGCCGCTACCCAATTCCCCACCCACCTTCCCCTTTCCTACCTGCCTCCTCGACTCGCCTCTCCCTCTTTTCCTTCCCCAAACATTCCTTATTTCTCAAATGTTATCATTCATCAAAATGGCGTCGCCTTTCAAGCATCTAGCAGCCCTGTTTTATTTTAATTTCACATATTCGTAGTGGCGGGGCGGAGGGGGGGGGCGCGCTTTTCAGCCTTGACACTCTGGGCGAAGGAGCTCAGAAGTCTTCTTCCACCGACCCTCTTGCACGCGTGGTAACAGTTGGAAGAACTAAACGAATAAATGGCGGCTGGAAAAAAGGCACTTTCACCCACTGTTCCCTCTTCCCCCTTTTGTGAGTCGCCAGGTAGATTAAACAGCGGCGGCGGCGGCGGCGGCAGCAAAACTTGGTCTTTTATTTCCTGGCACCACTTTCCTTTTCGGTGGAAAATGTTGCACAGATTTGTGCTTCCTGGGGCTGGGTCACTGTGATGGGGTGTGTGTAAGCGCGCGTGTGTGTGTCAGAGAGAGGTTTGAGGAGGGAGGGCGGGAGTTGTCTGTCTTGGTGCGGTGACTTGTTAGTTAACATCCTGCTCTTCCTGGATGAGATGAGTTATAACGGGACCAGCATCTCCTCTATTCATTTGCACTGGAGTCTTCATAACAATGCACCGAGGCAGAGGTGAATTTATTCATCCAGCGTTAAGAAACAGCAGAAGTAGATAGCTGATGTATTTAACGTTTGTATAATGTTTTTTTTTGGGGGGGGGGGAAGGATGCACCTGTATCAGCTGGGACGTTGACTCAGAGAAAGTGAGGTTGCTCTTAGGTGGCTGCAAAACAAAAAAATAAAAAAATAAAGTTGGGCTGTTTAATAAAGAAGGGTCTTAAAATGTGTGTTGGTTTTTACATGCAATCCTCTCAGAACAGTTTTTTTTTCCTAGTCCATAGAATTGATGGTGTAAGTTCTGTGAAGGAAGCAGTATGATTGTTCAGTTATAAAGGGGAAGTTGTTTTATTCATGGTACTTATTCCTACCTATTTTGGGACTTTTTAAACTCTTACTTTGCAAGTATTTACATTAGTCACTTTTTAAATGCATGCAGGGGTTTAGCTTCCTTTTAACTGAGAAAAATTCTTAATGTCCTTTAATGAGCTTAAGAGATCATTGCTACCAAGAAATGGTGAAGAAATACATCAGGATTACTTAGGCAAATTATCATAACCACATTATTTTGAGTTTTCTTCAGGATAACTTTGAGTAAAGCCTCCGATTCTGGGTTATTTAACAAAAAGCAGTGTATTCTTCGAAGAGTATAGGGCAACAATACATAGCCTTTGGTTCTAACAATTTTCTACTTTCTTTAATTTGATTATACCATTTTAAGGACTTTGATCTTTCCTGATCATTTTCTTTGCCTCTGTGTGTGTGTGTGTGTGTGAGAGAGAGAGAGAGAGAGAGAGAGTGAAATACACTTTGGCTTATGTTATTGTTAACATGAAGTTAAATAGAGCCATACAGGAACTGTTTTATGCCTGGAATTATAACTTGAATTAGGTCATTGCATCCCGTAACATCTCAAATTTAAGAACATATTAATTTAATATTGGCTAAATACAGTGTATAAAAGAATGGTGTATTAATATTTGTAAGAGAAAGGCATATTTTATAGCTCTGAGAGAAAATGTTTTTGAAAATAAATTAACCTTTTGTCTCTTTTTTTCCAGAGGACGGCCAATATTTTCTAAAAGTCCTCATACCTAGTTATGCGGCTGGATCTATAATTGGTAAGGGAGGACAGACAATTGTTCAGCTGCAGAAAGAGACTGGGGCTACCATCAAGCTTTCTAAATCCAAAGACTTTTACCCAGGTAGGTGTAAACCACAGTTCTTTTCTTGGCTAATTAAAAAGAATCATACTACCATTAGTAGTAAAGTGAATTATCAAATGTAATTCTGAACAAATACTGAATTTTACTATTTTGTTTTTAAAAAATATCAGCTTATTATCTAGTAGCAACTGTGTTATTCCAATAAATATTTTAAAAATTAGATTTCATCTTTGGTATTTTGCTCAAGAAAATGTCAAATATTATAATCAAAGTCATAAGTTAAAACGAAACCAAACCTGTGTGGTCCTTGTAGAATAGGCCTTTAACCTTAAATTTGCTGTATACCTTGGTTCTATTTCATTTATTTGTTCATTTATATTAGTCAAAATAAAAGAGAGGAAGTGGTGCTCTTTAGATATTTCCTTGGTATTTGGTTATTTTAGTTGTGATAGTTAATAGAAACCTATTGTGTAATAATCGACACTAATGAGAAAAGGAGATTGATGTAGTTATACTGTGGGCATAAGCATTAACACACTGCATATTCACATGCTGAATAATGTACAGTGATATTATATACATAATATTTTTAAAAAATTTCTGAATTCTTGCACAGATACTGATTACCTCATATAAATTAAAACAAGTGTTTAATGTCTATAGCAGTAATAGCTATAGTCCCGATAGTGCATTGATTTTCTAATTCTAACAGTGGTAACTTTGCATTGAGATGGCCTTTTTTCTTGTGAAAGGAAAGCTGCTTTGCATTTGCTGATTGTTTTCAGAGATATGTCTGGGTTTTAAAATGAGTTTAAAAGGCAATTGTGAAGGTAATTGAAAGAAGCATCAGGAATGTTTGATTTTTTGCAGTCTTGCATTTTGAAGTTTACATATGTTTAGATACAGATGTTGAGCTTAAGTATTCGTGATTTTATACACAGATACGTGTAGGTAAAATTCCACTAGTGAAGTGTTTTAAAATTTGATGATACAGCTTATATAATTTTTGATAAGCATGAAATACAATATATGGTTCACATAAGGTACAGATCATAATACTTAAAATAACAACTGTTCTGAGATTATAACCGAGCTTCTAAATTGAATTTGGACACAATAGTTTTTAATATAAATCACATGTTTATATGGTCCATGAAGAAGATATTTAATTAGAGATGATGGAGTGACGGAACAGATACTATGACTGGCTATGCAAATTTGAAATTATATTCAACTTTAAGTATATATATACTGCGAGGCAAGATTAGACTTCAGTCTACTACTTTACAAGAATTTCCCTCTTAATTTAAATAATCATTAAATGTTTAATTGAATTGAATCCTGGATGCTCATGCAGGCACTTTGCTGAAGCTTCAGCTGAAAATAGAACCTTTGCCTATGTTTAATAAAATACAAAAGGGATGGTGAGAGGTTTACCACATTGTGTTCCTGTGTGACGTAAACACATTCCCTTTGAAGGAAATGATAGAATGGAGTTAGCTTGTGTAATCTGTAACAGGTGTAGATGTTACTGAATACCTGAAGCTACACTATAGGATAGCTTTCATAAATTTGATGTACATGAATTAGAGTCTTACCTGAAGAGATGGACATATGTGAGGCACTCAAGTCATTAGTTGAGCTAGAAATTGTTTCCCTTTTAACCATAAGCCTGAAAAATCTTATCAACTTTAAGCATTTTTTAAGCTGTTAATATGTGGCCTTTTTCAAACCAATTTTAAGTTGAATTATACTAGTATTATACTACTCTTATATTAAAATGGATATTCACATTTCTAAGTATAAAATTTAAGTTAATGTGTTAAGAGTTCTCTATAACTGAATAATTTCATTCTGTGAACTACTTTTAATATGATTAGTGCTAGAAATCGATGATACTTAGTTTCATAGTTGTTGCTTAAATATTTAAGCATTTTATGTGCATATTGGGAGCATATTGTGCAATAAAATTATGTAACCTATAATATATGTTTGTATTATGTACTGTATGTGATAAATAGTGATGTGATCATAGTAAATAAAAATACATCTTTAGATAATGCTTTTAATTAGGCCTGAAAACTGTTTTTTTAAAAGCAGTTTAAAAATTTATGTTGAAATTTTAACGTAAGTGCTTAAAACTTACTGTATTTTCTCATCATAAAATTTTCATTCAGAATTTAAATGCCAGATATTCAGAATAATTACCATTATTCAGACATATAACTAAATAAATTGTTAATGACTGTTTCTTATTGTGCAAATTGTTTCCAAAAAAAGAGACATGATTGAATATTGGTCATTTTTTCTTGATAAACTGTAAATGGGTTTGACATTTTCTTGCAGTCTGTGTGATAAATTAATAGCTTTATTTCTTAAAATTCATCTTCATAAAGTGCAATAAGTATTTCTTCTAGAAACTGTTACATATGTACTTGTGAATATGACAACTCTATATGTGACCCTTCCTGTTCTAGTTAAAATATTAGTTATGGGAGACGGAGGGTCGATATATTATACTTTGTAAGGAATATTTTAAATTACTTGATTTTAGTATCTCATCTGAATCCATCGTGGTATGAGAGGGTTTTACGAAAATTTAGTAAATCATGTTAAACAATAAATTGAAGTGTGGATATATCCTGTTCTGTGGTTCATCTTAAATACATGCAAATGCATTCTCAGATACATGGCCAACTATGTGTCAGTATTTGTCTGGGGTTCATATTCTCAAGCTAATCAGATGGAAGACTTTTTTTAAAAAAAATGTTGTACAACACAAAAATGAAAGGTGCTAATGAATTTAGAAAACAGGTTAAATCTAAAATGGTATTGAATCATTTTTCATGATTTTATTTTTAAAGTGTTTATTAAATGCACAATTAAGATTGAAGTTGAAACTTAAAACTAATGCATGAAGAGATTGTATAACTTGGCAGTCTGATGCTTGAAGATGTGTTCCAATGAAGATATCATTTTGCATAATGGAACAATGAGATTATATGTCTTTTAAGTTTTAGCATTTGCTTTACATTTCCTCTCTTCATCTTAGGATGTTGCTTAAATAAAAGAACATTATTACAGTTGTATTGATGTTGCTAACCTACTTGAAAACTGATTCATAAAGAAATAGTTCTGATGAATATTCAAATTGGATCACTATGGGCCTTGTGATCTGAAAAATTCAGTTACTTTCCTTTTGCATCTATATATCTAGTCATTGACTACAAGTTATTCAAAGGTATAATTCTCAGCTATACATGTTTTTTTTTCTTTTTTCTTTTCTGTTTTAAGAAAAATGAAAGGATTGTTTCTAATAATAGTTCTGTTTGTTTTATACTGATGTTTTGTATATGTTATGGGAGCACTTTGGTTTACTTTTTGTGTGTATAGAATATTTCTTTATTGGACTTTTTCTACCCAGTGGAATTTTACCATTTACCATATATTTTATAGTTGTTAAGACTTAACACTTAACAGGGTTAGGGTTTTGGACTTGATGATTGCATTTACCGTTGTTGGAGAAGAGCTAGATTCTTTCAGTTCTAAGTTGAATTGTGCGTTTGTAAAAACATAACATTCTTTTTTTTTAAAAAAAGTCTGTTATTTATATTTAGAGTGGATCCTGACCGCAGAAGAGTCTGATGACTGTTTCTGTTTATGAGTATAACTTAAAACTGTCTTCCAGTAAAATGTGCAGAGGATTGTAGCTTTATATGTAAACAGTGTTAGAAAGATTAAAGTATCACCTTGTGAACTGTTAATTCTTGCTCTCTTTTCAAGTCAATTAAGCTATCAATCTCTATAAATTCCTGAAGGAACATTCTTAAATGAAAATGCTGCTATATTCTGAGGATAATGTATTCTGCCAAGTTACGTCAAGGAAGCTCAACTCAATATATTTATATGCAACTAAACATTTGGAAGTGATTTCTAATGGAATGTGTTTTGGGATTAGATTATCAATGAGTATAGTTGAGAAATTTCTCAAAGTTGTCTCTCTGTTTTGCAGATGTTACATATCAGTATTAAGTTATTGAAATTTGAGAATGACAAAACTGAAAGAAGACACATACTTCAGCAAGGTTTTCAAATGTTAATATTTATTAAATTTCTATTTCAACATAGTTGTAAGATGTAGCAATACATAATTATATGATTGATATATATATATTCTCTTGTTGAAAAAAGCATGTAGCGGTTTTTGTTTTTGTTAGGGAGATATCTAATTTAGAATAATTCTTTAATTTTTGTTTTTCATGTTCTATGATAGTGAAGAAATGAATATAAAAACTCTGTACTACATGTTTTCATAATTACTTATTTCAATCAATACTTAAAACATATACTTTTTTTAATGTTCATTAAAAAAAGGAACCATACAATGTTGTCATTCAAAATTTTCATTGTAATGCTGTGTTTTACCAAATGAGTGGAAAACATTTTTCTTTTAACTTTTTCCCTGATTTCCCAAATAACATAGGTTTTAAACAATTATTTAAAAATATTTTTTTAAAAATCACTCTATTCAGTCGTTTTTTTTCTTGCCAATATAGTTGGAAAGAAAATAATTTATTATTGAATTGTTTCCATAGTTGGAAAGCACAAATTATTGTGAACTTGAGATTTAAATGAGGACTTTGTATAATCACCTTTAGCCATAGTTCCAGTTTAAACAACATCTGTAGAAACTTGATAATGTTTGTACTTTGCGGCAGGTGTAGTTGGAGTTGTAACCATGCTGAGAAAGAGTTCAGTTTGCTTTTATGTATCATCAGTCTGGCGGGAATGAATGACTTGGTAGACTTGAAGGTTGTCAGTTGTCCTGTGTTGGAATGCTGCAGGTAATTGGGCTAGACTGGTGGGAATTATGGCAGTGTACTTCTCACGTTGCACTGCAGCTGCTGTTGATCTTAATTAATCTGACCCTTAGAGGCTGCAGTGTCATAGCATAAAAGGCAATACATACTACAGATCTGAAGTGCTGTTGTCATGCACTTGTTTTAAAAACAGTTTTAAAATGGCTGATCATTTATTTTCAGTTTTGACTGTGATAAGGGCAAATGTTTGCAAAAAATTCTTTTTGGACATATATAGTTGTAATTTGCAAGATGTGTTTGTACATTTGGATAAGTATTTTGAGCATTCTTTTGTTGAGAGAAGTTGCGTTGAAATCAGTAAGAACTATTTAGAAGAAGCATGTGTGGCAAATGCCAGATTAGAATCAGTATTGAATACAGTGTAGAATACATTTGTTTACATAGAAATGTATTCTTTATATAGCATTTTGGTTTATATAATATTGACATCATAATTAGTGATATATTGTTATCTTTACTTATTGCATGGGATTTAATTTGGAACATTAAGTACTACAGTACATACATATTTATTTGTCCTAAAATTATTTTGTTGTTTGAATCTGACCAAAATTGTTCTACATACTGAATGCTATTTTGAAAAAAAATACATCCAGTGTAAAATGTATTTGTTGATTTTAAGTTTTAATACAATTTTTAATAGCATACAGTAGTTATAAGCGTGTGGGTTAATTTTAACAATTCAGGAAGTTGAACTTTAAAACTGTATGATTCTGACTTTGTCATACTTTTTTCAGAACTACTAAATATTTAAATAATGCCAAACTTCAGAGATTTTAAAAGCTTTGCATTATAGCATAGTTATGAATCAGCTTTATATTTTGTTTGGGCCAAATATGCTAGACTGTCAAGTGCAATTTTCCTTGAGATTCTTTGTATTTTGCCAAGTTCAAATCGCGTCTTACTGTATAAATCACACTTACTGAACAATATTGCTTCCAATATAATTCATTTTAGTATTCTAGTACTAAATCCAATATTCTTAAGAATGCTAGATTTCTTTAGTGTTGCTAAAATCTTACATAAGAGCTACTTTGGTACAGTGGTTAAAGGTACTAGCTAGAAAATGGTAGGTTGTGAGTTCCAATCCTGATTTAGTCATGAAGACTACTGGGTGATTTGGTGCCAATCACTCACTGTCAGCTGTGAGAAGGAAGCAATGGCAAACCACTTTCCATGTAGCTCTTTAGAATTAAGACTGACTTGAAAGCACACACATATATAAAATGTCATTTTATAGTTTAAAGCAGGGGTGTCAAACTGCCGGCCCGCAGAAGCCGTGCCCACCCATTGCCAGCAATGGCAAAACAATCCCGATACGTCTCATGATGTCACGTGATGTCGTGAGTTTGACATGTTTGGTTTAAAGCATTCAGTAATTATGTCTTCATTTTTCTGTTGTTCAATTTCATATGGTCCCTGATATCCATTTTGTGCTATGTTATATATTGCTTATTTGGTCAACATGGATATATCATTCTATCATAATTAATAGATAATAGTTTAAGATATGGGCGTATGGACATTTTTTATTTGTTTTCAATGGCTAGTGGTTTATAACCACCAAGGAGATATTATCTTGTCACTTTAACTTAGATCATAGCTTTATTCATTTATTCATTATTTATTTATTTAAAGAATTTATATAGCTCACAACTCAGAGAAAGTGACTCTGGATGGCCAAATTAACTCCCAAAAGAAAGCAAACCAAAAAACACCACAACCAAGATAATATCCCATAAAACACATATATATTACCAACATATATCTAGAGAATATATTTTGAGGCAGTAGTTCCACATATTGATATTACTAGATTTTACAAGTTTGTTATTAATAACAAATTAGAAAATAGAGTTTATTAGAATTTTCAAGGGCTGAAGTTCAACTTATCTTTAATAGTAGCATATGCATTCTTTTTACAATGAATGCAAAAAGGAAAAAAAACAATATTCTGGATAATCATGTTTATGTCTGTACATGTTGAGTAGTAGCAGTTTTAGCGTGTAATTCCAACTATAAAAATAAATGCAACTTTCACTGTTATATTGAATGTAAAGTAATATGAGATAATGATACACTAAATGTAATATGAAAGGACTTTAGATTTGCTGCTTTATGCAATTCAATAAATGTTTGTCTTAAGATTCAAAATTGAAGGTTTCAATTATTTCTGAAAGCTGCAACTCTATATTCTCTTCTGTAAACTCTACTGTAACTTTTGGTAAAGTAAAATGTGATATAATAGCAGCCGTTGGTGTAGAAGCGTGGTTGCCTGGAATGACATCTCATAATATCAGTTGCCTTAGATATGAGCAAGGAACTAAAGTTCTTGTTTTGGATGATCTTGCATAAATAACTACAATGTAGTCAATGTTAAGATTGGTACATGGGCAAGTTAAAATACCATTTGTGAAAGATAATGGATTCATTATTGTAGAATCTCAGATATTCAGATACAGTAGTATCTTTTTTTAATGGCAATAAAACTAATAAAATTTTCACTTATGCTAATTAGTTGAATCAAGTGGTAATAGTTCCTATGAAATATAATATTACACATAGTACTTGTTTTCAGAGCTTTATTATTTATATAATATCCAAGAAATCTGTAGTATAGAAAATACTTCTGTTTTTTTTATTTAAAACAGGTTTTTCCCAACAGAATTCAGGGTGAAAATCCTGCATTAGCCCTCCCCCATGCTGTCATGTTGATTCTTTTTCTTCCATCCCTTACCCCCTAATCTACAGGTCTGCTAGCGAAAATGTTCAGATGGACAAATAACAGCTTGGGGGCAAGTATGACCATATATAAATGAAAAAAGGACATGATTAAGTATTTTAATCTTTTAAATTAAATAATTCTTTTAAATAAAAGATAAAAATCTTTACTATTATAAAATATTGAGATATTTAATTATCATTTATCTTGCGTACTTTATAAAGAATGTTTATTTAAGGAAATCCTTTTCTATGGTTTTATTATGTTTTACTCATTATTACATTAGCATGCTTTGCTTCATTGTGTATGTCTGTGAACATAAGAAGAAAAGAGTTAGTGTTTACTCTTCAAAGGGTCTCCTAAGCCACTGGAATGCATTTGGAGAAGAGCAAGGGTTGAACTCAGAAAGGAAAGGTAGACAAAAACTGAGTCTCTTCTACTTATAGAAACCTCTGCCGGGTCAAAAAGCCTTCTGTGAACTGAGGGGTAACATTAAATTTTAAACACTAAACAATTCAAGAGTTTGTTTCTGAGTAAGTCTCCATGTTTCTACCTATATTTCTGATCAAATAAGCTGGTGCGTTTAGTTTATTGTGTAATGGCCAGGAGTGGGCTCTCCTCAACATAGTGCCCCAAGAATGGAATCCTGTCCTCTGTGAAGCAGGCTGTGCTTCGGATTTTTTTTATTATTTTGCTTTAATGTTTTTTTTAATCAAGTTTATTTTAACTTGTATTTTATTGTTCATAAACATTGTTGGTTTTGTTGTGATGGTTTCATTTAAGACAGTTGTGTTCTCTTATAAATAGTGCTAGGTTGATCTGAGAATAAGAGAGTTGTCAAGATAAACAATTATATGTAGTCATAACAATCTGCTAAATATGGACAGACAAAAAATTAACACTAAATTTAACATTTTATTCTTGTAAATTTACAACTGATCTAGGACACTGTGATTGTAGCACATAGCTGACCTAATCTGAGATTTGAAGGGTTGAGACAAATTAGTACTCTGATGGGAGGCTACCAGGGAATACCAGTACAGTAGACTGGATTGGTTACTTGAAGACATATTAGAACAGGGGTCTTCAAACTTGGCCCTTTCATGACTTGTGGACTTCAATCCCAGAATTCCTCAGCCAGGCACACTGGCTGAGGAATTCTGGGAGTTGAAGTCCACAAATCATAAAAGAGCCAAGTTTGAAGATTCCTGTATTAGAAGAAGGCAATGCAAAACTGCTTCTTAGAACAAGGCTAGGAAACTACAAGTTTAGATTACTGAAGAACACAAAGTCTCAGTCAGTTTGAGGGGATCTTTATTGATCAAGACAGTAGGATTAGTTATGTGCAACTTCCAGTTAGTTTTTTTATAGGTTTTGGCAATTTCAGCTTTCATTTCCATGAGATTTAATTTAATTTTTAGTGTAATAATGCTTTCTGGTGTAACTCAGTATTTTTCAAAGCCTAAATCAGGAATAACTTTTAAAGAATCTAATCAGGAAAAAAGGAAGTTTACTGTAGTGGTTTAAGGCACCAGGCTAGAGCCTGGAAAACCATGAATTCTACTTCACTTTTAAAGGTGCAAAGCCAGCTGGGTGGCCTGGCTCAGTCACTGTCTCCTAGTCCTAAGAAGAAGGCAGTGGTAAACTACTTCTGAAAATCTTGCCAAGAAAAGTACAGAGACATGCTCAATGAAATCATCGGGGATCAAGACTGACTTGAGAGACAAATAAAAAATAAGCAATTAACCTCCATTAGTAGCATGCTGCAAGATGATACCTCTTGATCTGACTTAAAGCTTTGCTGAATGGAACTTGCAGATGAACACTGCAGAAAGGTATTAGCTGCATATAAGAACATTACTGAGTAAATTAGCAATTGTTCAAAAATCATTATAATAAAAAAGTTAATTTACTGGAAAGAACTTTTATGTAGGATCTAGTTAGAATTCCATAGTCCTATCTCATAATGTTCTATGCTTGTATTAAGGTTTATGCTTAGTTATAATATCACTTTGATGCATTGCTTTTAAGAAATGCTTTTATAGCTGGAGGAACATAATTTTCAACGTAACATATTTATTATGCTTACAAGTGTCATGATTCTGGCCAGCTACTGTTGCTGCTATTCTTGCACTTGATGATTTCTCTTTTTATATTTTAGCAGAATTTAGCGGGAAGATGGTGTTCATGTTTTCGCTTTCTTCCCTCTCTCTGTTGGGAAATGCTTTTCCTTATTTCTGTGGTTCTTTGTTCTGTGTTCACTCAGCCTCCAAAGCACTATGCTCAGAACTTAGTTTGAAACAGTGTGTCATCAGCTTTAATATCTTTCACTTTCTCTAATCGAAAATTTTAAACTATTTGTATGTATGGGTTGAAATGTTAAGAAAATTATTTCTACTGAAGCTTCACAAAATTATGATAATGACTATATATAATTAAGCAGCAAGATGGGTGGCAAACAAATCAAATAAATAATAAATCCTATGTAGATCTGGGAACCTCTGAAGTGGCCTGCCCCAGATACTTTAACTGCCCAGTCAGTACAAGCACAAAATGCCTGTTCTGAGCCTTAATTGCATAAGGTGAAGTACAAGAGGAATGAAGGCAGCCATTCTCTATAAGTACTTCTTTCCTTTGAAACTGCATGTGAACAAGGATGGCTCTTAGTTCTGTGACCTTCTGAAGACATCTGAAGACTGTTTAGAAGATCTTTAAAGATTGTTTTATCACTTTCTTGAATGAATAGTTGAAAACTGAGTTGTAGGTTGTAATGAAATAAGTCATAGGTTCTAGTGAAATAAGAGGCATTCAGATTTGATCAAGCAATTGATGCAGTACTGCTGTGATGTTTTTATTACTGTGTTTGTGATTTGCAGTAGTGTCTTGTTGAATCATAGGTTGAAAAATATTGGAAATCATCTAACCCAGTAGGGCAGCTATCTTCAGTCCACATCAGGCAAATGGCTGTTCAACCTTTGTTGAAAACCTTGAGTGATGAGGCCCCTAAGACATCAAAAGTCACACTGTTCTATCGCTGAATAGTTCTCGTGCTCAAGAAATTGTTTGTTTCAAAATGATTATCAGAAGTGTCCTTAGTTGTCTTTTCTTTAGAAGTTTATATGTTTAAAACTAGTTCTACTGACATATTTTAGATGTAATCTGCATAGAGCAGAACTGTTACTTACTATGACCTCAACATTGTACCTCTGTTGATACAGCCCAATAATCCACAGAGACTTTTGGCAGCTACAGTATGTCACTTTGTTCATGCTTAATCTATGATCTATCAAGGTACCCAGATTCTTTTCACAAATACTATTGCTCAGCTAGGTACAGCCTATATGATTTTTCGTATATAAGTGTAGAGCCCTACATTTCTTGTCATTCACTTCATTGTTTTGAGAAAATGTCCAGTGTCTAAATTGAAAATGTCCTGATGTCCAAAGATCATTTTGAATCTGTCTTCTGAAATATTAGAATAGAATAGAGCTGGAAGGGATCTTGTTAGTAATTCTCTTGCAAGCTTTGTGTTGTCTGTAAATTTAATAAGCATCTTTTTTATCCTCTTTTCTAAGTCATTAATATTAAAGAGTGCTGGGGCCAGGACTGAACTCTGAGGTAGACTACCATGTACTTTTCTCTGTGTACATATATAGTAGATTTATTAAGGATTCTGTATTGAATCTTATTGTTCAACCATGTGTGAATCAATCTGATAGAGGGACCATTTATCAGGTGCCTTATTGAAGTCTAGATACACCAAATCCATCACCTGTCATTGGTAATCTAATTACTTTGTCAGAAATAAAGTAGTAAGATTTGTCTTGTCTGATCAATGTTTAATGAACTATTCTGGCTTCTAATAATTACCTAGTTCCTTTCTAAATCTTTGCAAACAAATAGCTTGATGATCTTATCTAGATTTTTTAAAGTATTTATGTCAGGTACTTATTTTTTAAATAGAATTTATGTTACCTAGCTCATTACAACTCTGGGTCACAAGACAGGTTAAACAACATACAATATGGTAAAATCTGAAAGAAGATGAAAACTTGTGGTTAAAACATTAATTCATCAATAAAATTTCCTGCCAAGACAGTACTAAACCATGTGCCTGATGAAAGAGACAAATCTTCAAGGTTCATTTAAATAGCAAGAGGATCAGGGCATTGGGCAACTTAAGGGGAAAACTATTTCAGAGAGCAGGTGCCATGACAGAAAAGTGTCACTTCATAGGACACTGTTTTAAGGGTGGGATCTGCTCAGCGCATCAAAGTTCGCTCCCACAGAGTCAGCTTCCTCAGGGTTCCGTCGGCCAGGCAATGCTGGCTGGCAACCCCCAGGGGGAGAGCCTTCTCTGTGGGCGCACTGACCCTCTGGAATGAACTGCCTCCGGAGCTACGGACGGCCCCTGACCTTCGATCCTTCCGCCGTGACCTGAAGACATGGTTGTTCCAACAAGCGGGCCTGCACTGACTATGGTTTTTAATTTGGTTTTTATTGTGTAAATTGTCCCGTATTTCTTATATTCATTGTTTAATTCTTTTTTTAATTTTTGTATTTTATGTCTCTTAATTTTTATTGTTGTGAGCCACCCTGAGTCCTTAGGGAGAAGGGCAGCATATAAATTTAATAAATCATAATCCTAATCCTAAAGGTCTTACTGGATGGCAGAAACAACGGGAGAAGGGTGATTCCGAAATGTGATTTGCTGTCATTTTCTATATAGTTTAGAGTCCTTAGATTGATTATATGGAATCAGGCCATTCTCAACTCCTAGCAATTATAATTGCAGTAATCCATGTCATCATCATGATCATTTTCATCATCCTGCTCTGCCTTTTAAGGATTTTTGTTTACGTGTGTTAGTTAATCTTGAATCCTGGTGACTACCTGGACATTTTTAACATAGTTTTAATTGTTGTATTATATTGGGCATAATTATTTAATCTTTTTTAACTTTTGTATTTATATTTCGATATTTATTGCCCTGTACACCGCCCTGAGTCCTTCGGGAGAAGGGTGGTATAAAAATTTAATAATAATAATAATAATAATAATAATAATAATAATAATAATAATAATAATAATAATAATAATAATAATATTAATAATAATAATAAAAAATCTAAGCAGTTTTTCTGGCAATATATTTTGGAAGTAGTTTGCCATTGCGTTCTTCCTAGAGAAAGAGTGACTGGCCCAAGCTGGCTCTGAAAAGGTTTGTGGAACATGATTAATATACAAAGGGTTTATTTCGTCCTTATCTCCTGTGATTTTTCAGCAAGACTATTTTTAAGGTTTTATCTATGGGAAATATTACATTTTAGTTATTCCTGTTTGATGAAGTGAACATTTCCATTATCTTTAAGCTCTGCTCTCTGCTTATACTTATTAGTTCACGGTGGGAAGAAGGTAGTTAACAACTGCAATATAATGTTAAATTTCTTATTGAGTTCCATAGATTACCAAGATTTTCTGACTCTCATTTGTTCAACAGCGGCAATAATAACGTATCTCTTTCCTGCTTCTGCTTCCATCACAAACAATTCTAACACTGCTAAAATGAAGAAAAGCTGAGATAACTGGGATAGATTATTGCATGGAATTATAAATTCCATTTGGTGAAAATTAATACTTTTAGTCTAATTGGAGGATGGAAGATTCTAGGAGAAAAATGAAACTGATATGTACGATTAAGTCCTGCTTATCCATGAATTAATCTGTGTTGAGTTTTTTTAAAAAAAATAAGTACCGGTATATGGTAAAATGCCATGATCATTTTCAATAATCAGTAAGATTTGAATTATGTCCAATAATATGATTTATTTATATTCATTATGATTAAAATTCATGAAGAGAGGGAATGACTTCTTTAGGCAGGTAATACTAAAGTTGTGGAATTGTTTTCATGTGGAATTATCTAATCAATATGCAATGGATTTAAAATTATATATTACATTAGGAGAAAGCTATATATTCTAATATCTTGAATAAAAACTATATTATACTTTCAATTTAAATGTGTAATCCTGTGCCCAAGCAGCACAGATTAATTAGATGACAGGGGAAAATTCTGTGCTAGGTACCATTTAAAAAGGAAAGAAAAATTAAATTGCTCCTGTTCGGTTGTTCCTGTTGTGAAAATCTTTGATGCGGTTGCGTTAGGAATACCATATACTGTTCTAACCTTCATTTCTGGAGGATTCTGTAGAGTTAGAAAAGTTGCAAAAAATAAAACTAAAATGCTAAGGCATCTGAATCACTTTCCTACAAGAAAAAGTTCTAGTACTCATGGCTGTTGGGAATATAATAATGCATGAAAAAGAAATATATATCGTTTTGGTATCTTGAGATTGGCAGAGTTAAACTGATTTCTAGTATATTTGGAGGTGGGTAACCCCCCTCCAGGTAAGTATATATATATATATATAAAATCTACTATGGCAAAATGTAGCAGTGGCTACAATTAGTGACTTTAAAATGGATTAAGAAAATTAATGGGAGATAAATTTCAGTGGCTATTAATCATGATGGATACTTGCATTTTCCAAACCAGCATATGCTGAATATAATTTGCTTGAAAAAAAAATTACAAAGGGATAATAATACCTCCTTGACTGGGCAGATTTTTTAAGACTTAGGCTTAGGTCTTCTTAAATGCTATTTAATTTACTGCAGTGCAGTATAGACGAGATTAATTATAAGAAATACCAAAATTAAATGTGTATTGGTTTTGGGGATATTAAAGTAGTTTGCATATATAAAGTAACAAGTTAAAGTTAAATACATATGTCATTGCAGGTATATGTCAATGCCATATTCTGTATCTGCATCTGTATTATATATTTCATTCAGAGATATGACATTTGGTAATTTAAACAATGGGGTTGCTTTTGTGTTAGGTAGGACAGAGAAATCTATATATTATTATTGAATCAGTTTTTATTTTTTTAAAATGAGAAATATATATTAAAGTATACATATGTAGGACATTTAAGTGTAACAACAATAGAGAGTAGATGTGAATTGTACGGTACATTTTGGAAGCTGTGTATCTGATTGATTGATTGATTGATTGATGGTGGTTTGAAGCCACCTGACTGAATAGACTCTGGGCAGCTTAACAATATGTATAGTATTTAAGTAAATAGTATTTTAAAAATATGGGGGCGCGATGGCTAAGAGATAAAAAGACGTTGAGTTTGTCAGCTGGAAAGCTGACGGCCCAGGTTTAAGACCTGAGCACAGTGCAACAGGGTGAGCTCCTATTACTTGCCCCAGCTCCTGCCCACCTAGCAGTTCAAAAGCATGCAGATACAACTAGATATATAGGTACCACTTTGGTGGGAAGAAAACACTGTTCTTTAAAATTTACACAAATATGAGCTGTCACCGGTGTGACTACTGCCTGTCGATGGCCTTCAGGTTAGGCTGACACAGGAAATAAAGATTTGTCCCATGTTTGGGGCCTAGCAAGGTAATCTAAAATAGTTAACAAGCATTTGACATTATATATATATATATATATATATATATATATATATATATATATATATATATATATATATATATATATATATATATATATATATATATATATATATATATATATATATATATATATATATATATATATACATATATATATATATATATATGGAATCTGGAGGCTAAATCATATGATGAATGGCTAAGGGAACTAGTTGTGTTTAACCTAATAAAGAGAAAGCTCAGGGAAGACATGATAGGAGTCTTTCAGTGCTTGAAGGGCTGTCACAGGGAAAAGAGTGTGAATTTATTCTCTATAGACCTGAGAGCAGGGCAAGAAGCAGTGGGTGGAAGCTTATCAGAGGGAGAATCAACCTGGAAATAAGGAGATATTTTCTGACACTAAGAATGATTAATCAGTAGAACAGCTTGCCTCCTAGAGTTCTGGGTATTCCATCTCTGGATGTTTTAAAAGATTGGATGACTGTTGGATGGTAAAAGGATTCCTTCCTTGGACAGGGGTTTGGATTAGAAGACCTCTAAGATCCCTTCCAGCTGTATGATTTTATGAAAGGAGTTTCAAAAAAAATATCTCTGTCATGGAAACATAACCAAGTCTTAAGAGATGAGGCTTGGGACCATATGCATCTCTGGGGGATGCTCTTTCATAAATTAGGGGCTGTAACAGAGACAATACACTGTTTTGATATCATAAGATGACAATGTTTCATTCAGCAGGTCTTACTACATGTATTGGAATGACAGAAATAGTTGAAAATGGGTGATTCCCCAAATAACCAGGTTCTATGCCATCAACAACTTTATGGATAATGATTAGTAACTTGAATTGTATCCGGAGGGCAACTAGTTGCCAATGCAGCTTGTGAAGCAGTCCTGACATTTGGGAATAATGAAGAACTCCCATTATTGCCATACCACTGCATTTTGAACCAGCTATAACTTCTGGATGGTTTTCAAGGGCAGCCTCATATACAACGGTCCAATTATGAGATAATTAGAGCATGAGTAACCATTTCCTGGTCAAAGGAATGGTGTAAATGGTATATGAAGTGAATTTGTGCAAAGGTCCTCCTGGCTATAGCTGTCACCTGCTTTTTGAACAGGAATTTTAACCCTCCAAATTGCATAGTAGCCTTGAATAGAAAAGTATATTCCTAACCAAGACCAAAAGTGTAAATATCCCTGACTAGGGGACTAAAACAACTATAGTTATTAAGTCTTGTCAGGATTAAGCCAAAATCTTTTCCTCCCCATCCAGAATATTCCTCTAAGCTCAGACGTAGAATATATGTAATTTCTCTTTCCTCTCAGGTATCCAGAGATGATTCTTTTTCAATTTGAGAAAGTCCAGGAGTAGCCTTAAAAAAAGAAAATAAACATATATATATATAAACATATATGCAATTAACAGTTGCATATATGAAAGATATCGATCTCTTTACCATGCTCCTGCCAGTACTGTGGAGATTACTCCAGACTTTTTATACTATAGAAACTATTTAAGGAATAAATACAAGATATAAAAAAAGTTATGAGGACAATGGATGCTGATTTTCTTTCATTTTACTTGGTCAGTTGTTGTACAGTGGACTCATTGGATTTTTTTTTCATAAGTTGCTCAACAATTGTTTGAGAACATTAAGAACTGACACAACCATCTTGGAAAACAAAACATCTCAATGATAAGTGTATCCGATCATAGTTCAAAATTACTATGTTCCCTAAATGTATCTGTACATACATATATATATAGTACATATATACATACCGGTACATGCATACATAGTAGAGTTACGTTGTGTGCAATATGAAATTTCTTAGAAATTGAAAAAACCCTCTAGATAAGAATAGATGTCTTATTTTTGATAGCCAAGAATGCCTGGATGAAATCAAAATGCAGTAGGGGACATAAATTATGTTTAAATTTGTAAGATTTTAATTTTGCATTTGTATATAAGGGACAGTTGGATAACAAAACAGTGTATACAGAACGGATATATTGTTCTGTATCCTTTTTCATTGTGTACTATAAAATCTTACTGCTTAATATGTTTGCAGTGCGAGCATTTGTAAGTTTATAGACAGCAATACTTTTAATTTTTTGCCATTTTTTTGGTGTTTTTTTTTTAGAAAATTATCTGTTGGCCTAAAATAGATGTTTACTTTAGTGCGTGACTTATATTTAATAAATGTGTATTTTATGAGTAAACATTTTCCCAATAGTGGTTCAGTCAGCTAAAATATTTGATTAGAAAAAAATCTAATGAAAAATCCTAATGCCTAATGAAAAATCTAATGAAGTAGATTATTATAATTTGCATTTTATGTTTAGCACATTAAAAGTTTGTTTGGAAGTTCTCTAATGAGATATTCTTTAAAAAAATCTAAATCTTGAAAACTTGAAATACTTTTTGAATATATAATACTTTTATTTTAGTATTTAGAAATATTCCAGCAAAAAAGAAACCATTTTAAAATTCATATTAGGAGAAAAATGCTCATTTTGATTGCTGATTCTATAATCTTCTCAAAATATTTTTTGTGGAAAGTTTCTCAGCAAATATCACTGAGAGAAGCATAACATTGTTCCTTTCTTTTTACCATTATAGTGGTATTTGTAACTATGAAAACAGTTAAGACTAAATGTGAAAATAATTGCAGGTGATCACTGTTAATACTATAAAGTTATCTTTATGGAATTAGCATCTACCTTTCTGAGGTGATTATTGTGACTAAGAAATGAGCATGTGAATATGAAATTTAAATTGTCATCGTAAAGTCAGCTTGGCTTCATCTTTTGTGTATTATGAAATGTAAATCATGTGACCATAGGGATGCTGCAATGGTCAGAAGTGTGAAAAATGGTCAGAAGCCACTTTTTTCAGTGCCGTTGTAACTTTGAACTATCACTAAACAAACCATTGTAAATTGAGGACTACCTGTACTTCTCAATTCCTTGTATTTAATCTTGCATAGTAAATCTTATAAAGAATTGATTATATTTATAAAGGTTAATTATAAATGGAAGACCACTGAATCATGTTATTCAAATGTTAATGTGTGGTATCTCAATATTCATTATACAAGATACAATATTTATTTTTACAACATATCCCACAACAAGATTCCAGGTAGCTTACACTAAATACATTAAAATAATAATACAGGTAATCCTCAATTTATTATAGTAATGGAGCTTGCCCTTTAAGGTGGTAACCCTGTTAAATGAAACTCATTAAGTGAAAGAGCCCCCATCTTGGATCTCCCCAATGCATACTTTAAACAAATGCAGAGGCTGTTCAGTGCACATGGGATTGCTTATTGGCAACTTTCAGATTGCTAACTGGTGTGGTAGTTGATGTAGTCCATCAGCATCTAATTGAGAACATTTTTTTCCACTTGAGCAGAAATGAAACATCTCAAACAGCAGAGGAATAAAAAATGATTTTGGAAAGTTTCAAGAGAAGGAAAATCAACTTGAATGTAGCTTGAATGGATTATAAGAAGGCATTAGATTCCCTGACATGTGATTGGATAATCAAGTGCTTAGAAATACCAGGAGTCATAAAAAGATTAGAAACTTTGTGTAAAGATCAGTGGCCCAAAGGAAAACAGTTGCTGGCCAATGGT
This sequence comes from Vipera berus, assembly GCF_964194415.1. NCBI lineage: Eukaryota > Metazoa > Chordata > Lepidosauria > Squamata > Viperidae > Vipera > Vipera berus. The sequence continues at coordinate 60,928,826 of NC_138202.1, forward strand.
GATAGACTGGGAGAAGTTAAGAAAGGAATCTTTGAAGGAGAATGATTCTGTCACAAGTACTGATTGTCATTGCACTGATTCCCCAGTCGACAATACTGGACACGTCAGGCCATGAGTACCAAACATTAAAAAGCTATCCCACCTCCTTTACAATCTAGACAATCTGAAGCTGAATGGAAAACACATTAAAAATCACTACTGAGCATTGTTCATCTATACAGTGGAGTAATGGAGTTTGAATTGGACAATGTGCCATTCCTACCTTCAAACATTGAAAAGAGTGAAAACTGAAGGAATCAAGATACCATATGGAAATAACTGATGTCATACTGGCCACATAACTGTGGGAATATCTTTTTCTGGCCCTTTGGCTTAAGAAATGGAGATGAGCACCAGCTCCTAAAGTAGGTTAATGAGATAACACCCGCGCCCCATTGGAAATAACATCAACTTGTTCCCATCATGTGTGGGAAGAAGATCTTAAAGTCCAAATTCACTGGAGGAAATATCATCGAAACAATTAACACCTGGGCAGTTCCGGTCATAAATACCGAACTGGGCTGGACTCAAGCAGAAGTGAAAGCCTTGGATAGGAAGACAGAAGAATAATGACAATGAATCATATCCTTCATCCCTGCAGTGATATTGACAGACTCTGCTTACTAAGGAAAATGGATGGGTGTGGAATATTGCAAGTACACCTGACAGTTGAAAAAGAAAAAAAAGACATTGGAATAATACCTCAAGGTCAGAGAAGAATATACACCAAAGCTAGTATACCATGAAGGTTTACTGAATACCAGAGACCAAACTGGCTTTATAAGAAAGACCAGATGAAGAATAGAAAATAGACATGGCAAGGCAAGGCAAGGCAAAATATCACATGGTTATTACATGAAAAACCTAGCAGGCACAAGTAAATAACAACAAGGCTTGGCAATAGCTAAGTGCAGGAAAATTGAAGAAAGAAACAGAGTTTAAGAAAATGTATATAAAGTCAGAATTGAGAACACAACAGAGAGCAAGTGGTGTTTCTGCAAAGAAGCTAAAGAAATAGTGGACCACCTAGTTAGCTGCTGCAAGAAAATTGCACAGACTTACAAATAGCATGACGAAGTAGCAACAGTAGTTCATTGAAATATTTTCAAGAGAATCATTTACCTTCAAGCAATAACTGGTGGAATCAGAAAACAGGCAAAGTGATAGAAAATGAAGAAGCTAAATGCTCTGGGACTTTAGAATTCAAGCAGACAAGCAACTGCTACATAACATTCCAGACTTAGTAATTATTGATAAGAAACACAAAAAAATCTGAATAGTGGATGTTGCATATCCAGACAAAGCAAAACAGTAGAAAAAGAAATGGGGAAAATTACAACATACAAAAATCTGCAAATAGAAGTAGAATGACTGTAACAAAAGAAAGGAAAATTGGTAATAATATAATCAAAATAAATAAGTAAAAAAAATGTAGTAACTGGTGCCTTGGATGCAATCCCAAAATATCTGGAATGCCACTGAACACCATTGCCACTGACAAAATTACCATCATTAAATTGCAAAAGGCACATTTATTTGGAAAAGCTTACATCCTCTTATGTTACCTTTAACACCAGCAAACAGCAACATTTGACTAACCTTGATATTTGGGATGGATTTGATAGGCAGATAAAAATGCCAAATCCAGTCTAAATATCAGGCTCATTATGCGACCAACCATAATAAGCTGAAAGCTAGCAATATTTTTAACTCCAAGGAGTATGATGAAAAGTATGGTTGATGTTGCAAATTTGTTTTCCAAATAAACTTAAACAACATCATGTATAGCTAGGATCAGTGATGCCAGAAGTGTGCTGTCCTGCTCACTCACATACACATGCAACTGTGGTTTACTGAGTTTATTAATATTGTACAGCAATTACCTTCACCAAAACCCCAGCACTGTACCAATTAAGTCCAGCCACAAGCAGATCAATGCTAATCCACAGAGCGATGGCCAGAGAGTCCACAGAGCACTTGAAAGTTTCTCAATCGAAATAAATCCACCTGGCAAATTTAAATCCAAAGACGAGAGTTCATGAGGCAAGAAAAGTCCAGAGTTTCCGAGGCATAATCCAAGTTAGGGAATGGTGTCGATCCAAAGGCATGAACAAAATGACCAGAAAACACAGCAAGGAAACAAACATATTGTTCCCAGCATCGCATCCATCTGTCTGCTGTGCTAAATAGCCAGCTTCCAGTGCAGGCCATCAAAAAGGTCGACGCTTTCTCCTTGTGAGTAATCTGGCTGACCTTCTCTGCTCCTGCCTTTTCTCTGCTGTACATGTTCTTGGATCAGGTGCAGAAGGCAGTTCCTCTTCCTCCTCACTGACTGGCTGCAGTTGCATGCTTTCCCCATCTGGAGCCTCAGGACTCTTATGCTGCAGCTGTGCTTCAGCCAACCACCTACCCCCATAGACGGCTGCTCAGAGCTATCAATAAATTGACTGGACTTAATTGGTACAGTTCCTGGCTCTTGACATGCCAGGAACTAGTTCATCCTCCCCCGAGGTGACATCTAGAGAGGTATCTGGAGAAGCATCCAGGGGAGTCATCACCAAAGTGTGCTTCATAATGTGATAAGGAAAACTCACATTTTTATGCTTGTGTTGTGACACTGAAGCAAGAGAATAAGGGACAAAGTTTTTGTCACAAAGCACATTTCCTTAGCTGGGGTTGTTTATGAAATTTAATGAAGAGCTACTTCTTTAAAAATACAATTTCTACACAAGGATACTTTTAAGTTTTTGATATATTTGACATATTACAATTCAGATCTTCAGATTCTACAGAGATCGGGATACAATTCTCTACATTAGGGGTTCCAACCCATGGGCTGCGGTCCAGTACTGGGCTACACTCATTGGTAACGGCCACACAAGCAGCGGGCAAGTGGGCAAAGCTCCATTCATGCAAGTGATAGGTGCATGTGTGCATGTACAAAGACCCATTTTTGCAAGCAGCAGGTGTGCACACACCCCATTTGCACAAATGAAACTTTGTGTGCAAGCACACCTACCATTTGCACAAATGGAGTTCCATGCACACACATGGTCACCACTGGCATGGAACCATCTTATCTCCCGCAACCACCACCTGCCAGTCTGTAGAACCAGAAAGGTTGGGGACCCCTATTCTACATCTACATCTTTAGCATGGTCAAAGGTCAGGAATTTGTGTTGTAATTCAGGGAATAGGGAGGAATATACCTTTCCTACCATGGTATAACATGGTTGGAAAATATACTATCTGTTCATTTTTACATTTGCAAATAATCACCTTTTTTGTAATGAAAAGAGACATACAAATATGTATGTAATTTAAATGGCTCAGTTTCCTATTCTTTAATTACCTTTCAATAAACACTTAAAATCTCTTCTATGACAGCCAAATGATAATTGGATTTATGGAATGATATTGATATTTAAAGCAGGCATTTTCTTTTTTTTACTTTTTTACTTCAAGATTTTTAAAAAAATCTTGAAAGAATTAATCAGAAAATACTGAAATTATATATCATTGACAGTTTTTCATTTGTTGTAGTATTACCGTATTTTTTGGACCATAAGGCACTTTTTTTCCCCAAAAGTGGGGAGGAAAACAAGGGTGTGTCTTATGGTCCGAAGGTGATCCGTATGGCCAGCCCCAACCTCTGCAAGTGGAGCACGAATCGGCATGTGCTGAGAAACGCCGATCTCACGCTCCTGCAATCTGCCTCGCTCAGTTTCAGCTTCCCTTGCTACAAGAGAAAGCAGGCTGAAACAGAGTGAGGGAGATTGCCAGGAATGCGAATCGGCTGATCTCGCACTGCTGTAATCTCCCTCGTTTCAGCCTGCTTTCTCTTGTAGCAAGGGAAGCTGAAACCGAGCGAGGGAGTTTGCAGGAGCGCGAGATCGGCTGATTCGCATTTCTGGCAATCTCCCTCGCTCCGTTTCAGCTTGCTTTCTGCAAGAGAAAGCTGGGCCGCAGGGCCGCCTCCGCGGGTACTGCTCTAATGCAGAGAGGAAAGGACAAAGAGGGAGGGAAGGAAGGAAGGAAGGAAGGAAGGAAGGAAGGAAGGGAGGAAGGGACAATAGGAGAGGGAGGGAGAGAGAGAAAGAGAGAGAGAAAGAGGGAGAGAGAGAAGGAGAAAGAGGGAGGGAAATAGAGGGAGAGAGAGAAAGGGAGAAATAGAGGGAAAGAAAAATAGGGAGAGAAAGAGGGAGAGAGAAGGAGAAAGAAAGGGAGGGAAATAGAGGGAGAGAGAGAAAGGGAGAGATAGAGAGAAAGAAAAAAAATGGAGAGAAAGGGAGAGAGAGGAGAGAAAGAAAGGGGGAGAGAGGGAGAGAAAGAGAAGGAGAGAGAGAAATTAAATTAGTAACATTATTGTTAAGTGAATCTGGTTTCCCCACTAACTCTGCTTCTCAGAAGGTTGCAAAAGGCGATCACATTTTATTTATTTTTTTTATATTTATATTTTATATTGCATTTATATACCGCCCTTTCCCTGAGGACTCAGGGCGGTTTACAGGGAGTTAAAAATCAACCGTACAAAAGTTAAAAACCAATTTAAAAAAAAATATTAAATCAACCCTGTACTATTAAAAACCCCAATTAAAATAAATTTCTCCTCAGCCTGGGCCCGAGAGCTCAAAGAGCCAGGTCTTCAGGCCCCGGCGGAATGATCGGAGGTCGGGGCAGTCCTCAGCTCCACCGGCAGCTGGTTCCAGAGGGCAGGCGCTCCCACTGAGAAGGCCCTATCCCTGGGTGTCACCCGCCGGCAATCTCTTACCGGCGGGACCCTGAGCAGACCCTCCCTGTGGGAGCGCACTGGGCGAAGGGCGTTTGATGCCGGCAGCAGGTGTTCCCTCAAATACCCCGGACCCAGGCCATGTAGGTGATAACCAGCACCTTGAATTTCACCCGGAGGGCAACCGGAAGCCAATGCAGCTCACGGAGTAGAGGTGTTACATGGGAGTATCGGGAGACCCCCATTACAACTCGCGCGGCCGCATTCTGCACCAGTTGAAGCCTCCGAGTGGTCTTCAAGGGCAGCCCCATTTAGAGAGCGTTACAGTAGTCCAAACGGGAGGTCACAAGCGCATGAGTAACTGTGCATAGGGCGTCTCGGTCCAGATAGGGACTTAACTGGCGCACCAGGCGAACCTGTGCAAAAGCCCCCCTGGTCACGGCTCCTATGTGATCTTCAAAATTGAGCCGTGAATCCAGGAGGACGCCCAAGTTGCGAGCCCTATCAACGGGGGGTAACACCTCACCCCCCATCGTTAGAGGTGGAATAACTTGGTTAACCCGAGATGCCGATATGCACAGCCACTCAGTCTTGGCGGGATTGAGACGAAGCCTGTTTCTCCCCATCCAGACCTGAACCGCCTCCAGGCACTGGGACATCACGGAGAGGGCATCACTGGGTTGGTTCGGGGTGGAAAGAAAAAGTTGGGTATCATCAGCGTACTGGTGATACCCCACCCCGAAGCCACGAATGATCTCGCCCAGCGGCTTCATATAGATGTTGAACAGGAGAGGCGAGAGAACCGACCCCTGAGGGACATGACTCTGGAACAATGTGACCATCATAAATATGAATCGATTGCCAGGCATCCGAATGTAAATCACATGACCCTAGGGATGCTGCAATGGTCATAAGTGTGAAAAATGGTCATAAGTCACTTTTTTCAGTGCCGTTGTAACTTTGAACAGTCACTAAGTGAATCGTTGTAAGTCAAGGACTACCTGTACTTTATCATTTTTTCCCCTTTTTTTGGGGGGGGTCACGTTTTTGACACCTTGCTGGGCGACTGGTGGTACTTGGACATTGCCTTGTCCTAAAAGTGGTACAATGGATGAAAAGGTTGAAAAGCCCTGTTTTAGTATACCGGTACTATTTGGTTCAGAATTTTTTTTTTCTTGTTTGCCTGCTCTAAACCTGGGTGCGTCTTATGGTCAGGTGCGTCTTATGTTCCGAAAAATACGGTAGTTATCTAAGATTCTCAACTCTTTAATCTATTGCAAGAATGATCTTTAGTTCTTAGTGTATATGTGAAATAGGAGACTTATCATATGTTATTAATTCTGCTGTGAAATTTAATATATTATTTTCAGATATATTCAGTATTTTTTTCTGAGACCTGACACTATTATGCTGAGATTAAACATGACCTTATTTAAACAGTGCTGTTCAGAACTGATGAAATAATTGGCCCAGTTTGCAGAAAGTGTCTCAAAGGACTAAGCAATCAGGTCTGTAAGCAGATAAAAATAGAACAAGAAACTACAAATATGGAATGCTTTCAAGAAATGTATAAATAAATTCATTAGACAACAGTTGTTAATGTCCTTTAAACTACTAAAATATGAATACTAAGAATTAACTTATGTATCATAATATAAAATTAAAACTCTTTATATTTTTCATATGAAAACATTGTTCAGAGTTAATGTAAGTTGAGCTTCTGGTAAACCGGCAAGCTTTGCCAAAGAACATAGCCTTATCTAATAGCTAAGAAGACTGTTAATTTCTGTCTGGCAGTTGTAAAACATGATGCAAAATTCCCATCAGTAACATCTAGGATTTCCATTCAACTTTCATATACTCTTATTCTGAATATGCCTTGTTCCTTGCTTATGTAACTGTTTATTGCTTGTTATATCAGATTTAACTGACTATTATTTGATTACTATATCACAGTCTGTTTTTGTCAAATCTGTTACAAATCAACCACTACAATGGAAGACAGGTTTCAAGCTTAATATCACCTAAAGTGATATAGTAAGTAATGACTTTCTTTTTAATGTGATATGCAAATTTATCACCCATATTCTATAAATGATTATTCCGTGGGGTGGTTGTCTCACATCTTTAATTCATAATGAACCAAAAGTAATACATTGTGATTTAATATGATGTATATGCTACATTCCATTTTTTTAAAAAAAATAATTCTTACTAAAACATTTAATTATAATAGCAAATTAAAGTTAAAAACAGTGAGTACCAAACAAACCACATGACTTGTTTTGGCTGGAAAGGATAGCGAGTTATGAGGCAGCTGAGAACGACAGGTTCTAGCTTGCATGTCGAGTACCAAACAAATGACAAGTACTGGGACAAAACTTTCACGTTAAAATGTGTTGAGTACCACATTCAGATTTCAAAGCAGTTGAGTACAAAGGTACCAGATAAGATAACCTTTATTGTCATTTTTTTACTGTGGGCACAACAACACATATAAAAAATGAAATGTAGTTGCCCGCTCTCAAAGTGAACACACACGTGACACACACCTAAACATACTATATACAACATATACATACTATATACAACATATGTATAGACCTACACCCCTACATAATATATGAATATTAAACACTGTCCATCTTGAATATATAACGGAAGGAGGAAGCTTGAGAGTTCACAAGGTTTATACTGTATGGAACGAAACTGTGGCTGAATCTGGATGTTCTGCTTCGGATACAACGGAGCCTCCTCCCAGAAGGTAACAGGTTGTGAAGAGGATGGGTAATGTCCCAGACAATTTTACGGACCCTGCTGAACTAATGCTTCTGTGCTATGTCCTGGATGGGAGGGAGGGAACTGCCAATGATCTTTTCAGTCATCCTCACCACTCTCTGCCCAACTTTCCTGTCTGAACCAGTGATGCTTCCAAACCAGACTGTGATGCTGTATGACAGGATGCTCTCGATCGTCCCCCTGTAGAAAGTGGGAAGGATAGGGGAAGGAAGATGTACTTTTCTCATGCGACGCACAAAATGCAGGCGCTGCTGTGCCCGCTTCACCAGTATCTCGCTGTTGAGCGACTAAGCCAGCCTACTTGTTAATTGCACACTCAGGAATTTGATGCTGGTAACCATTTCCACAGGTGACAGTGTGTGTGTGTGTGTGTGTGTGTGTGCGTGTGTGCGTGCATGCGTGTGTATTAGAATAAAGAAAAGAAATAAATTGCTTCCATCTTTATCAGAAGTATAAACAAGTATAAACAAGTTTAGTGGCTCTTCACCAAATCACTTGCCCTGTGTCATATCCAGTGTAAAAAGAGTCATGAAACATCTCTGTACAGGTAGTCCTCAAATTATGACTGGTCATTTAATAACTGTTCAAAGTTATAATAGACTTTTAAAAAGTTACTACTTAAAAAGTTATTCTGCTATCATTCCTGTGCAGTCATGTGTTCACATTTTGGGCTCTTATCAATTGGCTCGCATTTACAACTGGCTGCAGTGTCCTGCAGTCACATGACCACGATTTGTGACATCTTTGTCAACTTCTGGTATTTTTGCAGGTTTCTGGCAAAAAATGCCCATTAGGAAGAATAGATTCATTTAATGACCATGTGATTCATTTAAGAACCATACAATTCACTTAATGACCACACATTTGCTTTATGACTGTAGTAAAAATTCAATCCATGAAACAAACAATAGTCCAGCCACAATCATAATTTGATATTGCAGCTATGGGATTGACACAGCTTCCTTGTTTTGGTATAATGGAATACCAGGTTTAACAGGTGGGTCAGTGTAGGCATGAAATAATATGCAGGTTTATGGTTTCTTAAATTAGGGGTATAACTTTTATGTTTTTCAATTTTGATTAAAAATATCAATAGTCTATGTAGACATTATTTCATCAGAGTGTGTTAGTAGGTTGTGTTATATATTATTTAAAAATTATGAAAACAAAAGAAACAAAATTATTAAGTAAAATTGCATTTTCATATTATATACATTTGTTTTCTAAGGAGTGCAGGTAGTCCTAAACATACGACTATAATGGAGCTTGCCCATTACAATTATACGTCATAATGGTCGTAAAATGTAACCAACCTGATTTTTCTAATTTTTTTATGGTGATTGTTAAGTGAACGTGGCAGTTTTATTTATTTATTTTATTACATTTAAAGTGATTAGTGGTTTGCTTGTGCCTGTTTTCAGCAAAACCATCATAAAATGCTGTCATGTGACTGCAAATGACCATAAACATGGCTGTGTTACTGAATGCCTGAAGTTTAGACACATGATCAGGAAGAGGGTCTGATTGTCCAAATTTTAGATCCAAGTCATTAGTTCTCTTTTTTGGGGTCATAATTTTGAATGGTTGCCAAATGACTGGATATAAGTCCAGTGTACTTGAATGTAAAATATTAGGTGGAACTATGAAGTTGTACTTGAACGATTGTTTATTAAAAGTTATTAAAACCGTTCACGTCATCAAATGCATTTCAAAGTTTTTCCCCCTACTAAAAATGTTAACTATAAAATCAGTTGCTTTGTTTTAACTAATGTTTGAATATTTCATTCACATCAAAATGTTTTGCATAAGAAATTGGCATGCAAGAGAAAACATTGTAATTAACATTTTAATATATTTTAATAGTTATTAATATTAAATATTAATAATTTGTTAAAATTATATTTAGTATAATGTGGTTATATGACTTCAGAACAATAATATAGTATAAAAAAAACAATAAAAGACTCAGGGCTTGGGTCCAATCTTGGTCCTATCAGCACATATGCCCTTAGAGCAGGCATGTCAAACTGCCGGCCCATGGGCCGGATGTGTCATGCCAAAATTGCGCCCACCCTATTGCTGGCAATGGGGGAAAATCACAATACATCGTGCGACGTCACGTGATGTCACGAGTTTCACATGCCTGCCTTAGAGTATGGCAAGTTTGGTATTCTGAAACAACATGGAAAATAAGGGATAGTCTTCATTGTAATTAAATAATGCTCAAATTTCTGAGTTTTCATATAGTTTATGTTATGGACTATTTGGTTTCTAATTAAACTTCTTTATTTTGGTTCTTTTGATTTTGATGTTGGAAATTTGTGTCATAAATCATTCTGTTATAACTGAAAAATTATTTCAATAGTGAACAGAAAGCAGTTGTGGTGACTGTGGTTTTCTGAAATTACAGTGTTTGTGGAATAATATTCGTTTTTGTTTCCCATTCATTTTCAATAAGTAACCAAACCACTAGCCACAATATGTCTCTGGGGAAGTACTGTTTAATGTGATTTTAAAAAGTATGTTTAACTAATATAACTGAACTGTGCAAACATATTTTGTCTTCATAATTGACAGTCCTCCTTAAAGGGGCTAAAGGGTATACCAATTTTAAAATAATGTGAATGCTTTACAAATATATGAGTAGATAAAATGCCCCAAATTTAAATATCAAGTTAATAATTAAGGTATATGTGCACTAATATATTGCTATGACAGACTCTTGTAAATGTTATTCCTATTTCAGTTATATATAATACTTTTTCTAATAATTTATTAATAAGGTTTTAAATATTGATGTTGATGCTCGTGATTTAAACATTACTTATAGTATATTAACAGAGCATTATGTGAATGATGCCATTAAAATAAAACAATTTATGGTATTGGGGTATTATAAAACAAAGCATTTCAGATTTTTAAGAACAGAATAATAACATCTATAAAATTAATGCTTAAATTCATAATAATAGACTCCATATAAAAGCAATCATATCAGATAGCAGGGATAAACAAATGTTTAACTATCTTTGTCCAGTAGATAATTTGTGAGAGCTTTTATGCCAAACTTCAGGAGGTTATGAAGTTGCTCAGTCCTATAAAAATAACCTTTTTATTAAAATAAAATTAGTAATATTTTGCTCTGTGTTTTCAAATCAGGCTTGACTCCTTCTGATACTGACATGAAACAAGTCCAAGCAGCTCTTGGCAACATTTTCAGAAATTACCATCGTCTTCTTTCTAGATTTGAGAGGCAGTGTTTGGCACAAAGTTACCAAACTGGTTTTGTGCCTAAGGCAGGATGCAAACTCATAGTCTCATAGCTTCCAGTGTAGTGCCTTTAACCACTACACCAAACTGGCATCATTTTAATACTTAGAATTGTTTATTTATTTTTTCTTCTTCTTCATAAAAGCAGTTTTCTTTGTTGATACTAATTCACACAGATGTCTGACTTTCATCTGGTTTCTGGCATCTAGATATAACACTGGTAATACAGTAATTTAGAAAATATTTGTCTACGGAATTTTAACCCCAATTCCATTTCACGTGGACTAGCTTGATGCCAAAACCACAACCACAGACCCTTTTGCAATTGCTAGTGTGGTTTTCCAGCAAATACATCAAGAATATTATGTAAACAATCATATAATTCTTTTATAAAGCAAATAGAAAACAAAAGTGGTTAAAAGATAAGGGGGGAATGTGCTATCAAGTGAGGACTGAAAGATAAACTTGTGTATTCTGAATATGCTAATGACATTGAAATTGTATCATATGTACATTGATATGATGACTGGAATGTTATTTTAAAAAAGCAACAAACCAGAAATTGGATTCATTAATTAGTATAATTAAAGCTGTAACATTTTTTTAAAAATTAACCATATTATTATCACAGCTATGCTTTATAGTTAATTTTAATTTCTGTATAACAAAAAATTTATTGCTATATTTTATAATTATATTGTTATATACAGAACTGCCTGCATTTAAGCAAAAACATTTCTATAAGGCAGAATTTCTCAGTATTGCTTAGAAATATATAATTTTTATCTTCCTGTAGTTACATGTGCAGATGGAAATTGCCCGAAGTTGTTGAGAGTTTCACTTATAAAATGCTAAGCATTACATATGTAAATAATGTAATGTTTGACATTTACTCATATGCGGGACCATGAGATTTCAAACAGTCATAAGTATCTTAATATGAGTACCTGTGAGAACAGAACAGAGTAATGCTTCCCCATGATTGTTTTGCACTTCTGAGTATCATATAATGGTGGATAGAACAATATACTGGATACATTTTAATTTGAACACTTACAAGTGTTGCAAGTATCATTCAGTACTAGAAATTCCAAAATTATCTGTCAAATACTAGGGATTCTCAGCAGATTGAATTGATATGGGGAGGTTTCTGAACATTATTACATATTCTAAAGAAAAGCATATACTTCACAAACATTTTGTGGGTGCTTGTAGTTTCTGTTTTTGTGGAAGCTTCCAAATGGGGATATTTTGTAGTCTTATTTACAGAATTTTAAATAACATTCATGTTTTTTTCCATACTTTTTCCCTTTCTTTTTCTAATCTAAAAAAAAAAAATCAAAGAGGGAAATATAAAATGGCTGCATTTATTTATTTATTTGTAGTGTAGCTATCATTCATCAGAAATAACTTGATGTAAAAAAGACAACATTTTTATGTGATTATTACAGTATAAAACGTTAAATGTACAGTAGATATAAATGGGAAGTATTTTAAAATAATTTGATTACATCATATATTTTGCTTTATATATTCCACATGCATCTTCGTTTATTTTTTCTATCTTCCTGAACTGAACAAGATTCCAAATCCTGAGAATAAAATTTGAGAGTTGAAGTGGATTGGATGAAAAGTTCAGTTGATAAGAAGAAACTTGCATGAAGGAAGTAATATATCAGACACTCAATAGGAGTCTTGAACAATTATTTTACTATTAATAATATCAGTCTTGGTTTGAGATAAGTGAATAAATGGCCATATAAGTGATAAGTCAAACTCTTCCCTAGATATTCTGAATTGATATCATCAACATCATTTTAGCCATTGTCTATTCATTTTGCATGTTTCCAACCAAAACTGTCCTGAGCTTTTTTTTTCCATTTTGCCAGTTGGGTCCACAATACTCGCTGATGTCGTGGATGCACCTTGTTTTAGGTCTGACAGACATACAGACAGACACTTACACACACACACACACACACTTACACACACACAAGTTGGGTAATGATATATCTGTATGATCACCAATGAAGCAGTTTTTTGCCAAACTGTATAGTACTTAGAACCCAAAGTCTGAATAACATTTTCAGATAGCTTGTAAATAAAATTTACTTTGTATGAATTGTTGCTCTATTTACTAAATACTCAAAAAAACCCATAGTTTTTCTGAAATCTGAGTGAAGAGAAAGTTTGCAATACAGTACAGAAAGAGGGAAAGGAAGCAGGAATATCAGTGCTCAATGCCTATTCATAATGGTCAATCATAACAGGACCATTATGTCTGAAATAAACAATTTTAAGGAGGTTTAATATTTTGTATTCACTCACATAAAAAGAATATCAGCTGAATTACTTTACTATAGTGAATATGTTAAGAATATATGGATTCTTAATAATGATAAAAATTGAGCAAAATGAAATGTCTATTTTTGTACCATTTTTTTATTTTCATAATGTCTTAAGTTTTCAGAAAATCAATTTTGATCTTATTTTATCTGTATCCATTTTTGCATTTGTCTGCTTTGTCTTTCTTAGCTTAAAACTGAAGATGCTTAAAAATAGTTGAAGATTTCTTTATAGTTTAACATAATTGTTTTTGTTTCTCATAGTTTCTACTCATGAAACTCCTTTGTGCTTCAGCTTTGAATGAAGTCTATCAGTTCTCCTATCCCTGGAATAAATACCTGGCAGAACGGAAAAAGTATCAGAGTATTTATTTACTTGCAAGTTTCTTCTGCTTTATGCTGTATCAGTAGTAGAATACTCAACTACTCTGGAGCTGGGTTTTAATTCTTTTGCAAAGGTGAATCATAGATGTGGTAATACTTTTTGTTTCAGCGGTTCTGCATCATGACCCAGAAAGCAAATATTGACTTAGATATTGCTATATTGATTTTAGCAACCCTTATAGATGTTAGGCCCCTTCATGGATTACTGCCTTGTCGTGGCGAAGGGGCTTGCGTAATTCAATGAAGCTATGAGCTATGCCGTGCAGGGCCACCCAAGACGGACAGGTCATAGCTGAGAGTTCTGACAAAACGTGATCCACTGGAGAAGGAAATGGCAACCCACTCCAGTATCTTTGCCATGAAAACCCTATGGACAGTACCAAAAGGCAAAACGATATGACGCTGGAAGATGAGCCCCTCAGGTCGGAAGGCGTCCAATATGCTACTGGGGAAGAGCAGAGGGCTAGTACTAGTAGCGCCAGAAAGAATGAAGCGACTGGGCCAAAGCCGAAAGGACGCTCAGCTGTGGATGTGTCTGGTGGTGAAAGGAAAGTCCGATGCTGTAAAGATTTTTTCTCCATAGGAACCTAGAATGTAAGATCCATGAATCAAGGAAAGCTGGACGTGGTCAAACAAGAGATGACAAGACTGAACATCGACATCTTAGGTATCAGCGAACTAAAATGGACAGGAATGGGTGAATTTAATTCAGATGACCACCAGGTATACTACTGCGGGCAAGAATCCCTCAGAAGAAATGGAGTAGCCTTCATAGTCAATAAAAGAGTAGGAAAATCAATACTGGGATACAATCCTCAAAATGACAGAATGATCTCAGTTCGAATCCAAGGCAAACCATTCAATATCACAGTAGTCCAAGTCTATGCCCCAACCACCAGTGCTGAAGAGGATGAAATTGACCGGTTCTATGAAGCCCTACAACACCTTATAGAACTAACACCAAAAAATGATGTCCTTATCATCATGGGGGATTGGAATGCTAAAGTAGGAAGCCAAAAGATAACCGGAATAACAGGCAAGTTTGGCCTTGGAGTACAAAATGAAGCAGGGCACAGGCTGATAGAATTTTGTCAAGAGAATACGATGGTCATAGCAAACACTCTTTTCCAACAACCCAAGAGACGGCTCTACACATGGACATCACCAGACGGTCATCACAGAAATCAGATTGACTATATGCTCTGCAGCCAAAGATGGAGAAGCTCTATACAGTCAGTAAAAACAAGACCAGGAGCTGACTGTGGCTCAGACCATGAGCTTCTCCTTGCAAAGTTTAAGCTTAAACTGAAGAAAGTAGGGAAAAGCACTAGGCCACTCAGGTATGAATTAAATCATATCCCTGTTGAATATACAGTAGAGGTGACAAATAGATTTAAGGAATTAGATCTGATAGACAGAGTGCCTGAAGAACTATGGACAGAGGTTCGCGACATTGTACAACAGGTAGCAACCAAAACCATCCCAAAGAAAAAGAAATGCAAGAAAGCAAAATGGCTATCTGAGGAAGCTTTGCAAATAGCTAAGGAAAGGAGGGAAGCGAAAGGCAAGGGAGAAAAACATAGATATGCCCAATTGAATGCAGAATTCCAGAGAATAGCTAGAAGAGATAAGAATGCCTTCTTAAATGAACAGTGCAAAGAAATAGAAGAAAACAATAGAATAGGGAGGACCAGAGATCTTTTCAAGAAAATTGGAGAGATGAAGGGAACGTTTAATGCAAAAATGGGCATGATAAAGGACCAAAATGGCAGGGACCTAACAGAGGCAGAAGAGATTAAGAAGAGGTGGCAAAATTACACAGAAGAACTATACAAGAATGAGCTTAATGTCCCTGATAATCACAATGAGGTGGTCACTGACCTCGAGCCAGACATCCTAGAATGTGAAGTGAAGTGGGCCTTAGAAAAGCTGAGCAACAACAAAGCTAGTGGAGGTGACAGTATTCCAGCTGAGCTATTCAAAATCTTAAAAGACAGTGCAGTAAAAGTGCTACACTCAATTTGCCAGCAAATTTGGAAAACTCAACAGTGGCCACAGGATTGGAAAAGATCAGTTTACATTCCAATTCCAAAGAAAGGCAGTGCCAAAGAATGTTCAAACTATCGCACCATTGCACTCATTTCTCATGCTAGTAAAGTCATGCTTAAAATCCTACAAGCTAGACTTCAGCAGTATGTGGATCGAGAACTACCAGAAGTACAGGCAGGATTTCGAAGAGGCAGAGGAACTAGAGATCAAATTGCCAACATACGCTGGATCATGGAGAAAGCTAGAGAGTTCCAGAAAAACATCTACTTCTGCTTCATTGACTATGCTAAAGCCTTTGATTGTGTGGATCATAAGAAACTGTGGCAAGTTCTTAAAGAGATGGGAGTACCAGACCATCTTATTTGTCTCTTGAGAAACCTATATGCGGGCCAAGAAGCAACAGTGAGAACTGGACACGGAACCACTGATTGGTTCAAAATTGGGAAAGGAGTCCGGCAAGGCTGTATACTGTCGCCCTGCCTATTTAACTTATATGCAGAGCACATCATGAGAAAGGCAGGGCTAGATGAATCAAAAGTTGGAATTAAGATTGCCGGAAGAAATATCAACAACCTAAGATACGCAGATGATACCACTCTAATGGCAGAAAGTGAAGAAGAACTAAAGAGCCTGGAGGACAGAAAGGCCTGGAGGAATGTTGTCCATAGGGTCGCGATGGGTCGGACACGACTTCGCAGCTAACAACAACAACATAGATGTTAGGATGTTTTAAATACCTGATTCTTATTTGTAAAATCTGTTTAATATATAAAATTGAAAAGTGTAGTTTATTCATATAATTGTACATAATTTGACTGAATTTAAACCTGATCCTAGTTCTTGTCCTAACAAGGATCCTGAAATTCCTTAGTATAAGCCTTTTGAGGTAGACTGCGCTAGGAAATCAAGGTTAAGAATGCTGATACTGTTAATTAATTAATTAAATTTTAATTTTATTAGATTTATATACCGCCCTTTCCCGAAGGACTCACGGCGGTTTACAGGGCATTTTAAAATCACACCAATGTTTTCATTATAAAGTTATAGTAAAGGAAACTTGCAAATCTGAACGTGTCTTCCTTCTACCTCCCTCCCTTTATCATTAGCAGAACAAGCTTTTTCAAATTGCATTTCTGCCTCAGACTCAAATGTCTTTTATCTGATTATTGTTTTGGTTGCAGTTCCTTCTCCTCAAAGTTATTTCTACAGCCCATTACACTTGGCAAGAAACTGAGAACCCTCATTTTATCTTTTAAGTAATGTAGCATTTCTTCATTTTTGCTTGTTTAGAATTAGGCAAACAGGCAAAAAATTAACACTAAAAACAGAAGCAGCATCAATGTGAATAAATACAAATTAAATTATATGACTTGCATTTTATTCTATGTTGTTTCAGACAAATACTTTATTAGGAAAGGAGAAAGTGAAAAAAATGAGAAAAAAGTCATTTTGCCATGTATCTTATCCTTTTTATTCTGGAGGACAAGCTCTTGCTATGTTCTCAAATCCTTACAGGTAGTTCTCAATTTACAACCACAGTTAGGATTGCAATTTCTGTCATAAGTTATTATGGTCATAATAGACCCAATCTTATAACATTTTTTAGGATGATTGTTAAATGAATGGATGGTCACTAAGCCAATCACACAATCAGTAAACAAATCCCTCTTCCCTAATGGGTATTTTTGTAAAAGGTCGCAAAGTACAATCATGTGACGACAGGTTATTACAACTAGTTGTAAATGTGAGCTAGTTGCCAAGAGTTCATATCATAATTACATGACCATGAGGATAGTGTAATGCTTGTAAGTGTGAGTGCATGTCATGTCACTATATTATTATTATTATTATTATTATTATTATTATTATTATTATTGTTGTTGTTGTTGTTGTTGTTGTTGTTGTTGTTGTTAGCTGCGAAGTCGTGTCCGACCCATCGCGACCCTATGGACAACATTCCTCCAGGCCTTCCTGTCTTCTACCATCTTCTGGAGTCCATTTAAGCTCACGCCTACTGCTTCAGTGACTCCATCCAGCCACCTCATTCTCTGTCGTCCCCTTCTTCTATTGCCCTCGATCTTTCCCAGCATTAGGCTCTTCTCCAGTGAGTCCTTCCTTCTCATTAGGTGGCCAAAGTATTTGAGTTTTAGTTTCAGGATCTGACCTTCTAAAGAGCAGTCAGGATTGATCTCCTCTAGGACTGACTGGTTTGATCGCCTTGCGGTCCAAGGGACTCGCAGGAGTCTTCTCCAGCACCATAGTTCAAAGGCCTCAATTCTTTGGCGCTCAGCCTTTCTTATGGTCCAACTTTCACTGCCATACATTGCAACTGGGAAGACCATAGCCTTGACTATATGCACTTTTGTTGACAGGGTGATGTCTCTGCTTTTTAGTGTGCTGTCTAGATTTGCCATGGCTTTCCTCCCCAGGAGCAAGCGTCTTTTAATTTCTTGGCTACAGTCCCCATCTGCAGTGATCTTGGAGCCCAGGAAAACAAAATCTGTCACTACCTCCATTTCTTCCCCATCTATTTGCCAGGAATTGAGAGGGCCAGATGCCATGATCTTGGTTTTCTTAATGTTAAGTTTCAACCCAAGTTTTGCACTCTCCTTCTTCACCCGCAACAAGAGGCTCTTTAGTTCTTCTTCACTTTCTGCCATTAGAGTGGTATCATCTGCGTATCTTAGGTTGTTGATATTTCTTCCGGCAATCTTAATTCCAACTTTTGATTCATCTAGCCCTGCCTTTCTCATGATGTGCTCTGCATATAAGTTAAATAGGCAGGGCGACAGTATACAGCCTTGCCGGACTCCTTTCCCAATTTTGAACCAATCAGTGGTTCCGTGTCCAGTTCTCACTGTTGCTTCTTGACCCGCATATAGGTTTCTCAAGAGACAAATAAGATGGTCTGGTACTCCCATCTCTTTAAGAACTTGCCACAGTTTGTTATGATCCACACAATCAAAGGCTTTAGCATAGTCAATGAAGCAGAAGTAGATGTTTTTCTGGAACTCCCTAGCTTTCTCCATGATCCAGCGTATGTTGGCAATTTGATCTCTAGTTCCTCTGCCTCTTCGAAATCCTGCCTGTACTTCTGGTAGTTCTCGATCCACATATTGCTGAAGTCTAGCTTGTAGGATTTTAAGCATGACTTTACTAGCATGAGAAATGAGTGCAATGGTGCGATAGTTTGAACATTCTTTGGCACTGCCTTTCTTTGGAATTGGAATGTAAACTGATCTTTTCCAATCCTGTGGCCACTGTTGAGTTTTCCAAATTTGCTGGCAAATTGAGTGTAGCACTTTTACTGCACTGTCTTTTAAGATTTTGAATAGCTCAGCTGGAATACTGTCACCTCCACTAGCTTTGTTGTTGCTCAGCTTTTCTAAGGCCCACTTCACCTCACATTCTAGGATGTCTGGCTCGAGGTCAGTGACCACCTCATTGTGATTATCTGGGACGTTAAGCTCATTCTTGTATAGTTCTTCTGTGTAATTTTGCCACCTCTTCTTAATCTCTTCTGCCTCTGTTAGGTCCCTGCCATTTTGGTCCTTTATCATGCCCATTTTTGCATGAAACGTTCCCTTCATCTCTCCAATTTTCTTGAAAAGATCTCTGGTCCTCCCTATTCTATTGTTTTCTTCTATTTCTTTGCACTGTTCATTTAAGAAGGCATTCTTATCTCTTCTAGCTATTCTCTGGAATTCTGCATTCAATTGGGCATATCTATGTTTTTCTCCCTTGCCTTTTGCTTCCCTCCTTTCCTCAGCTATTTGCAAAGCTTCCTCAGACAGCCATTTTGCTTTCTTGCATTTCTTTTTCTTTGGGATGGTTTTGGTTGCTACCTGTTGTACAATGTCGCGAACCTCTGTCCATAGTTCTTCAGGCACTCTGTCTATCAGATCTAATTCCTTAAATCTATTTGTCACCTCTACTGTATATTCAACAGGGATATGATTTAATTCATACCTGAGTGGCCTAGTGCTTTTCCCTACTTTCTTCAGTTTAAGCCTAAACTTTGCAAGGAGAAGATCATGGTCTGAGCCACAGTCAGCTCCTGGTCTTGTTTTTACCGACTGTATAGAGCTTCTCCATCTTTGGCTGCAGAGCATATAGTCAATCTGATTTCTGTGTTGACTGTCTGGTGATGTCCATGTGTAGAGCCGTCTCTTGGGTTGTTGGAAAAGAGTGTTTGCTATGACCATCGTATTCTCTTGACAAAATTCTATCAGCCTGTGCCCTGCTTCATTTTGTACTCCAAGGCCAAACTTGCCTGTTATTCCAGTTATCTTTTGGCTTCCTACTTTAGCATTCCAATCCCCCATGATGATAAGGACATCATTTTTTGGTGTTACTTCTATAAGGTGTTGTAGGGCTTCATAGAACCGGTCAATTTCATCCTCTTCAGCACTGGTGGTTGGGGCATAGACTTGGACTACTGTGATATTGAATGGTTTGCCTTGGATTCGAACTGAGATCATTCTGTCATTTTGAGGATTGTATCCCAGTATTGATTTTCCTACTCTTTTATTGACTATGAAGGCTACTCCATTTCTTCTGAGGGATTCTTGCCCGCAGTAGTATACCTGGTGGTCATCTGAATTAAATTCACCCATTCCTGTCCATTTTAGTTCGCTGATACCTAAGATGTCGATGTTCAGTCTTGTCATCTCTTGTTTGACCACGTCCAGCTTTCCTTGATTCATGGATCTTACATTCCAGGTTCCTATGGAGAAAAAATCTTTACAGCATTGGACTTTCCTTTCACCACCAGACATATCCACAGCTGAGCGTCCTTTCGGCTTTGGCCCAGTCGCTTCATTCTTTCTGGCGCTACTAGTACTAGCCCTCTGCTCTTCCCCAGTAGCATATTGGACGCCTTCCGACCTGAGGGGCTCATCTTCCAGCGTCATATCGTTTTGCCTTTTGGTACTGTCCATAGGGTTTTCATGGCAAAGATACTGGAGTGGGTTGCCATTTCCTTCTCCAGTGGATCACGTTTTGTCAGAACTCTCAGCTATGACCTGTCCGTCTTGGGTGGCCCTGCACGGCATAGCTCATAGCTTCATTGAATTACGCAAGCCCCTTCGCCACGACAAGGCAGTAATCCATGAAGGGGTTATTATTATTATTATTATTATTATTATTATTATTATTATTATTATTATTATTATTATTATTCATTTATAACATAAAATGTGAAAATACAAAAGCCAATAGTAGGGGACAACAGTAGAGAAAAGGAAATCAAGGGTGTGAAGAAAGGGAGTGGGAACAACAAAAGGCATTAACTTCCTACTCTATTGCTGTAAAATCAGGCATTAAAATCATATCTCAACTATTTACATTTCTATATCGGCAAATCAATCTAATTGGTAAAACCCAAAATCATATCATTTTTTTCCACCTCAAGCACAAAGTCCAGAAGCAGGGAGCCCTTCTTCCAGCGGAAGTCATAAGTCACTATTTCCATGGTTTTCATAACTTTGAATATTGTTACAATGGTCATAAGTAGACTGTATTTTTATCATTTTATAAACATGTAAAAATATTTGTTTGTACCGAGACAAGCCATTTCATCCCATTCCATTATTTTGTTGCTTGATTTGCTGTTTCCAGGTTTATACCAGTTTTAACATTTTAACCACATTAAGTTAGAAATGTTAGGAAGTGTTCCCTGTTAATTCCTCATATTACATTTTCCTTCACATTTTTGGAGAGGAGGAAAAACAAGGAATTGGCAAAATATTTTTCTTCAATTTTTTCTTTCATATTCTAGGAATGTAAATAGATTGTTGCACTTAACTTCAGTCCAAGTTGCAGTATGAACCTAATCCTATTGTATGACACTCTAAGGTAGTTTTAATGTTACAGGTATTCAAGTGCTACCCTGCAAAACTAGAAGTCTTTATTCATTAGCATGAAATTGGGCTACATAAACTTCAAAGCTCTTCCATATTTATATTTACCCTTGCTGGACCATTTATTCTAACTGGGGTATTCATTAGCATTCTAATTCAGTATATTCAAAATCTCAAATATCTTCATTGATTTTTCTGAGCAATTTACTTTTCTTTGCCTGGGGACATTTAAAATTAGCTTCTCATCGTGATCCATAAAATAACTGTCCTGTGCAATGAGACAGTTTTCTGTTTCTTCATGCTTTTTACTTTTTTGCCCTTTTATCCGTCTATTAGCTACATTAAGACATTTGCCTGATGTTCAAATTCTTCCATTCCCAATATTCTATGCCTAACAAAACACATTCAATTTTCAAATGATTGCTTAGGGTTTTCTCTAAAAATAATTTATTAATTTGCATTCCACTTTAGTCACAATATAACTCTAGAATTTTTGACCCATTGTAAACTGTAAGGTTCTTCAACTCATCCAATACATTCCTTTTGTTGTTTTTGGCAAATCCTTCCAAAGATTTGTGATGTATGATGTCTACGGAAGGGGAGGTGAAGTTATGGACTACAATGGAGCAGCAGTTTTCCTGGAAAGAGGAAGTACATTCCAAGTAGAGCAGTGGCCCCCAAACTTTTGGGCACCAGGAATTGGTTCAGTGGAAATGTTTTTCCGTGGACTGGAGGGGGGCGTGGTTTTGTATACTGCCAGCATCCTGTAGATGGGGCTTCACTTGTTTGCATGGCCCAGTTTCTGTCGTGCCACAGATGACTGCTGGTCCACGGACCAGGGGTTGGGAACCCCTTAAGTAGGGGACCAATACAAGGAACAAAACAAGCTGGAGGTGAATAGGATACAGAGAGCAAGAGGTAGGATAGCTACTCCCTTCCAGGGTGTATCAGTTAGAGTAAGAAAAGTAAAGATTTAATGTGGCAAGATTTTTTTAAAATAATATTTTATTAATTTTCCAATTTTACATTTAAGTATTTAAAAAGCAGGGATGTGGTGGCTCAGTGGGTTAGGACGCTGAGCTTGTCGATCAGATGGTCGGCAGTTTGGCGGGTCGAATCCCGAGTGCCGCGTAGCAGAGTGAGCGCCTGTTACTCGTCCCAGCTTCTGCCAACCTAGCAGTTCGAAAGCACGTAAAAATGCAAGTAGAAAAATAGGGACCACTCCGGTGGGAAGGTAACAGCGTTCCGTGCGCCTTTGGCATCTAGTCATGCCGGCCACATGACCACGGAGATGTCCTTGGACAAGCGCTGGCTCTTCGGCTTTGAAACGGAGATGAGCACCGGCCCCTAGAGTCGGAAACGACTAGCATGCATGTGCGGGGGAACCTTTACCTTTACCTTATTTAAAAAGCAACATGGTGGCTGGGTTAATCAATAGTTCAATAACATATAAAAATCTTTAGTACAAATCTCAAATAACAACATGAAATATTTCCTCTTTTTTCCCCTTAACATCTACTGTCTCGTATTTAAGCTAATACAGTTCTTAGTATATCAACTCAGTAAAAACATCATTATTACATTTATCAATACATTTTTAGCTTATACATATCTTAATTACTTTTTACATTCAATCTTCATAAACAATCCATATCATATTGTTAATTTTTCCTAATTTTTAGTTTCCCATCAATATTACAATTTAACATTTGATATTTATAATTCTCAGTTCATAACAGAATCTAATACTCAAAATACACATTTTATCTATTTGAATATACTGTAGTCTTGTTCTATTTCCTAAAAGTTATCTATTTCCTACCATATTAAATCATCTACTTAATAATACAATATCCCCTTTAATAAATCAAAATCATTATATATTTATTTATTTATTTAAAAACTTTCCTGTTCCAGCAGTCCGGCCTGGCATGATAGCGTTAATTGGGGTCCCAGTTTGTTTTCACTATTGTTTTTTATTATTTTTATTGTTCAATCTGTACACATTCCTTCCTCTGTACACCGCCCCGAGTCCCTCGGGAGAAGGGCGGTTTATAAAAACTAATAAATAAATAAATAAATAAATAAATTTATTGATGGGATTTATATCCCGCCCTATCTCCCGAAGGACTCAGGGCGGCTAACAACAAAACATATAATAAGTACAGAAATCAAGATAAAAATAAAATTGAGAACATCAGTGCAATAAATTAAAATTAGAGAATTTAAAAAATAAAATCAAAATACTAAATATAAATTAATTAAAATGCCTGTCAGTCTAGGTCAGCCTGGTGGAACAGGAGTGTTTTGAGGCCGCGGCGAAAGGATTGGAGGTTTTGGGCCATCCGAAGCTCAGGGGGGAGCTGATTCCATAGGGCTGGCGCTCCCACAGAGAAGGCCCTCCCACTGGGGGTCGCCAGCCGACATTGCCTAGCTGACGGTACCCTGAGGAGGCCTTCTCTGTGTGAGCGTACTGGACGATGGGAATTTGTTCCCGGCAGCAGATGGTCCTGTAAGTATCCCGGACCTAAGCCATGTAGGGCTTTAAAGGTAAGTACCAGCACCTTAAATCTCACCCGGAGGGCAACTGGTAGCCAATGCAGCTCACGCAGGAGGGGTGTAATATGGGAGTATCGGGGAGCTCCCATCACAACCCGTGCAGCTGCATTCTGCACCAGCTGAAGCCTCCGGGTGGTCTTCAAGGGCAGCCCCATGTAGAGAGCATTACAGTAATCAATACGGGAGGTAACGAGTGCGTGGGTGACTGTACGTAGGGCATCTCGGTCCAAAAAGGGGTGCAATTGGTATATAAGACGAATCTGTGCAAATGCCCCCCTAGCCACGGCTCCAATATGATCTTCAAAACTGAGTCGTGAATCTAGGAGGACGCCCAGATTGCGTGCTCTATCAATGGGAGGTAACATTTCTCCTCCTATAGTCAGAGATGGAACCTCTTGGACTAAACGAGATGACGGTATGTACAGCCACTCAGTCTTGGCCGGGTTGAGTCGAAGCCTGTTTTCTCCCATCCAAATCTGTACCGCTTCCAGACAACGGGACATCACATCGAGGGCATCACTGGGTTGGTTCGGGGTGGAGATGAATAGCTGGGTATCATCAGCATATTGATGATATTTCACCCCGAAGCTACGGATGATCTCTCCCAGCGGCTTCATATAGATGTTGAACAGGAGGGGCGAGAGCACCGAGCCCTGAGGCACTCCACAATTAAGAGGCCTAGGGCTTGACCTCTGCCCTCCTGCCAACACCGTCTGTGAACGGTCCGAGAGGTAGGAGGAGAACCACCGCAGAACGGTGCCTCCCACTCCCAGCCCCTCAAGACGACGCAGTAAGATACCATGGTTGATGGTATCAAAAGCTGCTGATAGATCTAATAGGACCAGGACAGAGGAATAACCTCTATCTCGGGCCCGCCAGAGATCATTCACCAGCGCGACCAATGCCGTCTCTGTGCTGTGCCCGGGTCTGAAACCCGATTGGTACGGATCTAGATATTGCCTGGGTTAATCAATAAATCAAACATATTCATAATATTTTTAGGTCTAATTTTTAAATATTAAACAGATAAAATCCTTATTTTCAATTAATTTCCAAATATTTTAAATCTAATGACCAAAATTCCCCTTATCTCAACTTCTCCCTTTAACCCTCTAAGTAATAATATGAAATCCCCTGTAATAAATCAAAACCCCAGTTTTCTTCAGCCTTATTCTGGCTTTCTTCCTTTGCCAACTAGCCTTCCATATCAATGCTTTTAGATCGTCAAATAGATCTCCCTCTATTATTATATATGTTATTTGAAATAAAGGAGACCATTTAGTTACCATTTTTTTGAAAGGACTAGCCAATTTGTATTCATTAAGTTGTCTCCCTGTTATCCCAATTCCCCATGATTACTCTGATATGTTTATCTTCCATTCAATCTGTTCTTCTTTCTCAAATTTCTTCTGATTTATATAGAAAGTCTTTTCCATTTTCAGTGTTGTAACTCCATTTTTTGGATTTTCCATTAACTGTATTTATTGGTTAATTGAGTCCTCTATCTTAATATTTGATTCTTCCACTTCTTCTGTTATTTTCTGCATTGATGTTCTTTGGTTGTAGTCAAAGTTTGGGTTTGTGTATCTAAGCTGGCATCTTGTTTTTTTATGTTAGGTCTTATTTTATCACAAGCTGAAAGAATGGTTTCATGTATTGCTTTCAACATGGAAAGGATCTTTTCTTGGTCTTCATCCATATTCTTTTAATAATGTGTTAAGTTGATGACTTTAAAATCAGACTTTAAAAATAATTTCATAACTAGGTGTTTATAGATAGTCTTTAGTAGAAGTCATTTGTCAAGCAAGATTTTATAGTCCAAGGTATCTCATCATCTTGTATAGGAACCAATGTTCCTTAAATAAAGAGATAGGAAGGCAATTCCCCACATATAACTGAAAGCCAGTAAAGGTTTACATTCATAGTTCAAGTATGCCACCCAGATGTTTTCTTTACACCTGAGTTTCTCACAGGTGGTGCCACGGTCAAAAGAGTCTTATCTAAAGTCTGGACTTCGAGCCAAGTCTCTTAGGAAATAACAAGTTGTAATACCAAACTTTGTCACAAGGCATTTAAAGCCAGTCCTGCCATTTAAAGTTTTTTAAGTGCAAAATTTTTATACTTTCCAATTTTTTTTTGTAGGTAAAAGCAAAAGTCTCCAATAAAAATAAGAATTTTTTTTGTCACCAAGTTTCAGGAACATATAAATCCAATTAGATTAAAGTTGATCTTTTAGCACTTTAATTCCACTGAGTAGTCAGTCACCGCTATTCTTAGAGGGTGGGATAGAAATTCCCTTCCTTCTCTCCTCACAGGGGGAAAGATACTTTGGACAGCTTTTACAGGAAGAGAAAATGCTTAGGATAAAGAGAAGATCGGATCTCACCCAGTTTATCTGCGTTACTTTCAAAGTGCTTGGTGGTGAGTTGGACTTCAGCTGTCTGCAGCCTAGTGACGAGCCGTATTACTATGGCTGGTCTTTCCTCCACCAGTTTGGAGGGCTTCCCTGGATCGAGTGTAAGGGCTTCCCCCCTCCCGTGATCATGCGGGGGTCTCCGCCTTGCTCATTGCCCCTACAGGGCAACTTTTGACCCTTTCCAGGTTCCCCCAGTGGAGTGAAACCGAACGCGGAAGACGGAGCTCGCCTTCCAGCATCCGCGGTGGCCACAATGGCAAACCAGAAGTCCAGTCTGGCAAGATTCTTGTCTATAGGTGTGAGCAAATAAAGAACTGAACTTTGATTGGATTGTCCTATGTTGTTCTTCGGTTGGCCCTGACAAGATCAGATAAAATAACAGGATGATTAGATGCCTCCACAAGTGAATTAACAATAACTCATTAAATCCCTTGTGTCTAACCATACAAGCAGCCCTTGACTTATGGCCACAATTGGGACCAGAATCTTAATTGTTAAGTAAAGCAAAATGCCTAAATCAGTTCTTTACTCAACAACCATAATTCTGGCACTGCTGGTTGTGACTGTTAAGGGATCTTCTGTGTTGTTAAATGGATGAAATGAAAGAGCTACTTGCCAAGTTCAGCTGCCCTTCATGCATGGAAGAGAAATGCTCTAGTGTAGAGGTTGCCAACTTTTTGGGCACCAGGGACTGGTTCTGTGGAGAGAGTTTTTTCTGTGGACCGGAGGGTGCATGGTTTTGTGTGCTGCCTGCATCTTGTGAATAGGGCTTTGCTTGTTTGTGCAGACCAGTTGCTTGCATGCCACAGTCCAGTATGGGGGTTGGGATCCCCTGCTCTAGTGGGCTGCAGGAACTGATTTGGGATCAAACAATTGGTTGTAAATTGAGGACTACCTTTATTGTGTTTAGTAGTTTTCATTCTTGAAAGTAGTATTTCTTAGTATAACTTTAACATGATTAAATATTCTGGTAATCTTATCTCCCCTCTTCTCCCAATGAGCCAATTCTTCATTGGCTTTCTGTATCCAGTAATCTAATATGTGTTATGAATTGGACAATTACAATAAACTGAGAAACTCTTCAAATATAGTAGTCACAGAGCTACGGCATTAAGTGGGACCCTCAGAGTCTTACTATGCTGCCTGTTTTATACAGTTTGGTCTACAGCTTTACCCCCTCACCCTGACCCCAGTTACACTCTCCTCATGGTCAACTCTCTTTTTGCTTAATGCATCTGGAGAAATACCTGGCAATGTGGCTAGTTTTGTACAGCATCTTTTACACTGGAAATAAATTGTTAATCATGTACATGTGCAAATTTCCTTCACACCTTGTATAAGATTAATTAGTTTTGAAAGATAGATGTGAAGTTTCTTAATTTTTAAAAAAATCTTTGTTCATTCTTTAATTTGACTTTCTACTCTGTAGTTTCTTTTGGGTGATATATTTTGTTGATAGTTTATCTAAGACTAAATATAGTTAAATTAATATTTAATTGACAGTCTTGGACAGAATAGTGGACTTCATTCAAAGGCTATAGACCTCTTCCATAACTGTGGCACTTTTTCACTCATAAAGAGTATTATTCTATCCCTGAACTTTTCTCTACTTAGCATAAATATTTTTTTGCGTGGGTTGTCATATGTATAAAAAAATAAGTAAGGAAAAAGTATTTATTTGTAGGAAATGCTTAATGGTCCAAATAGTAAGAGAGTCATTTCTGCCAAGGTTAAAGTTTCCAGTGAGTAACCAGTGCATCAGTAACGAGTAAATGTTTTGTTGAATGCAATTGTGTAACATATTTATATCTTTTATAATAATTTGACATTTTACTAAACTGCATTAAGATACAATTTGCAATTAGTTGTATATGGACTGTGTATCAAAATATGTTTGTACAAATGTAATTTAGTATGATTCATAATACATAATACATAGGTAGAAATACTTCTTTCAGAGGTAGATTTATTTCTTCCCATGAATATGTAGTATGAATGCTTGACTTCCAATTGTTTGTAAAGATAAATCAGTTTATAAGCCTTGTAGAAGAAAATGATTATATTGAACTGGTTCATTGAAAAATACAGTTTCATTTTCAGTTTCAGAACTGAAGAAGCTTCTTGAATGAGAAGTGAAATGTCTTCAAGGAAAAAACAAAGAAAATCCAGTTGCCTTTTGAAAAAGCACCTTTGGGACAGTTTCATTTCTAAAACAATACTCTCCCCCCCTTTTTTGAGAGGGTAGTTAGAGCTACAGATTTTATTTTATTTTGATATTTATTTATTTATTTATTTATTTAGATTTATATACCGCCCTTTTCCCGAGGGACTCAGGGCGGTTTACAGGGCAAATTAAAACAGTACAATATATACAGGTTAAAATAAAATTAAATTAAATAGCCCCCAAATAATTAAAAAAATATAACCTTAACCCAAAACCCTCAGTCCAGGCCAGCAAGCTCGAATAGCCAAGTTTTTAGGTCCTAGCGAAACGAGTGAAGGTTGGGGGCCATCCGGAGTTCCACAGGCAGCTGATTCCAAAGGGCAGGTGCGCCTACAGAGAACGCTCTCCCCCTGGGGGCCGCCAGCCGACACTCCCTGACTGGCGGCACCCTGAGGAGGCCCTCCCTGTGGGAGCGCACAGGACAATGGGAAGTTGATGCTGGCAGCAGGTGCTCCCAAAGATAGTCTGGACCCATGCCATTTAGGGCTCTATAGGTCATCACCAGCACCTTGAATCTCATCCGGAGGGCAACTGGAAGCCAATGCAGCTTGCGGAGAAGGCGTTACATGGGAGTATCGGGAAACCCCCATCACAACTCGCGCGGCCGCATTCTGCACCAGCTGAAGCCTCCAAGTGATCCTCAAGGGCAGCCCCATGTAGAGAACATTGCAGTAGTCTATCCGGGAGGTCACAAGTGCATGGGTGACTGTACATAGGGCGTCTCGGTCCAGATAGGGCCGCAACTGGTGCACCAGGCGAACCTGCGCAAAAGCCCCCTTGCCATGGCTCCTATTTGATCTTCCAAACTGAGCCGTGAGTCCAGGAGGACGCCCAAGTTGTAGTCCCTATCAACGGGGGGGGGTAACACCTCACCCCCCATAATTAATGATGGAATAGACTGGTTAATCCGAGATGCCAGTATGCACAGCCACTCAGTCTTGGCGGGATTAAGTCGAAGCCTGTTTCTCCCCATCCAGACCCGGACCGCCTCCAGGCAACGGGACATCATGTTGAGGGCATCACTGGGTTGGTTCGGGGTGGAGAGAAAAAGCTGGGTATCATCAGCATACTGATGATACCCCACCCCAAAACCATGAATGATCTCACCCAGCGGCTTCATATGGATGTTGAACAAGAAGGGAGAGAGGACCGACCCCTGAGGAACTCCACAAACGAGAGGCCTCGGGGCCAACCTCTGCCCTCCTGCCAACACCGACTGCGAGTGGCCCAGGAGGTAGGAGAACCACTGTAGAACAGTGCCCCCCACTCCCAACCCCCTGAGACGCTGCAGCAAGATACCATGGTCAATGGTATTGAAAGCCACTGAGAGGTCTAATAGGACTAGGACAGAGGAACAACCCCTGTCCCGAATCCGCCAGAGATCATTCACCAGCACGACCAATGCCGTCTCCGTGCTGTACCCGGGCCTGAAGCCCAATTGGTACGGGTCCAGATAGTCAGTTTCCTCCAGAAACAGAGGGAGCTGATGTGCCACCACGCTCTCAACAACCTTCGCTACAAAGCGAAGGTTGGAGACAGGACGATAGTTGTTCAAAGCAGCTGGATCCAGGACTTCTTGAGGCCTCCTTCAGGGCGGCAGGGAAGCTACCCTTCCTCAAGGAAGCAGTTATTACTGCATGGATCCAGCCTCGTGTCCCCTCCTGAGCTGCATACACCAGCCAGGAGGGGCACGGGTCCAACACGTGGTGGAACTCAGCCTCCCCATGATCCTGTCCACCTCCTCCGGAGTCACAGGATCGAATTCATCCCAGATAATATTTCCAAGACCGCTCATGTCCCCCCCATCCGACTCTGCCCAGTCGGAGTCCAGACCGGCCCGGATCTGAGCGATTTTATCCGTCAGATGCTGACTAAACTCCTTGGCCCGCCCCTGCAAGGGCTCCTCTCTCACTTCCTGATTAAGGAGGGAGTGAGTGACCCTAAACAGGGTGGCCAGGCGATTATCTGCAGAAGCGATGAGGGCAGTGAAGTAGTTAGACTTCGCCGCCTCCATCGCGGCAAGATAAGACCTCATTGAGGTTCTTAACCGCAATCGATCAGATTTGGTGGAAAGAATCCATGTCTGCATCATAAATTCAGCATATAGAACGGAAGATGGGTTTACCATTATGGAAATTCTCTTTAGATTTTGTGTTTGTATAGCAAAATGTATTAAGCAAGTTATTTTTCCTGAGACTTCTATCAAAATACGAACCAGAAAATAATTATCCAAGAGTTCTCATTCCTTAAATCCCATAAATCTTTTATCATCAACCTCTGAGGTGTGACAGTTGTGCATTAGAGGCAGACAATTCTTTCTAATCCTTGTTTATTTTCCTAGCATGATGGTTTAACATGGATACCACTAAACAGTTTGGAAGAAGAATGCATTCCATGCATTCATGCATGAAAGGTTTCCATTAAAGTAAATATATAAAAATACCTACAAAACAAAATAATTTGAAAAGTAATTCACTATGAATTTGGGAGAGATTTCTATTATGTGGTAAATTGTTTAATATGTATCTAAGCATGCAACTTGAATGATGAAAAGTTTGGGATTATGTTTATAGTTTTTATTAAACCTCTAGATGCAGACTAACATTTTATTTCTAGCACATTTTGTGTGTTTTAGAAACTACATTAATTTATGATTTCTGTTTGAAAATCCAGCAACATTACTTAATTTCGCTGATAGCTAATTCATAAATTCAGGGAGTGATTCATGTTTTAGCTTTTGTACAAAGTACGACAAGTAAAGACTAAAGACTAACAAAGCAACACTAATGAGTGGTGATGAACACAGGAAGGAAATTATGAAGGTTGCAAACTGTTGTCTAATCATATTTATGTTCTTTTTAATATATTTTAAAATCTAAAAATAGCTTACACTGGTAATTAATCATTTTGTAACTGGGAAACACAAATTATGTATTCTAGAGAGGTCATAGTTGATATAGTAAATTGTCAGAAAAATATATAACTTTCATATTGAAACTAGTGTGATTTGAAAGTAATTCACATTAGCTGGTTAGTGCCTAAATATTGTATGTTGCTTGGTGAATAAAACTTGCACAAACCTCTACTTAAGATAAAATTATAGTACTTTTGATAGTTTATGTAATTAAAATATATTGTGTTCCTAAAATGAACCTTAAAATAGCTTGTAATGATGTACTGATGAAACCAAACAAGATAAATAACAATTTACAGTATTATATTATCTTATGTGCAAAAAAGATACGAAGCATGATTGATTGACAGAAAAATATCAAGCACTTCAATTTAACATGCTAGAGAATAATCAGATAAATTAATCAGCATACTGCAGAAGTACAATAAAGGATGCTATGAGATTATGTTAACATAACATAGGTTTATCAGAGAGAAAATTATATTAAAGATGTTCCCCTTATGACAGTTATGTGTAAATTCATACTCCAGATGCATGAATTACAGTAAATATATTGAAAAATTGCTTATTACAAAATTACAATAATAAACCCAGCATAGTCTACTCCCTTAGATTCTTAAAATTGTAATTGATTGATTATGTACCATAAAATTATTTCGATTCCTAGTGACCATATAGATAAATTTTCTCCATGATGATCTGTCCCTAACCAGGTTTTTCAGGTCTTCCAACATTGCAACATTATCACTGTAATTGAATCCACCCTTACTGCTGCTATTCTCTTCTTCTCTTTTCTGTCATCTTTCCCAGAATTGCAGCCATTTCCAGGGAGTTGGGTTTAAAATGGGTTTAAAGTAGCATAATATGAGCCTGATCATTTATGTCTCAGGTAAGAACTCCAGGTTAATTTGTTCAATAATCCATTGGTTTGTTTTCTTGACTGTCCACAGTATTGGAATCTTCTCCAACATTAAAGTTCAAAAATATGAGTATTCTTCCTATTTTGTTTCTTCATGGTCAATTGTTCACATCCATAGAGTGGTGTACAGAATATCAGGGCTCGCACAATTGTTTCAGTATACTTCTTCCATTTTTCTTTGACCTTCTTTGAATCAGTTACTATCTCTCAAAGTCAGTTTGAGGATGAAAACACTTTCCGGGTTCAGAGATCTTTTGAAATTCTTTTCTTGTTTTTCCGAGTGTATTTCTATCTCAAATGTGTTTACAGATATTGCAGTAGTGCTATCTTTAAGTTCTTTTATGAGATTGTTGTCTTTTCCCCCCCTTGACTTCTTGTCTCTTTTTGGCATTTTCCATGGTTTGTTCTGACATCCAGTATGCTTTATTTCATTTTTTTCAGTCTCTTCACATACATTCTTAATTATTTCTTTAAGTTCATTCCATAATACTCTGGTTGTATCAATGAGATTCAAGACTCTGAAGTGATTCTTGATGTTCACCTTGAAAATAGTAGATATATGTTCAAGATCATATTGTGAAAACTGACAGGATTTCTTCTGAAATGATCATTTGCCTCTATAAACTTCCTACATCTCTTCTGCCCAATATAGTTGTCTGTTTGCCTTATCTAGGCAGCTGGGATGATCTTCTTATCTTGGGTGAGCCTGCTGGGAACAAATGCTTTTTGCTTATTCCCAACATTTTTCAGTCCGTGTCAGGAACATTCCTATCGCTATGATAAGGAATTACCTTTTCAAAATCAAGTTGATTTTGCAGATTTCAAATTTTATACTGTAAATAATATTTTTCTTTCTTCTGATCCATCTTATTCCTTGCCCTATCCAACAATGTTCAGAAAAATTTCTAAATGTTATGGAGAGGTTATTTTGGAGTGTTGCAAGAATCAAGTAATTGCAGAAACTGACATAGAGAATATCTGCTAGATGGCAGAAAAAACAACAACAGGAGATCAGGAAAGGACAGAATTAGATTCTTTATGTCAGAATTCCTTTAGCCTTAAATACCACAAATTAGAAAAAGAAGTGACTAACTCAGGGTCCTTCATACAGTTTATATAAACCATAATATTAAAAATTTACCCTAATATGAGCATCCTACAAATTTTTATTTGTGATCTATAAAACTGAAGAAAACAGTCTAGTGACTACATTATTATTCATTTCAATGATAAAAATGTCAAATATTTTTCAGTTCAACTTTTTTTGTTGCATTCTTTGTAACATTTTAATATACATTATTACAGTAGTTGCGCTTTGCCAGATCACATTCCAGACTAACCTGGAATGAGTTTAGAAGTTAAATAAGTTTTGGTCTATTTGGTATTGGAGAGACTACCAAAGAATATCAGGGCAATTGGCTTGATTGAGAAGAAGGCAAAATGGCAAGCCAGTTCTGTATTGTTGCTAAGAATATTGCATAAATTACCTACGGATTACCTACGGGAGCACCTACTACCAGCGTCAACACCCCTCCGTCCTGTGCGCTCCCACAGAGAAGGCCTCCTCAGGGTGCCACCGGTGAGAGAATGCCGGCTGGTGGCCCCCAGGGGGAGAGCATTCTCAGTGGGTGCGCCAACCCTCTGGAACTGCCTGCCTACCGAAATCCGGATGGCCCCCAACCTTCGCACCTTCCGGCGCGACTTAAAAACCTACCTGTGCCAGCAGTCCGGCCTGGCCTGATAGCTCTTGGGGTTTCATTTGTTTTTTACTATTGTTTAACTGTATACCTACCTTGCTCTGTACACCGCCCCGAGTCCCTCGGGAGAAGGGCGGTATATAAAAACAAACAAATAAATAAATAAATAAAATAAATAAATATGTTCATGAAATCACCAGGATTCAAGTTTGAGCTGAAGACACTTTACTTTTTAATTAATACTAAAAATAATATTTATAAATTATTTAATTATTTTGAGTTAATGTGATAATGAAACAGTTAAAATAAATTCATGATAAAATAGTTATTGTTCATAGCATTTACTACAGTATACTCTTCCAACTTTCTCCTAGTTACAAACGTTTGTTTTCTACAATTTTGCCTTAGCTCCTTGTTAACTCAACAGGATAATTTTAAAAGGACAGTTTCTCATTTATCATTGATCTCTTTTCCTCCTGAACACTTCAAATTCGCTGTAAAGAATTGGAAAATAATTAAACTGCAGACTGAAAGGACATAAGTGAAAATTGGCTATTTCTTTCCTTATAGCTTTAAACTTGGATTGAAGATCCATCTTTGGATGGCCAATGCATCTTCATTTGGGAGAAAAGAACCCTGGATCCAGGCATATTTTTGCTATATGTCTATAGTAACTTTATTATATATGACTAATTATGTCACAGTCTTAATATTCATCCAGTATCTTTAGATTTCTTTATATTCCTCAAATATAAGATAGTTGTATCTTTTGTGGTCTAATTGAAGCGTATCATATATGTGGAATGGGTGTCATTCACAGCAATCTTAATCACTATAACTATGTGTGCTCCTTATTACAATTCTTCTATATTTTATAGTTAAGATATCTATACAATTAAGTTTAACTGAGTATGTGACATGAGCTGGATCAAAATATGTCATTATATTCACAGAAGACTTTCTATACATGAGATGGTACATTTAGTTCTGGCCCAGTAGCATAATCAAATAATGTTTAAATATTTTAAAACTATTCTCAGTTTTATGTGTGGATTCATAATTTTAGATCAAATAATATTTCTCTATGAATTAAAACTATTGCTTTTCATTGTTCCTTTTTTTTAAAAAAAGTCTTAGATTATATGAGGACAACTACATGAATGATATTCCGTATTCATGTTTTTATCACCATTATATGCATTATATGCATGCACATATTTATGAAACAGTGCAGGATATTGGTGAAATTTTACCTATATCTATATTAAGATTTTATATGGCCTTTTTTTCTTGGAACATAGATAGACCAGTAGGCTACTTCATAAAAAAAGAATATTAAAGTAAATCTATTTATGGTAATAAGCACTATTGGAATAATTATACATAGGACTTCATCAATGCATCACACTAAAAGAATCTTAATATGCTATATATACTGGTATGCCAAGATTCCTTTCTTCTCTCTCATGTTTTCAAATAATCTATATGCATCTCAGAAGAATTCAGAACTGTAGTAAACTGTGTATGGTCCAATTATGAAAGTAATTCATAGGTAGTCTTCAACTTACGATAATGGTGGGAACCAGAATTCCCATCAATAAGCAAGGTGGTTGTTAAGTTAATCATGCCTCATTTTATGACTTTTTGCCACAGTTGTTAAGTGAATCACTGCAGTTAAGTGAATTGCACGGTTGTTAAGTTAATCCACTTTTCCCATTTACTTGTCGGAAGCCAGCTGGGAATGTCACAAATGATGAGCTCAAGATGCTGCAACTGTCGTAAATACATGCTGGTTCCCAAACAATCAAATTTTGATCATACGACCCATGAGAATGTTGCAATGGTAGTAAGTGTGAAGTGTGCCATTGTAACTTCAAACGGTCACTAAGTAAATAAAGAATTACCTGTATAAATTTGTAAGTCACCCAGATTTATTTACTTATTGGTCAGCCTATGAATTTCATAACTAAAATAATATCCTGGTTTCAACTAAATTAGACCAAATATAACTTTATCCGTGTAATATATTTAATTTATATATAGTTATAAATATCAGAGTACCTATTTGATTTTTGTAAGTGTTCTTCATTAATTACTTATTTTAATAATGTTAATTTTTGTTACAGGGATTTACAGAAACATTATATATTACATTAATTCTGAATGCAACACCTAGAACCAGAACTATTTCACCATTGATTTTAAATTAGTTCTCACAACTTTTTATTTTCTTAGAGCATCTATGAACTCAGTCAAACATGCCATTGCCATTTTCATTAGACTTAAATAAGTGAACTTCCATAATGAAAAATTTCTGTTTGTATGTATATGTTAATTTATTTTGTATTTGTCTGTGTGTAAACTTTTCTTTAGAATAACTTTCTTTCATATATATGAACGTGAATATTAAGAACAATATAACCATTTTGAATAGTTACTTAACAATTCATACCATTAAACATTTGCAACATATCAGATGCTACAACTGGGGAAATTCTCAGCCTTTAATGAGTCTCTTCATTCTAAGCTTAAACATAATCAAAATCTTTTCATGAATAGTTCCAAAGTGGCAAGGACCCACTGATCCAGTGGACACTGGTATTTTATATTTTTCAGGAGCACATTGGAGCTGACGCGATCCTGCCAACTACTACGTTTTCTGGGACGTTGAAAGAACTGTCAACCCTACATTTAAAAAAAATATATATTTTTAATTATTAGTCAAAATAATCTGCAAATTCAAGAACAAATGACATGTTTTTGTAGTTGATTTACACCATAATTAACCTGGACGTAGCTATATGATCTTGATAATAGCAATTGTATGATTATTGTTATTTATAAACACCAAATACATTAAAAGAGGTTTATATTTTAGGAGAAAATGAAACAAAAATAACAGCGTACGTAATATGTGCATTTTGAATCCACAGACATAATTGTTGTAACGATAGTTCCAATTTTATTAACCTATTTCAAAAAAATTTATTTAATTTGGAAACTGATATAGATCTGAACCTATATTTTATAGTCTTAAAAAACAGAATACACATTGCTGCCTTCAAAATGATGTACTATTTTCTTTTTCTTGGTAATTACAGACTGTTTCATAGAATAACTGTTGGCTAGTGTGTTTTTCAAGTAGACTGCCAAAAATATTGACTGCTGATCATTTCTCACAGAGTTGAATGATTTTTTTTAATAACAAGATTGTTATTTATTGTTATGTCCAAACCCTATAGACATCAAAAGTAAACAATTGGGAATAAATACCATTTCTGCTTTAAGTAGTTTTTGAAGCTAATATTGGATTCTAAAAGTTGCTGGATATTCTATTTCTGCCTTCTGTTCTATTACTTTAATTAATTAGATCTTATCCACTTGCGCTTTGGGTCATGTCTGCCTTTGTTAAGAAAAAAATCAAATACTCTAGACAATTTTTGTTTGACTGAGAAATGTTGGTAATTAATTGTGATTGATGTTACATCTATACTCAAGATTAGGTTACCTATAGTCACCTTTTAATTAATGGCTTAATTAAACAGATAAATTGGAAAAATATATATTCAGAAGGATAATAGAAAGATTGAAATATATTTAGCAGAGCAATCTTATTCAAAATTAAGTTGCATGGAATTCAGTAGTACTTCCTTTTAGGAAGGTGACTAGAATTGTAGCCTAATTTTGTAATCCTAAACCTACTAATTTATGAAGAAAAAAGTTCTATATAGCTGCTTAATTCAGTGTCATCCTTTTAAGTGAGGGATGGTCTATAAAATATTAAACATATGCATAGGTATGCTTATTAAATCTATGTAAGTTTAAAGTGTTAGTATGCTTTATTTTGTCATATCTATCTATGTAAATAGATTGTAAGCTCTTTGTGGGCAAGTTTTATGAGCTTATTTAAGCCTCATGAAGATTACTCTTGCAATTAGGATAGAAACATTTTTATCACTTTCTTTTTCTTTATACTTACATTTTGGAATTTGTTCAGAACTACTACATTATTGTATATAATTAACTTTTTTTTTGTTTGAAATATTTAAGGCCCTGCTATACAAATAAAGGTTTAATTGTGTAATTCTTATTTAATAAGTTATGGATATTAATTTTCAATGTAAAAATAGTAAAAATATAATAAAATCATCTTCTACTCTGGCTATTTTATAAATGAACTCATGGACAAATAGTTTTATCTTTCATGGAATTTGCTTCAATTTAATTTAATGCTAATTGAAATAAGTTTATTTTCAGTTCTTACTGAGATCTCATTGAGATCTATATACAATACTTTTGGGTTTAGATAATAGTGTTATACACACATCGGATATCCTATGGATCATTTTGAGTTCCTATTTAGAATGATAAATTTACAGCTTTCAACTTAATGGCAACCATTTTAATTATGTTAAGGTGGCAGAAATAGAAAGGGTAGGAAAATATTTCACATTTGACAACCAACTACATTTTGCAGGTGGAACTATAAGCATATGGAATGTTGAAAATCTCTGGAGGCATTAGAATAATGGATCTGATGGATGATGAAAGTCATTGATGAACACTCATGAGAAGATTGTTTCCAATTTTTAGTGAGATCTTTCAACAACAAAAAAAAGAATTATGCTGGCATTAAGGATCCCTGAAGTATTGCAAACTCACCACTAACATTTCCACAAGGTGTATGGCTTAGTGCAGGGCTATCAAACTGCCGGCCCCCGGGCTGGACGCAACATCTAAAAGCCTCGCCCACCCCATTGCCAGCAATAGCAAAATAGTCCCGATACGTCTTGCGATGTCACGTGACGTAGCAAGTTTGACATGTCTGGCTTAGTGGATGTTATCTTTAAGTATAGTACACCTAGCTGATTTAAATAGAACATATCCAGTTGATTTTTTTCCTCTCAGAATGTTTTTTCTAATTAAATGCTTGGATATAGCACCTCATTTAGTATACTGTACCTGTCTACCAAAATATTTGTATGCCTTGAATGTAAAAAAAAAGTTTAATTATACACACAAACACACAATTATTACATCTATTTACTGATTTGGCTTTTTTTAAAATTTTAGAAATATAAATTTTAATTTAGATTTTAAATAAAAAAACATATTTTATTCACAATTTCGCAATGGTTAAGCCAAGCTGCTATGCTTGTGTTTCAACATCTACGTCACTAAGAAATAACTTACTAGTATAGTGAGAGTTTTTCTGACCATATATTTGAGTAACTTGAAAAGAATGAGAATAATCCTATTGACCTAAGTACTACTTGAATAGAGGATAGGGTGGTACTTAGCTATCTCCATTAATCTTAAAATAAACAAATCTCATGGGATATCATTTCCATATTGTTGCCTAGAAAAACCCATAGGTAATTCTATGTAGTTACTAGGAGTTCAACCTGAATCGAGGAGTCCTTACATTTAGTACTTGAATGCAACTTCTTACAAATTCTTTCCCCGCACAGTTCTTGCTGAATGCAGTTTAAATTCATCTTCTCACTTTGTTCATACTAAAATACCTGTTTTTTTTCTTTTTTAATGGCTAAGTAAAACATGAAAGTATGTGACATAAATATGTTTAAAACAGGGTTTCATTGTTTGTTCCTGAACACATTGATTGTGTTACATGATTTGTATTAACAGGAAATACAATAATATCATTGACTGACTAGAAAAATTGCCCAAATTTTAAATTATCTTTCATTGGAATATAGTTGAACAGTGGATAGTTGTGCTAAAGCCAAATTACAAACGTTAGGAAAACATCTATTTGCATGAGTTAGAAAAGCCAACAGTTATAAGATTTGTTTTGCTGGAAAGCAATTGTTAACTCTTAACACACAATTTTTATTAGGTTTAAATGTAATGGCATTAATAAGTGTATTACTCAATTTTCCTGTTAGTTATAGATGCTCATAGCTGTCAAACAGGTGTTCATGGATGAATGAAAACTCAAGCTCTTAAAACTAGAAGTTATTTTTTAAATGATGCATTTTTTATGTATGTGTTACTCATAGTGTTCAACATAGTTGACTTTAGTGAGGTGCTTAAATGTGCACTTGAGTCATTCTCACTAAAATTAATGGAATTTTTAAATATTTAATTTTTAAAATATTTAAATATTTCACTATTAAATTTTGGAAGAGTTTTCTGCAGATAGAATACTTAATCTGTAGCAGATTATGTCCTTTAATTTAGCAGAGTTTTTTCTTCTTTTTAATCAGTGGAATCGAGAGAGATTTTTTTTTTGGTCATCTCTTTCCCTACAACCATCTGCCCTATTATTTTCAGACAATATCTCATAACAATATATGGAAGATGGGAATATGATACAAATCAAGGGAATCAGAATACTTGATTGACAAAAAAAGCTTGGTAAGATCAAAGAAACAATGAAGAGCAACTTAAACTGACTTTAGATGGAACAGACTATATCCATTTACCATTTTGCAAGTATGTAATATCATTTTATGCATGTGTAAAATCCGAGGCCTAGTTTATGTATGGATAAAATGCATAAAATATACATGCATAAATTGTCATTTGCTGACAATTGGTTTCTCAGAATCTCAACAGTGTTAAAGTCTGAACCTATCTACCCTTGTCCAAAAAATAAAATGCAATGTGACCTACTTGGGGAAAAATGGAGTTATTTTTTTTATTATTTTCAGTAGTCAGTCTTCCACGTGGCTTTTGTCTTAAAGGCAGTCTGCTGAAATGTTAATGGTAAACGTTGACATTGCATGAAAATCCTGCTGCTCAAAAAAAGGAAAGAAATAATTTTAGTAAGAAATGGAATCAAATAAACAAGGCTAAGTACTTTTTGTTCATTGTGATGATGGTTTATTTTATAATTATTTGTGTAGAGATTTCATTTTGCCTTTTTCTGAATTAAGTAGTTTGAATTAAAAATTAAATATAAATAATGGAGACAATAAGTATATAAATTTCTATTGCATATGGAAATATTGCTTTATCTTTCTGGAAATATGAATTCTAGTACTTTAATTCTACTTACAGAAATGCTTGTAGAAATTTATTAAGGGAGGATTGAACAATCTACAGAGCAGGGACTTTCTTATCCCCTCCATTTCCTATTATCTTCTCATCTGATTTTGATGACATTCCAATAAGAAACAGACATTCTATTCTAAGAAGAAAAAGAAAAACTAAAACTATTCTCAATTCAGAAAATACTCCTTTACATTTTTCCCCCATTTTTAAAAACATAACAAACTTCCAGATAACCAAAAAATAAGTGCCTTTCTAACTGTTTGCAGCATTAGCTGTTTTGGTAATGCTGATGTAATAGAACTGCACAGTGATAACTGCATGTAGTATTTTGTAGTATCTGTGCCAGCTGTATCTTTGTAGGTAATTGCAGCCAGTTTCATTGTCATATAACCTCTCCTGAATAAAATGTATACCTTAAAAGGCACTGAGTCATTAGACAGCTGATACATAAGCCAAACAAATCAAGAATGTACAGTTGAATCATTCTGCGATTAATCAATGTTTTCTAGAAAATAGCAATAACTACCCAGGGTCATATCATAATCTAAACAGAAAGGTTTTTCTGATTTTTTTCAGATTTGAGTTGTTCTAGTTAAATTGAGTTAAAATTGGAAGTAGACATTGCATTTTGATGCCTCAGTTTGTTCTTACAGTGAAAATAAAAAGTGTTCATTAAGTGGCATCCAAGTTATATATTTTTGTGTTAATCACTCCTTGGTGTTGTGCTATGATGGAAGAAAATGTTAAAAAAACCAGCTATTTTACAAAGCTAGTAAATGACTTTTTTGCAGCTCTCATTAAGCAAATGCCTTGGCT
This sequence comes from Vipera berus, assembly GCF_964194415.1. NCBI lineage: Eukaryota > Metazoa > Chordata > Lepidosauria > Squamata > Viperidae > Vipera > Vipera berus. Next base: position 60,970,867 of record NC_138202.1, read on the forward strand.
GTTAAGTGAATCCATGTATTTCTATGAATGTTTGTCGGTTTTTTGCCAGAAACCAGTCCAAAAGCCATAAACTGCTAAAAAACACATTGTAAATCATGGTCACGTGATTGCAGAACTATGCAATTGTTTTCTGGTTTCCAAGCACCAGAAATACAGTCATATTTCTGTGGGGGATGTGCTTGGGAGTCAAAACAGGGGATGTGTGCAGCTGTCAGGAGTTCTGAACTGGGCCATAAGTAGCTTTTGGGGGTCAGCATTATAACTTCAAAATTTCACTATGTGAGGACTACCTATATTTAATGATCATATTTCAATGTCAACTATTTCATGTCATAGAATGTCACGTTGAAAGTACTAAAGTATAAATTTAGTTGCACAATATTTAATTTCTGTTTTGAACAAAGTAATGTTGATAATTTCAAGGGAAAGCTTGAGACTGTTTTGTGACTAATATTGCAAATATGGCTTTGTAAAATAGAATAAAAGCACTTTGTAAAAAAAGTTTGGAGGGAACCATATTTAGCAAGTATGTGCAACAATTTTGCAACTTCTTTTCAAAACTGCATGGAGTTTTTAATGCTTTAAGACTGGAGTTCCCAACTGGAGATGATATTCCAGGGGATGTGAAAACGTGGGTTTATAAGTTTCAAAATTATGGTGTATATGCATAATTTGTTATTTCAAACTTTTGTAAGGGGTGCAAGAATATATCTAAAGGGGGGATTCCTAAAGGAAAACTGTATTTTAAAACTCTTCAATAAAAAAAAAAGAATATATCTAAAGCATTCTCGGGGTACGAGGTATAGAAAAAGTTGCGAGCCGCTGCTTTAGGATAAGGGCGAAGTCTTGGCTCCTTGTGAAGAATATTTCACAAAGATTTCAGCATGTATAGTTTCCACACACACAATATAGTTATTAAAAATTGCAATATATGCAACTGGGTAAAAACACAAATCCTTTTTGGTTTTAAAATTTAATATATCTATTTAACTTTGTATATATGTGTTTGTGGGTAGGCATTTTCTATAATACTGCATTCCAATTTGGAGTATACATGCAAAACCCTGGAAATATTTTTAGACAGTTTAATATTATATTGAGTATATTATATGTTCAGATATAGTGTACAATATATAAAAGTTGTCTACAATACACAAAGTTAATATAGCCAATAATGTCAGAATATAGAAAATTGGGTAAAGCATTGCTGTGAATTATTGAATTAAACTTTCTGTGTGTGTGTGTGTGTGTGTGTGTGTGTACTACATGGAATATTAATTTTATGGCATTTTAATCCCATATCAAACAAAGATTTCTGTTTTGTTATGGATTTACAGAATTTGTCATTTTTTTAATATTGAGGGACAATGACAATAGTAAAATATTTGGATTTATTATTAACAGAAACATTTCATATGTGTGCCATTATTTTAATAGTGACATCCAAAGATAGGGATGAATGAAATAAGGAGACTTGGAGTCCTTACAGTAAAAGCAGAACCCCTCTGAAATTATGCGGGCTAAATTGAAACTATCTGCAGTCTTAGTGTCTTTCGGAGCTTCAGTAGTGTATTTACCAAATTCTATACCACATTTAGTTTTTTACTGTTCTGCAGAAAATCAACATAGGGTAGGAGAAATAATAGATCATTAGTGGGTTCTTTATTTACAGTGCTTGTGAGGATGCCTTGACCTGCAGCAAATATAAATTTCACATTAATCAGATAAACTGTTCAAAGGTAAATATTTATAGATACCTTTACTTTTACTTTTTTCAATGAACAATTTAAAGAGAGCAGTGGCAATATTATTTTGCTGCTTAAGGAAAATTATAAAAAATATATAAATCTATCCATTTAACTGTGTTTCACTCACACTGAATCTCATAGGACCTATTCTAAGATATAGAACTTAACCTGTGGCAAGTTGCAAACTGAGATTTATAAGAGTAATCTATTTGCTAATAAGCAAAGTCTAAAAGCTATGCGAGCCAAAAAAACATAGACTTTAAAATATTTTGATGTGTATACAAGGAGAGCAGTATTCTTATATTTAGTACAAGCTGATTTTTAGGAATAATTGTAATGCAATTTCTGCAGTAAAATAAGTAATTTTTTTTACTGTTTTTTCTTGGTATATTCTTTCTGCAGATCTCTGGTTTTCCATGAGAGCTAAAAAAATAGGGTTTTCCTTTCTCTGCAGACAGCTTTGGTATTTGTAATCCAGAAAGGTCAATTCTTTTTTTAAGAGTTTATAATTCTCAGTTTGTAGATAGCCCAAAATGTTTTCTTTCTTTTTTTGGCACACCTGTTCTCTGTTATTAAGACATTGAAGGTCACCAAAACCAAGTTATCTTTTCCTGGGCTTTGCCAGTCCCTGTAATAAAGGAACTGCTTTTGTATGGTTTCATCCACCACTAGATGTCAGCACCAGTCATTAATAGACAATTGTTTACTTCTATTTTCATGATTTAAAAGGAAAATCTTAACAGATTCCACAGATTTCAAATTTATCCAAATTAAGTCTTATATTCATTTCATTTCAGTATATTCCTGTTCCCCCTGAAAAGTTTAATTCGCCGCTTCCATCTGTAGGAGGGTGGGGCAAAGATCCCCCCCTTCTCATTTTTGGAGGCTTTTTGCTTCTTTTTTTCCAGGAAATCAATTTTCAAGTAGAGGAAAGAAAATCACTGTTTTTATCCAGTTCCAAACACATTGTTTAGAGTCAGCTTAAAGTAGTGCTTTTGGGCTTTGGCTGCTTGTAGCTTGGGCTAGACTCTGAAGTTAAGCTAGCCTTTCTCCTGCTGGTTTCTGGAGGGTTTTTCCCAAACTGATCAGATCGACTGCCATCTCTCCTCAATCAGTGGGACTTCCTTCTTTGTTGCCTCTACAGGGCAACTCCAGGCCCATTTAAGGTCCCCTAGCAGGTAGAAATTGGCCGTAGGGTATGGAGCTCCATGATCCCTTAGCTGCTATGCTACTGCGCAAAACCAGAAGCCCTCAAACATGAGTTCTCTATGATTCAGCCATCCTTTAATATCTTTGATTTTTCCTGCCTAAATGTAAAACTTTGCTTTTCTCCACATTAAAGTTCATTTTGTTGGATAGGGCCCATTGTTCAAGTTTGTAAAGATCATTTTGAATCCTGAGTTTGTCTTCTGGGTTATTGGCTATTCCTTACAGTTTAGTGTCATCTGCAGATTTGAATAGTACCACTCCCTCATATAAGTCATTTATGAAAATATTGAAGAGTAATGGGCCTAAGACAGAGCCTTGTGGTACCCCACTGCTTACTTCTCTCCATGTGAATGTAATACCAGTGAGGACTACTCATTAAGTACGGTTTGTCAGCCACCTACAAATCCATCTGGTGGTGATGTTGTCTATTCTGCCTCTTTCTAGCTTACCAAGAAGTAGGTTTGCTCTACTTTGTCAAATGCCTTACTGAAATCTAAATAATGCATTTCATTATTCGAATAATAAAATATATTGAAATATTTTTACAGTAGTATAATAGAATGTTTCAGTGGAACAAAAATTTTCCACATTGTTGTAAGATTTAAATTATGCCTAAACCAAAATGTCATATTGATATTAATAAAATAAATCTTAATAAACTAAGTAAACTATAAACTTTCAGAACTGTCCATTTATATGTAGACACTTTTGGATAAGAGAAATATTCTTTATTGGTTAAAAATAAAGTGTACATCTGCTAGCATAATCACCACTTCAGATGACTCATTAGCAGTACTTGACATAACATTAAGCTATACTTTAGCATGGTTAGAACAAAATGTGTTCCACGTGCTAAAGTATAGTTTAAAGTGACATGAGAATACACCTCTTTAGTGAGCTCTGCTTCCCATTTCTTTTAAAATCATTTGTTTCATATTTGTGTTGTTGTCATATTCACTGGAACACCTTTAACTGGTTTCACCTAATTATTATTCAGCCAGTTACCAAAGTCCTGGATGTACAGTCTTTTGAAACTGATTATTTACTGCAGCATTTTACTATTCTCAAAAATTTGCACAATAAAATGGTATTGCTTTTGTTTGTTTTTTAAAAAAAGGATTAGTTACTGGTGGTAAAGCAAGTTGCAAATAATACTTCTGTACTTCCAGCATTGGACACCAATATCCAGAGAGAAATACCATGTCCTATCTTTTAAGTTTCTTATAGGCATTCATTTAAACATTGTGGAACAAAGATGCAACAACATTTTTGTGTTTTTGCTCTCTAAGTGTTATTTGCTTTTCTTATGTTCATATACTGTAAACTGCATGATCATACTCCCATGGTGTTGTATGTAGAATTTTTGTACAGGCATTATTAAGGCTATTAATTTTCATAAATGCAAAACTTGGCTTCTCACAATAATCTGTGTTGAGATAAGGCAAACACATCAATATTGCTTCCTAAACTAGATAATCATAAAATTATGATAATTACAATAATATTATAAATAATATATATTATAATTATATAATATATAATACATTAAAGTATAGTAATAATAAAAGATTAGTGCTATTACTTTGCCTCAGCATTAAATATTTGTTAATGGAAAAGTTGTGGTAATAAAGTTTTTTTCTATGATCACTTCACACTCATGGGCTGTAGCTTTATTATTTGTTGTGGCAATGAAAGAATGTTAAGTGAAAGTTTTACAGAAGTTTCTACTGTGAATTGAGAAAGCAGCAAATGTGATTTTGTGATTGTGATCTGCCAACTCTCATTCCACCTCCGCCCATTTCCACCAGGTCACTCTTGCTCATGATAAAGCAGGTAGTGAGAAAACTGTCCAAGCTTGCTAATTGTTTTTATTTAAGGTTAACAATTGTAGGATGTTTATCTGATTTGAAGAATGAGAGTAGGGAATTGTGATCTTTTTAATTTCTCCCCCCCCCCCATTTTTCTTAAAAACTTATTCTACAATGATGCTATTAGATCTTGGAATAGCATGGGAAATGACCCCCCAAAAACAGTGCAGAAATTATATTACCCTTTGGTCAGCAGAGATTTCCACTAAATATAAACAGTTTAACTACTGTTCTATTCACTTGAAGAGACATAGTAAAGAAAAAGAAAACGGAAAAATCTTGATCATAAGAAATCATATTTATAGAAGTGCTATGTAGGACTTTGAATTTGTTTTGGTATGCATGTGGCATAGTACTGTTTGCAACTTCTTAAATCACTTGTATTCATTGCATATCAATTGGAGCAGATGCCCATCCAATTCCAGGAAAAGACTCAGTTGTGTGGTGCAGTTGCAACTAGTTAGTACATGAGCCCTCAAATACATACTCGAGCACTTTTTTTGCTTCCAAATCCAAAGTCCTATATAGTCATATGTATAGAAAATTGGAAGATGAAGGACTTGTGTTTTTGTATGCATTGGCATTAAATGTGGCCATCTTAAATATAAAAAAGTAAACCTTTCTTTCAAATGACAAATTGAACAAATAACAAATTCTTCAGAAATTGAAAATGCTTAAATTGTTTAAAATGTCATCCAGCTAAACATCGGAGGGAAAAAATATTTCAAAAGGAAGAGAATAGAAATGGAAATTGGAAGAAAATGACTTCTGCTTGAATGTTTATTTTTTACTTAAAAAATTGACAACTAACAAATAACTTCTCTATTTTACAGTACATTTCTACATTTCAAACATATATCCATATTCTTAAGTATTATTTAATTAATAGGTCAAATGTCTCTACAGGTTACAGCAAAGTACTTACCTCTTTCAAGATTAAATAATATATTTTTAATCTATATGAACAATTTTGCTATGAACGTTTAGATGAAGAATAGTTAAACTAGCTAATAGCTTAACTGAACAAAAGAGCAAGTGCTCAAATCAGACTAGACAAATCAGATAATCAATCCACAATCAGATACACACATTCTTACACAAACAAATCTGGTATGTAAACTATAATTGTTAAAGCAATATTTTGTTTCAAAAATAGTTTTCTGCAATATTTTTGGCAAATTTTGCACAAGCAAGATTGACCACATCAAATTAAAATAAATAAAATTTAAGATAATTTTTTGAAAGACATGTAACAATTATTTGTTTAGTCAAGAATCCCTATCACCTTCCTACTGAAGAGTGATAAGCAAAGTACTTTATAGTTGGGCTGGGGTTTCTGTTTGTTTCTGGAGTTAAACATGCCTATTTGTCAATGACTATATTAAGGTAATTTGAAGTTGTTAAGATGATAATCAGTGTCATGATATATTCACAAATGTATTGGTAACTATATGAACAATTCTATGAACATTTAAATAAAAAGAACGATGCCCAAACTAGCCCTGCCATAACGTAGAAACTGAAGGAGCTAGTGATATAAGGAACAAATTAGGCATGAAGTCTGAGAAAAATGAATTTTGTTCTTTGCTGGGATTTACATATACATTGTCCCTAGTGATAGAAAGTGAAAAAACCCATCTCTCTGAAAATCATCTGAAACAGTGTTCAGTAAGAGCATAAAACCTCTTTTTCCTGAATAAAAGCAGTAAAATTTCTTTTACTGCTCTTGGCCTTGAGTGGTACAGTGGGGACCTTTTTTGAAAAACTAATGGGTGGGACCATGGAAATAAATAAGTTTATTTTATTAAAATTTAAAATAAGTTAAAGTTGTAGTTAAGTTGACTACACTTCAGTTATTTAAAAGTGTCTACCTCTTGGTATATTAAGAATTACAAAAGAATTTGTAAAAGTAAGGAAGCCCCATCTATGGCTTCAAAGAATTGCCTTTAACCTTGATTGTGATTTTTGCTATGTGAGATAGTTGACAGTTCTGCAGAAGATAGTGCTGGATCATTTGTAGTTATGTTGTTTATGTGTATAATTTTGTATACATGATCAAACATATATAATGACTTCTAATTATACTTTATAGCTACTTAGGAATACCATGAGTACCAGCTATATATTTTGGAATTAGTATTTTTTAAAGTTGTTTTTTTCACACTGTATACCACTGAAATATCTTGTAAAAGCAAGGGCTGTCACAGTTAATACTTTGCCTTGTAATCCAATTTATGACTATCAAGCTAAAGCTATTTAGCAATATGACTTTCTCCTTGTACCTGCCTCATGATAGTTAGTAACATTACCCAAAGATAACAACAGTACATTTGAATGTGTAACTCCATATGTACGTGTACATCTTTTATGAAACCCAGATGTAGGGCAGAATTGTTGCTACTTCAACAGTTCTGTCATTACCTTTCTCACACAGCTGGATAAAGTCCACTTGTAATACCTAACCAGAAATGCCAGTTGTCAAAATTATAGGTAATTAAGGATTATGTGTCAACTTTTGATACTTTTACTTTTCATAATTTATTTATTTATTTTATTTTTATTAGATTTATATACCCCCCTTTCCCGAGGGACTCAGGGCGGTTTACAGGGTATTTTAAAATCAAACCAATACAAAATACAAAAGTTAAAAAACAATTAAAAAAGATTAAATTATCCCTAAAAATAAAAACCCCAGTTAAAAGTTCTCAGCCCGGGCCGGAGAGCTCAAAGAGCCAGGTCTTCAGGTCCCGGCGGAATGAACGAAGGTCAGGGGCAGTCCTAAGCTCCACGGGCAGCTGGTTCCAGAGGGCAGGCGCACCCACAGAGAAGGCCCTCTCCCTGGGTGTTATCCGCCGGCAATCTTTTACTTTTAATAATATTAAACTACTTTTCATGCAGCTGTTTAGATAAAGTATAACTTATTGATATAATTCAGTAACAGAAAAACAATTGGAAATAAAGTTTGCATAACATGATATCACAGCATAGAAGAACATTTGCAATTCTCATATGCCCACACATATACATATTACTATAGTAATACAATAGTCATTACTATACATTTTATTTTTTCTTTTCTTTTCAGTCATGTCTAATTCTCAGCAACTGCCTTAATAGGTCCCTGCAGTTGTTTGGCATTTTTTTTCATAAATGATTTACCACTACTTCCTTCCTAAGGCTGAGGGAAAGTGACTGGCCTAAGGTCATCCAACTGTACCTAAGACAGGATTGGAACTCATGGTCTCTAGTATCTAGCGTGATGCCTTAACCACTAGACCACACTGACTCTAGTACTTTGATAAACAAATCCAAAAAACATGCCAATTAAATCATTTATTCCAGACTTTGGATCTCTGTGGAAATAATAATAATAATAATAATAAAAATCCAGCTACTCCTGTGTTAGACTTCCATTGTCAGATGCTTTCATTTTTGGATACATATTATTGATCTAAAGTACCTATCTAATTCCAAAGGTCATCCTGGTGTAGTATTTTTTCTGCAAAACCATTGTGATGGCTCAAGTTCAGTTCAATATCTGTGTTCTTTAACAGTGATATTTTCTCCTTAGTTTCCCAAATCAGATTTGCCACTGAAGGAAGATGATAAACTATTCTCTTGAGTTTGATAAAAGAGCAAGTGGAGATTTGTTGAAAGACAGAGAACTTATACCTCTTCAAGAATTGGGTAATGTTATAATGGATTTGTAGGTAGAAAATTTAATATGAATGCCATCTTCAATTATCAGATGCTATATTTTCATGCATTGAATTATAATTTTTTTTAAAAAAGATTTGTAACAAATATAATGCATTTTTTAGAAAAAAATGTAAATAGGTTTGGTCATATTCTTGGCTAATTGCAACATAAAATTTTAATGACCATAACATTTTGTCTTTTTTAAAAGTAATACTTACCTATTTGCCACCCCGAATTACATTGCAATTTTGATTCAACATTTATCTATAAGCAGAAAGTTACAAAGTAGAAATGTATACCTTCTGTAACTTTAATTTTATTTTGTGCAGATTAAATTATGTCCCTATTTTCTATTTTTACAAGGAAGCATAATTCAGCTGGGGAACTTACTTTGTATGCAGAAGTGTCTGGTCCTTACATTTCTAATTTAAAAGATCAGATAACAATTTATAGGAAAGTCCTCTGCATCAGATCCTGGAAAGGAACTGCCATCAAATTAGATTCTGAACTTAAATCCGAACAGGCTAACTTAAATACATTCTGTTAAACAGAAGGAATCTTGTAAGTGGGCATAAGACTAGAGATGAGATACTATTTGGAAAAGAGAAGACCCACACAACTATCTACTTTTATAGCTAATGTAGATGTTACTTTTTTCATAAAAGTAGTATCTTCTTTCTGAAAAATTTAATTCAATACCAAACTTAATAGACTGTTTCTGTGTTTTAGCTTCAATGGGAGCATCTGCTGTCTCTCTTTTATTTATGTGTGTCACTTCAAGTGGTGACATTTTTTTATCTTTAATGAAGTAATATTCAGTTCCCCAAATACCTCCTCTCATAAATTATAGAGAATAACATTGCATCACTTGCTGCAGATGTATAATTAGAATGTGATATTTTGTATAAAATCAGATGGATCTATAAATTCTTAGATCTGATATGTTGGTTATTCAGTTTCATTACTTTTGGAAGCCATTTAATAATTTTAATTCCCTCTGAACAATGAAGAATGTTATTCGCCAGGCCAAACATTGCTAATCCAGTTGCCAATTTATACAGTTATAACCTGTTCTTAAATGCATTCAGTGAAAAGTAATTGTCTTCTTTTATAGCTCACATTTTAATCCAAGTTGGTGAAGAACTGAATTTATTTTTCTCCCACTTACCCATCTTATAACTTTGTTTTTGCTATGGTATATTTTTTTCCTCAGTTCTGTAGAGTTGGTGCTGAAACTGGCCAGTTTATTTCCTTTGGAGTCTGGTTCATGGCCATACACAAAGATTAGTAAGTGCAACAGAGAATTTTACTCCCTCTGAATAGAGCAGCAGCTGTAAGTTAACTCATCTGGAAAAGAATGGGAATTGGAGGTTACAAAAGGCTAAAAAGAGAGATATGGATCTGATTGTGTACAAAAAGAGAGCAGCATAAACTGGCTCCTCATCCAGGATGTGAATTGATTCTGAATAACATGAATTATTTATCAATTGGGAGTTTAAAAATATTTTGGTTTAGTACAAGCCAATTTTCAGATAAAAGTAACAAGTATGGGAGGAAAGAAGGTTTCATTAATGAACCCTTTAGGCTAATTATATAATGCCATCATAGAAATCCTATTCAAGATAATAGCTGAGACCTCTGCTAAGAGTTATCTGTCCTTTCTTGCAGCTGGCTGCTTGTAGTAGAGATAAGAGAAAGAGGAAAATGGGAGAGAGAGAAATGGTATCCCACAGTTAATTTTATTTCTGACCCTAATGAATACATAATTAACCTATGGATTTATTTCTACATGAGATGGTGATACCCACTACTTTTAAAAGACAATTTGATACGTTCAGGCAGTTTCATCAAGGACTATTCATATTACAAACTCATAACTCTAGTTTGAGCAACCTGCCTACAGAAGAAAGATGGCTAAAGATTAACCACTATAAGTAAGAAAATATTTGATAAATGTACACCTTGAATTTTTAGTATCTTGTTTCAGTTCCACCTGCAGTGGAGCTCCTATAGGGTGAAAGTAAGGCTTAATGATAAAATGTGGACTTTGATTTACAAGATAATAATTATTTATTTTTGATTTTGAGTTGAAATTCCTGCTCATTTCATTTTTACAATATCATTCTAACAGTTTGTATAACAAAATACTTATTTTTGAGTTTTTACTTTATTTTAACTTTCCAATTTTAATTACATTTTTCTAAAATATTTCACTCTAACTAGAATCTCAGAAAAAAATACCTTTGAGTACTTTTTAAATTATGAAATCAGTATTCATTTAGATTCATCATAGTGCAGAAACATTTTTTTTTTATTCTTACCTCGTATAAATAACTTTTCATTTAAGAAATTTTAGCTAATTCCTTTATAAAAGTCATACCTGCAGGTATTTGCTCTGAACATTAATAAGTAATTTTATTTTTATTAAGATTTGGTAATAATTTCCATTTTGGAAAGATTATTAAGTAAAAGATTCCATAAAAATCCTTGGCATTCCAGTGGAGTGACATGCCTCCAAAAAGGGAAATAAACTCTATTAACAAAAGTCTAGTTTCCAATGCAAATGATCTTCAAGGTATAGTAAATGAAGTCAAGGAACACAAAGTAGAATTATGATTAAAAATAAAGAAAACCAAACTAATGACAACAACCAGCCTTAGAATTCAGCATGAAAATAGACAAGTGTTGGATTAATTCAGCTTTTAAAACAGTCAATTATTAATAGTAAATAAACTAACATTCAGGAAATATGCCTAAAACTACCATTTGGTAGGTTGGCAATGAAACCTTTGGAAAAGAGTTTCCAAGTTTGAGCCAGTTCGGTCATGGTAGAAAGTGGGAGACCGTGAGTTCAAGTTCCATCTTAGTCATGAAAGCCAGCTGGGTGCCCTGCGCAAGTAATGCTCTCTCAGCCCACCTCACCTTGCAAGGTGGTTGTTGTGGGGAAAATGGAAAGAGGAAATTGGATATGTTCACCAGTTTGAGTAGTTCATAAAAATAATAAAGGTGGGATATAAATAAAAACAAATAATCAGATACCATCTCCCTACCACAAAAATCAGACTCATGCAGATATTTTTCCTTATAATAATATATGGAAATGAAACTTCTGCTTTGAACAAGCAGGATAGAAAGGGTATTGACACTTCTGAACTTTGATATTGGACAAGGCATTTGAAAATATGAATAGTCGAGAAAACAAATATGTGAATCACAGAGCAAATAAATCTAGAGTTCTCACTCAAGGTACAATTGGCAAAGCTCAATTTACATTTTAAATCCCTTATGCAAAAATTCTTATTTCCCTGAAAAACAACAACACCTACCTAATGAGAAGATAGGACTCATTGGAAAAGACCCTGTTGTTGGGAAAGATTGAAGGCAAAAAAAGAGAAGTGGACAGTAGAGGGTGACATGATTAGATAGTTTCATTGTCGCAATGCAAATGAATTTGGCAAACTCCAGGAGATAGATGGCATAAAAGGTTGATTGTTTTCTTGCAGATCTTTCATTACCCAACTAGGTAATATCAGTGCTAGAAGGGAGTGGGGTTTGGTCTCTTGTTTCTATCTAGAAGTGGCTTTCCTTGTTGGTATTGGTGGGAATATTCTTAATGATTCTTTGGTTAACCTGTTGTTTAAACAGCAAGTTCAAGCTTAATAACTACAACTTTAAATAACATCCAAATTCAAAGGGCATCAACAGTTCAACCCCACAGTTTAACCCCTGAGCTACAAATATTCTCTTCTATTGGCATTATAAGAATTAAATGGAGAAAAATGATTTCTAAAGAAGACTCCTCCAGTCTGGTGAAACCATAGTAAGGGACACTTAATTGCTGAAAATGTCAAAAACAAGCTACTCCCAGATTTAAAATGCATTCTCCTCATGGAGCTTTTGAGTGTAATGACACTACTGTTTTCTTACTATACCAATTAGGTCCCAGGAATGCAAGCACAATATTGTAAACAGTTCTTCAGAGAATAGAAAATCAGGTTTATTTATAAATAAATGAATATTATAAATAAATCAGGAAGAAAAAGGGAAACAATCATATTTTTTTTCTTCACCTCAATCCACAATAGCAGATGTTACTGTTCACGGCTGACAGAAATGACAGAGAAGGGGAAGTCAGCTAATGGTTCAGTCACTGCAAATACTTATTTATATTCTGCATTTCATTTAGCTACCTGAATATATAATGCCACTATACCAGCTTCTTTAACTACATGAAATTTAATTGGATGGGATTACTATGTGGTTAATCCAAAAACAAGATATTGTAATTTGATTAAAGAAATATTATACAGCAGAAGATACGAGATATATAATTTCAAATCACAACTCCTGAAAGTGAATTATGTTTAAGTTTGAATATGTGCATGTATGGTGACTGGATCTTTCAGTTTAACAAGAATTTAAAATATATGATCAAGTCAGAAGAATACATTTAGTGAAGCTTAATAGAGTAACTCAAAGATGCTTTTCCATGAGGCAACTGAATTTTCTTTTCTTGCTTTTTTTTTTAAAGACGTTTCACTTTTCATCCAAGAAACTTCTTCAGCTCTGACTGGATGGTGGGGAATTGAAAGATTTATACTCCTGCAGACAGCTGTTCATTTGTATTCTTTTAGTGAGTCGTTAAAGGTACCTGGAGGCTTATCTTTGTCACCTGACTGCTGACATTTAAAAGACATTTAAAAGGCAAAGGCCACATTTTGGACTGAGGGGATGGCTGGTTTGAAAGAGGAGTCAAAGAGGCCATCTATGTCAAAACTGAACAGCCCTCTCTCAACAGAGGGGGAGGGATCCAACATCATCTATCTACAGTCTACAACACAGTCCTTTCAACAGTTCCAAGAAGGCTCCACATCCATTTGCACTACTCAGGTGACCCTGAAGATACAGATAAGCCTCCAGGTAGCTTTAACGACTTGCTAAAAGAATGAGAAGTGAAACGTCTTTTTTTAAAAAAAAAAACTAGAAAGTCCAGTTGCCTCGTGGAAAAGCATCTTTGGATGACTGGATAACTGAGACTCTCCATAGACATTTGATAGAATAATATTACACTTGAGAAAGTGGAATTGAGTTGAAATTCGAACTTGAAGTAAGGACATCTGAATTCTTGGCATTTCTACTGAATCCTGAGTTTTATGACACATATGAAATGTAAATAAAATGCATATTTACAGGTTAAACTGCTTTTTATATTTTACATAGTTGATTAAGGTCTATAAATTGTTCTTGGCAAAACAGCATAAACCTTGAATAAATTATTTTTTAAAAATAAAACAGGTAAAAAAGGTAAAGGTTTCCCTGTCCAATCGTGTCCGACTCTAGGAGGCAATGCTCATCTTGTTTCCTAGCTGAGGGAGCCATTCTTATGCAGAGACACTTTTGTGGTCGTGTGGCTAGCATGATTACCAATTTACCTACTTGCATTTGCATGCTTTCATACTGTTAATTTGAATATCTGCTTAAAATGTTTATGATAGTTTAACAATCATGAAATAGATTGATAGGGTTAGAAAGATGCATTTAATTCACTGACTAGCTTTTCCCAACTACTTTTTTTAGAAGTGCTTTTCCATTGCCTTCTTCCTATGATTGAGAAAGTGACTGGCTCAAGGCCACACAGCTGGTTTTGTGTCTAAGTTAGGATTAGAACTCATGGTGTCATAGTTTCTAGTCTAGCGTCTTGACCTCTTCTTCAAAATTGCTCTCCCCTACTAATACAATAATGCAATGTAAAACATCTCAAACAGCATCTCCTGAATACATCCAGGAGGAGGAACTCTTTACTTGCAGTATTAAGCAGTTCTAATGTTAAATTGGTTTTACTATTATAATATATTTATTTTAATATTTTCCTAGAACTTTTTTTTTGTTTCTTTACTCGGCATAAGAAAATAGCTCCTGACCACCTTCTGTGTGCATACAGTTCTGGTGACCACAATACAAAAAAATATGCTGAGACCCTAGAAAGTGTGCAGAGAAAAGCAACAAGGATGATAAAGGGTCTGGAGACTAAATCATATGATGAATGGAGCTAGGAATGTTTAGCATATTAATGAGAGGATTGGGGGACGTGATAAGTGTCTTCCAGTGAGGGGCTACCATAGAGAAGAGGGCATTGGGTTATTCTCCAAAGCACCAGAGGGCAGGACAAGAAGTAATGGGTGGAAGGTTGAAGAGAGGTCCGACCTAGAAGTAAGGAGAAATTTTCTGACAGTAAGAACAATCAGTGGAATAGCTTGCCTCCAGAAGTTGTGGTTCTTCATCATTGGAGTTTTCAAAAATAGACTTGACAACTATTTAACTTTAATGGTGTAAGGCTTCTGCCTTGGGTGGGGGATTGGACTAGAAGACCTCCAAGGTCCCTTCCAGCCCTGTGATTCTATGTTCTATGTGACAGCTCTTCAGATCCTTGCAAAGCACTACCATATCTTCCCTACCCCATAAGCTGTTTTTTCCCCTCAAGGTGAAATACATTCAATTTCCTCAATCACTCTTTGATTAGTTATACCTGGAAAAGGGTACACTACTTGAGATGAAATCTAACCAATACAGAACATAGAATTTAACTATTTATATCCATGATCAGGAAACCTGATCTAACTTAATTGCTTTTCTCCTTTCTTATACCCAGTTGATTTGTATGCAGGTTGTGATAAACTACAACTTCAAGATAGGATTTGGAATATGTGAAACCTTAATGTGTTTTCTTACTAAATAATTTTGATTATTAAAATACAGTTTTCATTCCAGCTATTAGATATCTTGCAGGCAGACCTCAAAAGAGAAGGAAACAAAGTGAACATAATAAAAAAATAGATGGATGTGGAAACCCAAAATTACAGGGAATGGATGGAAATTTATAACAGTTTTCTTATTTTTAAATAACAATAACTATAGTTTTGAAAATTACTTCAAATTTAGCATGCAATAGTTTCATCATCCACTGGTTCTGACAAATTAGTCTGTTATTATTTCATCTCCTAAGCTTCTGTGTGGAACAGTATGTTTGTTTTCTTAAATTACTTTGAGTATATATGTACAGGAGAACAGAGATGTATGTTTAAGTGTTACAGCTGGCTCACTTAATGACTTTAAATCTCTGCATGGCTTATTTGTTTGCATTCCTTGAAATAAGTATATGTAGGGGGCGCTGCATATTTTGAATATTTCATGGATTGATTTCAGACTGATAATCGGAATATTGCACTATTTTGCTATTATAATTTGAAGATGCTTTTGTGAATTTGAATAGTAATCTAAATTATAAGCCTCATCCTTCAACATTTAAACACATTTTTACTATTAAATAATATGGCAACCATCTATTTAATTATAGATAGACTTTTTCATACAATTTTATGTATAAGAGGCACTATTGGTAAATTTAGATTACTTAATAAGCATATTATATTTTGTCTGTTAATCTTTAACTTTTTTACAGGGAAAATTAATGTTATATTTTATTTTTATTTTTATAGGTCCATTTAGTTAAATAGTGTAACAATTATTTTGCTTGTTTGCCATAGTGTCTAATGCAGATTTTTTTTAGGTTCAGTTTTTAGAATCCTAAATGGATGAAACAAAAAACAAACAATGAATCCTGTGTTATATTTGACACTTCTTTTTTATAATTTGTATTCTTCATATCTTTCTCTAAGAAACTTACAGGAAGATATCCAGAGTTACAACAATGAAAAAAAAACCCACTACTGATGTTGATTATTAAATTTGCAGAAAGGCTTCATTTAAAAGGAATTTCTCTCAGGAATATATGCTGAGAGGTTACGCTCAATTTATTTAACAGTTTGCATAAAACCTTATGCTGATTGAAGTATGTGTGGATTTTATTTTACTTTTTTCACACGAAGAATTTCTGCTAAGTAAGAAAAATATTCAGCAAACTATACTTAACCAATTTTAATTTACTTTGCATTAAAAAGAATTTTACAAGTGTTTCATTATTTCATTCTTAACACTTAAAACTTCTTTTTACTCTTTAGATTCTTGACATACGTATTCTGTGGCCTGATTCTTAGCCTTGATACACCAGCAAATAAGCATTTGTGTTGCTATAATTGTACATACTGCTTTAACAACTTAACAACTTAACAAAACATATTGTTTATTTTTTATCATATCAGTATAAATATGTATGGAGATTCTCAGTCATCCGGTCAAGAGCCTTGGTGGAGCAGTGGGCTAATGCCTCCTTAAGTAACACCAGCTGCCTGCAATTAGTGCAGGTTCGCATCCCACCAGGCTCAAGGTTGACTCAGCCTTCCATCCTTCCGAGGTAGGTAAAATGAGGACCCAGATTGTTGGGGGCAATTAAGCTGACTTTGTAATAATGCCGCTTGGGGTGTGTGTGAAAGCCCTAATAAGCAGGCATATACATAGAATGAAGGCTACTGCTAAGCTTGTAAGCCGCCCTGAGTCTTCGGAGAAGGGCGGGATATAAATGGAATTAAAATAAAAAAAAAATAGTTATCCCAAAGGTGCTTTTTGAGGAAGCAACTGGACTTTCTTGTTTTTCTTTGAAGATGTCTCACTTCTCATCCAAGAAGCTTCTTCAGCTCTGATGGGAATTCCCCAGAGCTGAAGAAGCTTCTTGGATGAGAAGCGAAACGTCTGTAAAGAAAAACAAAATCCAGTTGCCTTGTTAAAAAGCATCTTTGGGGTATCAGTATAAATAATTATAACTGTGGTTCTAGCTTAGGTGATGGAACAATTCTTATATTAAGTCTTATGTGCTTATTTCTCAGCTTAATAAAATGTTGTTTCTTCCCAAATTATCTGTACTCCTAAGTTATTTATGAATTATTATTTTTTCCCTTTGTTTTAGGAGGCATTTTATGTAGTAACAGACTGGCATAATGAAGACAGACCTTTGATGACTTTTCCTAACAATTCCATCCTTATATTTTAAAAATGTATTTATGTATTTATTTTCTAGACCTCCTCTAACTTCTCTAACAATTTTTTTTTCCTCTCCTACATTCAGAAAGACACTAACATAGCAATGAAGATTTTCCATTCTCTGTCAGTTAAAGATTTTGAGTTCTCCAGGAAGATTCTTACCTTTATGTTAGGTACAGGGCTTACTATCATTTTAAAAAGTCCTTTTAAAGTATCATCTAGTGTCCATAAAAAACATCTGTATGTCTATTTTTTGGTTATGAACGATTTTGATAAAATGGTAGTATTATTTATCAGCTATAAGCTGATAAAAGGAGAGAAATTGGGAACTTTTATTTTTTTTTTCTCTTTAGAAAAAGCTCTGCCCCTATTCCTTAGTTCTCGAAAAGATATTCAAAGCTTTTTAAGATCTAAAACGGGAATGGTTTTAACCATAATAACCTTATTGGATTCCAATTTTTAAGTCAAAGTAAGCATAGCCACATCTGAGAATTGCAGTCAAACAACACCTGAACTTTTATGGGTTGATATTCTGATAAACGTGTATATGATTTGATTGCCCAAAATGGAATTTCCTGAGGACTTAAAGCATTTATGCATTTGATTTTATTTTAAAATATGAACAGCATTTAAAGGCATTTTAAAACATTTGAGAAAGTTAGTCATTCCTACTTATATGTTCATGTTTTTAACAGCTCAAAACTGTAAATGCCTTAGCAGTTACATTGGGACATTAATAAAAGGCCAAAAGCTTTTAAACTGACAACAAATTGCCAATTTTGATTTATAGATTTTATTTACACACAGTGGTGGGATTCAGCCGGTTCGCACCACTTTGGCAGAACCGGTAGCTAATTTTTTGTTGCCCAGGCTCAGAATGAACTTCTGGAAGCAGCATCCACACAGAGAACCGGTTGTTCACATATTTGAATCCCACCACTGGTTACACATGTTGCTTAAAATTTTATCCTATGAGCAACTTCATCTACAAGTTAGTCTATGGTATTAGCTGTGCATACAAATGTTAAATTAGAGATAATATGACATTTGAGAATACAAGATATGTAAAACAGTAAAACAAATAAAACCTTCAGAGTTATTTTACCTTTTTTTCCAAAAAAACCCTTCTCTTCTTAAAAGTCCAAATAATTTTTACACATATACTCTACATGTAAAAAGGATTTAAGAAATAAGAAAGGAGGTTGGGTTTCAGAAATGTCCCAAAAGCATCTCCAGTAAAACTAAATTGGAGGATTTGTAAATGCAGCTAGGAATACTATTTTAAATGCAGCTAAGAATACTACCTTGGGGGTATTTGGTTTGTGTTTATATGTTATCACTAAAAACTGAGGAAGGGGATGAAGAGTGACTATTTTGGAGATGAACCCACTGCCATTTGGCTATTCATTGTTATATTTAATGCATTTTAATTCAAATTACAAACATTTCACATATACTATATATTGCAGAATCAAATCCAGTGTGTTTTAGCTTCTGAATTTCACTTTTATATGTATTCAGTTACACATCTCTCCATTTTTCATATATTCCATTTTCTCCCTAATGGTTGGTGTGACCATAATGCTAAATTACAGTATAATGCTATGCACTAAATCATTTTGTTACAAGATATTTCATTGTCAGACTAGGTAACATCTCCATTGCTAGAGGGGAGTGGGCTTTCCTTTCTGTTTACATACAATTATCAGCCATCAACACATAGAGATAAAAAGAAAACAAAATGATCTTACCACCACCTCACCAATAATCAACACCCAAATAAGCAGCAATTAAGACCAAAATTAACCCCACACAAATAATCAAGGTGTAAACAAATGCCTAATCAAGTATTACCAGTGGAAAAACCCTCACCAATACTGGCAGGGCAAGGTACTATATATAAACAGAGCAAATGCCACTCTCTTAGCAGTGAAGATATTATCTAGTCTGGTAAAGAAATGTCTTCAAGAAAATAACCAACCTCAGAGAGCATAAGGACTCCACTAAATCACGAGTTGTGTTCATTTTTTGTTTCCATTTCTCTTCTAGTATGTCCATTGGAAATAATTTGTTAATACATTTAAGTAGGCATGTTTCAAGGTATGATTATATGGAAAGGTGAAGTAGTAATGAAATATAGAAAGAGGATCTATTTCATGCTGGAATGCTGGAAGATTAATGAAAAAGAGGAAACAGTTTGTAATATTTTTTTAAAAAAGAATCGGAGCTGGAAAATCATTGATTTGCTAGTTAACTGTGCTATTCTGTAAACTGGCAGCAGAACTTTTGCTAAGCAGCGTATACCGTAGTTTTCGGCGTATAAGACTACTTTTTAACCCATGAAAATCTTCTCAAAAGTCAGGGGTCGTCTTATACGCCGGGTGCTGAAAATTTAGGGGCAGGGCTGGCTGGAAAACCTGGAGCGGATCTCCCATTTAGTCTGCGCAGGGAAAGCAGGACCAATTGGAGAAGCAGTGGCGTAGCGTGGGGGTGCAGGGGGGGCTGGCCGCACCGGGCGCAACATCTGGGTGGGTGTCTCCTCGTGGGACAGAACCCTCTCTTTCTTGCCGCCGCCCCATCCTGTGGCTACCACCATGGCCGCGCGGTCCCAGCGCCCCTGGTTGAGTATCATCCTGGGGCTGGTCTTGGGGTTCACTGTCGCCTCCTGGCTCATTGCCCCCAAAGTGGTGGAGCTGAGTGAGAGGAAAAGGCGCGGCGGCCACAGCGGCTCCCTGAGTGGAGGCGGCGGCAGAGGTAGCAATAACCTCTGTGCTTTCTATGGCCGCGTGGCTGGTCTGCCCGGAGGAAAAAGGCAGTTGCGACCCGAGGAGCCAGCGGTCACGGCTGCAGGCTTGGGGGGCGGTAGACACAGGCGGTGGGAGAGGGAGCAACAGCCGCCCCCGCCGCCGCTGCCCGCCGCAGAAGGGCCGATGCCGAGCGTCCCAGTTTCAGCCGCCGAAAGAGACCCCCAGGAAGAGGATGAGGAGGAAGAAGGGGGCGCCGGCCACCACGGCAGCAGCCACAATGGCAGCAGGGACTACGCAGGCAGCCCAGGCTGTGCCAAAACCCGCCACTTCCTTTATGTCGGGGTGATGACCGCCCAGAAGTACCTGGGCAGCCGAGCGCTCGCAGCGCAGCGGACCTGGGCGCGCTCCGTCTCCAGACGGGTGGAGTTCTTCTCTAGCGAGGGATCGGTCCCTCCTCCCGGCCTAAAAGGAGAGCAGCTAAAATCCACGGGTTAGGGGGCGCAAATTACTTGCCTTGCCCCGGGTGCTGACAACCCACGCTACGCCACTGTGGAGAAGAAGCTGCAGTCTGTGATTTTTTACAGGCTGGGGTCTGGGCGTCTTTTCTTCTAAAGTTGAAGACCAGCTGTAGTATATCCCAACTTGAAAGGCAGGTGGGGAAGGCAGCAGCCAGAGCAGCGGCTTAGCTCTAAGGACACATTTGACTCAGGAACTGGGCGGGCTGGCTGGAAAATCTGGAGCAGATCACCCATTTGGTCTTTTTTTTTTAAAATCCCATTTATATCCTGCCCTTCTCCGAAGACTCAGGGTGGCTTACAATTTAAAGCACAAATCAATGTGCTTAGCAATAGCCTTCATTCTGTGTATATGCCTGTTTATTAGGGCTTTCACACACACCCCAAGCAGCATTATTTCAAAGTCAGCTCATTGCTCCCAACAATCTGGGTCCTCATTTTACCTACCTTGGAAGGATGGAAAGCTGAGTCAACCTTGAGCCTGGTGGGATGCGAACCTGCACTAATTGCAGGCAGCTTGTGTTACTTAAGGCTCTGCACAGGGAAAGCTTTAGAGTGAATTAAGAAAAGTGAAAAAGTGAATGGTTGCTGGAATCAGGGGCTGCCACAAAGAAGAGGGAGTCAAGCTATTCTCCAAAGCACCTGAAAGCAGGACAAGAAGTAATGGATGGAAACTAATCAAGGAGAGAAGCAACCTAGAACTAAGGAGAAACTTCCTGACAGTTAGAACAATTAACCAGTGGAACAGCCTGCCTCCAGAAGTGGTGAATGCTCCAACACTGGAAGTTTTTAAGAAGAGACTGGACAGCCATTTGTCTGAAATGGTATAGGGTTTCCTGCCTTAGCAGGGGGTTGGACTAGATGACCTCCAAGGTCCCCTCCAACTACTACTACTACTACTTCTTCTTCTTCTTCTTCTTCTTCTTCTTCTTCTTCTTCTTCTTATTATTATTATTATTATTATTATTATTATTATTATTATTATTATTATTATTTATTGTTTAATCCACTTGCACTGTTTATGTTTACATGTTTGATGACAAACAGCCTTATGTTTATAGGTGACAGTTTTCCTACTAAGCACCTGCATGTCATAAGCATTTGAATTAAAATTACCATATTAAAATCAAATCTGATGTTTTTTTAATTTTTATTTGGTGTGCGTTGGAAGAGGGGTAGTCTTATACGGCGAGTATAGCCCAAACCCTATAATTTAACAGGAAATGTAGGGGGTCGTCTTATACGCCCAGTCGTCTTATACGCCGGAAAATATGGTAAATTAAAATTAGTATTACCAGTAGATAGCATAGTTTGTCAATAATTAATGTCAAATCAGAAATGTATCTTTTATGACAGAGTAGTTTGTTGGATTAAGGAAATGCTGTGGATGTAGTGTACTTTGAACTCAGTAAAACAGTGGCCCCCAACCTTTTGGGCACCAGGGACCGGTTCCATGAAGAAAGGTTTTTCCGTGGACCAGAGGGTCTTGGTTTTGCATGTTGCCTGCATCCTGCAGATGGGGTTTTGCTTGTTTGCGTGGTCCAGTTGCTGACATGCCGCAGATTGATGCTGGTCCACGGACCAAGGGTTGGGGACCAGTGCAGTAAATCATTTAATAAAGTCTATTACAATGCAATGGTAGAAAAGAGATATAAATTTGACCTGGAGATACACTATTGTGATGTATTTTTAACAGACTTAACAACTGCTTGTAAAGGGTTCTGCTACAACTTCAAGTTAAAGTTAGGCAGCAAATGGGATCCCCAAGTGTCTGTACTTGTTGCTGTGCTATTTAATTTTTTTTAGGAATTATAGGACTGTTTGTTAAATTTACAAATGATGCCAAATTAGTGGGAATGGCTGAGTCCTTTGAAGATAAAATTGGATACCAAATTACCTCAGTGGGTTTATGTGATCGTCCAAATCCAACAGGTAGATTCAGAGGTGATAAGAGTAAAGTAGGAAAGAGCTAAGTAGAAATAATCAAATGCAGTAGTAGAGAATTGGGGAGACATTGCTTGAGATTAGTATATTTGATAAAGATCTATCTGAACATAATCAAACAGTATAATGCTGGTATAATATTTACAGAAGCATTACATGCAAACCACATGCAAACCACAAGAGGCAATACTTCCATTATATTATCCCTAGATAAATCATAGTTATGAGTGTTGGGTTTACTTCAAGAGGCTGAATTTCATAAATGATGTGGTCTGCATGGGTTCAGATATATATTAAAATGATAATAAGACTTTAGAAAATCAAACACTATAAATAATGGTTACATAGCAATAGCACTTAGACTTTATATACTGCTTCACAGTGCTTTACAGCTCTCTCTAAGCAGTTTACAGAGTTAGCATATTTCCCCAACTATCTGGGTCCTCATTTTATCGATCTGCAAAGGATGGAAGGCTAAGTCAATCTTGAGCTGGTGAAAATCAAACTGCCAAACTGCTGGCAGTCGGTAGTCAGCAAAATTATGCAATACTGCATTCTAACCGCTGCACCACCATGGTTTATGAAAAGAACTAGGAAATTTTAATTTGCAAAATATGAGATAGAGGGGAAGCTATAAACAAGCTGTCAGTAGCAGTAGCTGAATCTATTCTATGTTGGAATCAAGGGGCAGGGGAAAAAAGAGCTTGAAAGCATGTGCTGGAAACCAATAGTTTGAAATTTAAAAAATAAAGATAATTCAGACTCAACCTTAGAAGAAATTTGCTAATACCAAGAAGTGTTTTAATTTAGGCAACAATATCCCCAAAACAAAGATGGCCTCATTCTTGCTATAGGCTTTCAATTGTAAGCTGAATTAACCATCAGGGATCATTCAGTCATTTTTTTCACTGAGTGGGATGTTAGACCAATTGATTTATAAGATCCAGCCTAATCCATATGTATATGATTCTTTGATATCAAGTTAAGAATAACTCGTTGTTTTGTCCTCTCTTTAACCCACTAAATAAAAAAAGACTACCAATAACTTTAATTAGGAATTTTCTTAAGATATGTTAAGTGAAGTTACCCACAATATTATTTCATTCCATTGTAATCCTAAAATTCTCTATAGCAGAGATGTCAAACTCGTAATGTCACGTGACATTGTGCAACGTATCGGGACAGTTTTGCCATTGCCGGCAATGGGGGTGGGTGCAGCTTCCAGACGATGCTTCTGGCCTATGGGCCAGCAGTTTGACACCCCTGCTCTATAGTATTGCCAAGTTCATTCATATGAATTTCTAAGCAGGTGTAGCTACTTTTTATATAAAATACAACTCATTTGCTTCTTTTCTTTCTGAATAAATTGCATCTTTCAGTTTCCACGTTTTAAGTCATGGGAATGGCCTCATAAAGCCTTTACATTAATTGTTTTGGACTTACTTTTCTATTTATTTTATTATTTGCATATAACAAAAGAAAAGTACTGAACAAAGTCAAAATGACAAGTATATCTGAACAATAGAGATGACTTTATCTTTTGAAGATTTTAAGTACACTACTATCTCCTTTTTGTCTGGCTTTAAGATTTGATATCTTTCATATTTCATTCCTCTTACTTTATAGAAGTCATGCTTGGAGTCTCTCATGGCCATGAAACTTTACATTTCAATATAGGCACAGTAGCTGTAAGGAAAAAAATATCTTCCTTTTTTCAAGGCAGCAAGCTGGCTATTCCTTTGCAATTAAAATAGAAAGCAAGAGGTTGCCAGAAAATAGCAACTCTCTTCCCTCCCTGCCCCTCATATATGTATAGCTTTGAAATTCAGAGGAGCTCTGCATGAAGGAGCCTTTGCACCCTTCTATCAACTGGGGGGGGGATATTTCACATTATAAAATTTCCAGTCTCTCAGTTTCCAGTCTCCCCACTCCTATGCTCTTTATGTGGTAAAATAATACTATGTCTGAATGGAGCTCTGTAATTAAGCTGTAAATTGACTGGATTACTTCTAATTTAGAGTTCTTTTGAATACAGCTACATATGTTCTTTGTCATATATTGGAAATACGTCAAAATGTATAGTGACAGTTAATGCTTACACATATTCATGGATAGCAGAAGAACATAAGAATAACTTCAATGCTCTGAACATATAGAGCTTACAGTTCCACGACATTTATAATGACTGATTTATAAAGTGATAGCAGTCTTCAAATCTAGGGGGAAAAAGTTGTACAGTAATGACCATTCAGGAAGAGGGTTGCGCATATGAAATATATTTAGTAAGCTATAATACTGGTAGTCCTCAACATATGACCACAAATGGGATCAGACTTTCCATTGCTAAGGAAAGCAGTTAAGTGAGTGACATCCAAATTCATGACTTTTTTGCCCAGTGAACCACTGCAATTGTTAAGTCAATCCAGCTTCCCCCACTGACTTTGCTTGTTGGAAGCCAGCTGGGAAGGTCGCAAATGGTGATCAGATAGCCCCAGGAGGCTATAACTGTGGTAAATACATGCCAGTTGCCAAATACCTGGATTTTGATCATGTGACCATGGGGAGGCTACAGTGGTCATGAGTGCAAGGACTGACCATAAGTTACTTTTTCCACTGTCATTGTAACTTTGAACAGTTACTAAACAAATGTTATAAATCAAGAATTACCTATACTTGTCCTTCTTTAGAGTAAACCATCAAATAAAACCCCCATGTTTGGAAAGGATCACCAATCACTTTGGATTGTGTACGTTAGAGAATATTATTGATGGACAAAGCAACTGCCATGATGGTCATGAAGTTTGTGATTTTTTTAATCAGTTAGGATGGTCACAAATTACTCATTAGAATATAAACCAATGCTGTTGCAATCTGCTTCTTTCTTTGGTTTCCCAGTATTCTTTCTACCACCTGAATCTTTTCTCAAAACATGGGAAACTTCCTAAACAAAGCACTAGGCTTCAGTAATAGAATACCTCTGGGGTTTATAAAAGCCAAGGTCATTGTTGGAAATAGGAATTATGCTTGCAGCTGATTCTTTGCTTTTCATCCAAATTAGCTCCCTTATTTCAATTTATCCTTCATTCTCAATTAATGCTTCATTTTTCAGTTAAAAGAATAATTTTAAAAAATAGGACGATCAAGAAGTCTGGCAGGCACCTTTGGTATACCGGGAATATTGGTACCTAATAGATGTAAACTGTGGGCCCGAGGTATGGAGAGTCCACATTATACTGCATTATGCACATGGTGGACAGGGGAGAAATGTTTTTAGGTTTCACAATTCACCATATTGCATTATAATGTGAGTATATTTTAATTTTATGTTGTATTTTTGTTATTAAAGAAAACCTAGAATTTGGAATTCTAATCTGAAACGTCTAAAGAGCAGTGCACAAATGTTTGATTCAAATGCGAGTTTAATGAAATTTCTATTTGGGCTCTTTCATTTCGGTTAGTTTGATATTATTGATAGTGTTCATCGGTTTAAGTGCTGTCTATTTAGTTTCCAATCTCTTCTATGTAAACTGATACCTGTTTTATATGAATGTTTGTCTGCTGATCAAGAGAGAACACTTGCATTAGCTACATTGATCAATCCACAATGCTTCTTATCATATAGTAGATAATTAATACTTCATGTAAAGACTCCCTAGTGCACTTGTTCAGAAATAGAGCACTTAACGTAGGAACCACAGGAGTTGTACACCAAAAGAGAGCTTGCAGACAATAAAGACAAGAGAGAGAGAGAGAGAGAGAGAGAGAGAGAGAGAGAGAGAGAGAAATAAACCACAAGGAAATTGCATCCATAGATCAAGTTAATTTATATATCAATAGTCTTGTTTTCTGCAAAATATCTTCTAAAATAATGCTGCAGTTTTTTGAAATAGCATAGATAACAATTACAAACACACACACACACACACACACACACACACACACACACATACACACACACAGAGCTCACATCAACCTTATAGTTTCCTAGAAAGCATAGAATTGACCAAGAGGAGTCAAGTTGAACTTCACTTTAATAAAAGTGAAAGAGACTTTCCTTTTATTAAAATAAAATTAAATCATTATAAAATCATTCTCTCACGCACAGAAAAACTGGAAATCTGAAATTCTCAATCAAAAGCTTATACATGCTTTTATAGTATCATTGAGGTTGATCGTTCTTGCATCCAGGTAAATGTGTGTAGCCTTCTAGTATGCTATATTAGTTTTGTCTATCTTAATCCATGTTTATTCCAGGTTTTCAGTACTACTGAAACATGTATTGAAACATGAAGATTCTAAGACTAGAATAATAGAATTTGTGAAATTTCTGATGGATGTAGTGAAATGTATCTATTTCCTACAGTAACACCTTTTGGCACATATAGTTAAACATTAATTTTTCAATAGGAACAATTCAGTGCAATCTTAAAATTTGAAAGCAAATTCAAAGGAGACTTATTGTAGTAGTTATGGTGCTGGCCTAGAGACAAGGAGATGTGAGTTCTAGTCCTGCCTTAGATATGAAAACCAACTGGGTGATTAAGGGATAGCTGTTCTCTTTCAAATAAACCTACCTCACAGGGTTGTTCTGGGAAAAGTAAAAGGAGGAAAGGGATTAAGTATGTTTACCATTCTGAGTTACTTATAAAAGTGGGATAAAAAATAAAGAGGCATCAAGAATGACATAAATAAACTCTTAAAAATAAACAGCATAATTTTAGGATGAAATGCAATATTTTCTAGAAATACGTGAATAATAAACATTCATAGGGTCTTGAGTAATATCCCAGCCTATATGGAAAATTTCCTTTATATTCTTAAAAAGCTCAAAGGAAGTAACACCCCAAAAAATGAGAAACTAATGTTGCACCAGGAAATAATGGGTTTATAGCAGCAGGCACCAGGGGCTGGTTCTGTTGGGAAAGGTTTTTCTGAAGACCAGAGGGGGTGAGGTTTCAAATGCTGCTTGCATTCCACAGATGGGGCTTCTTTGCACGGTGCCAGTCCATGGACGGGGGCTCGGGGACCCTTGGTTTATAGAATCATGTGGATTACTTTATATAGACCGTATGTATAAAATGGCATAGAATAGGTAATAAATAATAAATTTATAACACTCTAAATTCAAGATTGGAACTTAAAAGTTTAGAACACTATGTTTTAGTATTGGAAATTGTAGTTCAGATGCTTACTAAGGTCTTGGACAAGTTTCTGTCTCAGCCTAACTGACATTTTTTTAATCTACAACAGTCCTTTATATTCCTTAGAGTCAAGGCTTATAATAAGCAAGCATATTGCAAAAAACATTTTAAGGTTGTGCAGATTGATTCATTTCATGGAAGCATATCACACTGTTTAGAAGAACAACAAAGTTCCTCACAGAGGTGCTCAAGGCAGGGCAATCTGCATGTGCTGCACATGAAGAGAAGCCACTATTACTGAACAAAGTAAACTAGTCACTGTAACCTTAAGCAGTTCTAGGTACGTTCATTTTGTTTACATTTATTTATTTATTTTCTTAACTGCCCATCTCCCTCAGAGAGGAGCTCTCAGCAGTGCACAATATAATCAATAAAATTAACATTAAAATCATAATTAATTTAAGATTAAAAGTTTTAAAATTATAAAAATAACATAAAATTTCAACAACTCTAAAATGGGTGGTTAGCAGTTGTTAATACAAGCAGGGAGGTATTCCTATGGGGCCATATTTGTATGGGCCTCTGTGTCCCTCATGCAAGGCTGCACAGTCAGATTTTGACCCCTTTGGGAAAGGCCAAGAAGTTGGGGGCTTTCCTTACCTCTGAGGGCAGGGTGTGCCACATTGCAGGGGCAACAACAGAGAAGGCCATCCTCTTTGATCCCAGCACTGAAAATTCTTTGACTGATGGGATCTGCAACATATCTGCCCTGCCTGAACGAGTGGGATGGGCTGATGAGGTGAGGCAAAACTAGTTCTGTAGATCAGGGGTCCCCAACCCCCGGTCCATGGACCAGTACTAGGCCACAGCATATCAGCAACCGGTCTGCACAAACAAGGAAATCCCCATCCACAGCATAGAAAAACACGTCCCCTCCTGTCCATGGCAAAACCTCTCTCCACGTAAATGGTCCCTGGTGCCCAAAAGGTTGGGGACCTTTGCTGTACATAGCCTGGCCCTTATAGGCCCTATAACACCTGAATTGGACCTGGAAGCAAAATGGCACCCAGTGCATTTCACAGAGCAAAGGTGTTACATTTGCCTCTCTTTTGGCACCCAGTATGGCTCACATTGCAATAGTCCAATTGGGAGATCACCAGAACATGAGTGACTAAGTAGAAGGTCTCCCTGTCTAGGAAAAGGCATAACTGGCGCACAACACAGAGTTGGGCAATATTTATCTAACTATATCCACTCATCTCCCAAAAAACATTCAAAAAGGAAAAAAAATGCTCAGTCTCCATCCTTGTGCATTAAGCTCTCATATCCTAGTCATTGTGTATCACAGTACGATCTTTTGATGAATTGGTTATTCTGTTTAAAGTAGTTAAACTATGGTCTCATTAGTTCCTGCACATACCTAATGTTTTAAAAGCAAGACAACAAAATGTATTTTATTTGTTTCTGAAGGTACGACAGAGCGGGTGTGTTTGATCCAGGGAACAGTGGAAGCATTAAATGCTGTGCACGGCTTCATTGCTGAAAAGATACGAGAAATGCCTCAAAATGTGGCCAAGACAGAACCAGTTAGTATTCTGCAGCCTCAGACAACTGTCAATCCAGACCGCATCAAACAAGTGAGTTGTTTTTTTGTATGTGTGTTTTTGAGAAGAGAATAAGCTGTGTTAGATTTTGTTGTTGTTGTTAGTTGCGAAGTCGTGTCCGACCCATCGCGACCCTATGGACAATGTTCCTCCAGGCCTTCCTGTCCTCTACCATCTTCTGGAGTCCATTTAAGCTCACGCCTACTGCTTCAGTGACTCCATCCAGCCACCTCATTCTCTGTCGTCCCCTTCTTCTATTGCCCTCAATCTTTCCCAGCATTAGGCTCTTCTCCAGTGAGTCCTTCCTTCTCATTAGATGGCCAAAGTATTTGAGTTTTAGCTTCAGGATCTGGCCTTCTAAACATATTACAAAAAAGCTTAAGGAATTTAGAAGTAAAGCAACCATAGTAAATATATTTTGCATAAGTATCAGAAACCTTTCAGCATTTCTGATTTTGAAACTATTATTTCATACTTTCCATTCTGACATTCATCTCCTGACTTTGGCATCAACTGGAAATCTTACAGAACTACTACTATGTAAGAATAATCAGTGGATTTATATTTATGCTGAGAGAGAGAGAGAGAGAAATCGCACATATCAGTAATTTTAGAATTTGTGCTGCAGTTAATCTCATCATATTTAGAAAGACAGAGTTGAATTCCCACAATTTAGCCTAGAAAAAAGGTAGAAGCTCTATTTTTTGTTATTTTCTGCCCAAATGGAGTGAGATGACAGGAAAACCTGTCTGTTAGGTGGTTATCACAGAAATCATTGCAAAGGTTTTCAATTTATTTTTCTAAGTGCATATAACTTTTTGTTTCAGGAATGTGAAGAAAATTACTGTGATAATGGCTGTATGGAGTAAAATATAAATAAGATAGGCTGAGTTTTGTGCTACATGAAAGGAGGTGGCAAGGAATGACTATACCCTTTCTTGAACATAGAAGAGTTGATTGTTAGTTGTTGAGGCAAAACTGTAAGAGATCATCTCACTGGACTTTTCTGAAAAAATAAAAGGATTTCTTAACCCTGTTGATTAGCTATCCCAGCTCTTAAAGCTTTGCCATGCATCTCAGGACAAGTGCAATCTATACTTCAGGACAAGTGGAATCTATACTTCAGCCAGGCCTTATATATATCCCATATATATGTGTATATATGTCTAGAAAGCCAAACACAGAAATGCAAACATATGCACATAGACATAAATGTAGGTTGGTATGTGCATATGGATGGATGCGGTGTGGCTCAGTGGGTTAGGACGCTGAGCTTGTCGATCAGAAGGTCAGCAGTTTGGCGGGTCGAATCCCAAGTGCTGCGTAACAGAGTGAGCGCCTGTTACTCGTCCCAGCTTCTGCCAACCTAGCAGTTCGAAAGCACGTAAAAATGCAAGTAGAAAAATAGGGACCACTACGGTGGGAAGGTAACAGTGCTCCGTGCGCCTTTGGCATCTAGTCATGCCGGCCACATGACCATGGAGATGTCCTCGGACAAGCGCTGTCTCTTTGGCTTTGAAACGAAGATGAGCACTGGCCCCTAGAGTCAGAAACGACTAGCACGCATGTGCGGGGGAACCTTTACCATATATATATTCCAAAGAAACATGATTACCAACTTAATCCGAAGAGAGAAACCCACAAAAACCCAAGACAGAGAACAAGAAAATGGCAAAGCCCTCCTCCTATACTTAAAAGGGACCACAGACAGAATCAGCAAGATCCTCCAAAAACACAACATCAAAACAGCATTCTACACAGACAGAAAAATATCCACCATCCTAAGAAACCCCAAAGACATAATTGGGTTAGAAAACCAAGGAGTATACAAAATCCCATGCACCACCTGCCCCACCACATACATCGGACAGACCAACAGAAGAATAAGTGCACGCATTGAAGAGCACAGGAACTCACTCAGAAAGGGAGAACAAACTTCATCCCTGTTCCAACACTTTAAAGCCACAGGACATGAAATTGATTTTTAAAAAACCAGAACTATCGCCAAAATTGAACATTTTAACAACAGAATAATCAGAGAAGCCATTGAGATAGAAAAACGCCCCCACAGCATGAACAAATGAGATGATACCTCTCGCCTACCAGCCATTTGGAAACCCGCCATGATTGACAGATGAGTCCCAACCACCAAGAATGATACCAGACCCAAACTCATGATAACATCACATGACATCACCACCACACGATTCAAAAAGCAAATCCGAACCCACAACGATAACGACACACAACCACAAAACAGAAACCTAACTACAGCTGCAACATTAGCCACTTTAAAACCCTCCAAACCACACAATAAGCAAACTGACACCTACTATAAAAACATGGCACCACCACAAACACGGAGCCGAACAAAAGCAGCACAACTCACCAGTTCAGGTCTAAGGCTGGCAGCTGAGACCAGCCCATCCACTCAAAACACATCCCCACCCAATCAGAACACAGCCCCCATTCAAAACACACTCCCACCCAATCAGAACACAGCTAACCCCCCACCCAATCAGAGCACACCTCCACCCCATCAGAACACAACCAAGTCTCCAATTAAAGAGGCAAGACACTCTTAATGTAGAACAGAGTGATTAATCTGTGGTTTATATTGCTTACATTGACATTATGACATCACCAGCAATATATATTAGAGCTCAAAAGAACACTTGCAGCAGTCTAGGTAACAAATGGAGTTATTTAAAGTATTAAATTTACAGATTAATTAAGCTCACTCAAACTTGATTTTATCTTCTCAACTGTACATTACAAAAAAAAGGTTTAAATCTAAGATTAAAGTTAAATCCAAAGGTGCTTTTTTCAGGAGACAACTGGACTTTTTTGTCTTTCTTCATTAAAGTTAAACATTTTGAAGCACTATTTTTGCTTTTGGTATTTTTCAAACCTTGATTAGATGTAATCATTTTAAATATATATGCTACCTTTTGTTTTTTGCTATTTGTAACAATTACATAGTAGATATAAAGGTAGAAAAATGTTTTTTATTCTTTCAACATTTTCCAGGTGTAGCTTTTTTAAAAATCACTTTATAAGATAGCTATCTGTAAAACTGTTTTAATGTTTTGTTTAAGCATAAGTAATGATAAAGGATCATTCTAATTTAAAATCTTGTGTATGTTGTCAACCAATTTTCATGAGAACTATACCATTCTCATTTTTTTTAAATGAAATAATTTGAATCTTATTCAGCAGTATGTGAATATATATATATATATATATATATATATATATATATATATATATATATATATATATATATATATATATATATATATATATATATATATATATATATGTTTAGTCTAGTATTTTCTTATCTCCATTAATAAACCATTACATTTAAAATTGATGAACTCGGTTTCCCAAAATTATTATATTTGACTGAATTCATGTCATAGAATATATTACTCACAATATATCATATCATTTTCTACTGTTGGAGATAATGAAGATGCATAAGAAAAAAAAAGATCAGTTTATCCCTAGTTCTATACTGTTGTAAATATTTTGTTGGGGATTATTGCAAGAGCAAGCTATGTCAAACTATATTTTTCCTCTTGGCAATTTCAGCCACTTTTATATATTTAACTTTTACTTGTCAGGAAACAGAACTGCATAGTGATATGATTTTAAAAATAGGCTTATCCTACATGTTCTATAAAATTATACCTATTGCAATTTAAGTGGATTTTAGATTAGAAAGACTTGAATACTTGGGAGAAAGTATATGTACATGGTTTGGAGAAAGCTGAATAGAAGAGTGTTTTTTCATAATAGAATGATGTCATCTTATGAAGCTACCAATTGTACTTAGAATGATTATTGTAGTTATGGGAAAGCATACAGTTATCATAAATATATAAATTTTAATGTAGCTGATAGTTAAGATATAGTACTAGTTACTACAGGTCACAATGAGTCAGTTTAGATTTTTTTTTAATGTTTGATAAATTCAAACTTTAGATGTTAAATGGATAGATGTTAAATGGCTCACAAACATAAAAGCTATATGCTGTGTCCAACATCACAGACAGTAGCCCTCTTAATACTATTTACTTGGAAATATCAGTATAGGAAGATTCCATGTGTTATTTGTTGGCTTCTAAAGAAATATTATTATTGCCGTAATCCGAGAGGTGAGCTCAAGGTGCCAGACGTTTATATTAATTATCTCTAAAGTCCTAATCGCAAACATTTCAGCTAGTATATATTTCCAGTTTTCTTTTTATTAAGAATAGAGAGAAAAATATGTCTTTGTTAAATCATAATTACTTGATAAAAATAGGTTTATATAATAGTATTTTATATTTGTGGATTACAAATGCTCTTAAATAAGAAAAATTGGTATTACTTAAGAAATCAACATTTTGCTTCATATTCCATGCAACTGTATAGTGAAAGATAAATTAGAGCTTCATCATACTTTATAATTTTAAATAATGATTCCAAACTATTTGATTCAGATAGCTGGTAAATTATTTCTGTTTACCTTCCTTCCAAAAGAACACTTAATAATACACCTATAGAATGGTTACAGTTTATCTCAGATAAAAAGATACCTTGGTCATAATAAATATTGCGGATTTTCTAGTAATTAAAATATTTAAAAAAAACTTAAAACATTTTTGTTAAATGTTCAAAAGACTAATTTGGGAAGTCTCACAAAAATGTCTATTAAATACAGAGCTCATAATTCAAAAACAATTTTATATGATCATTGTATTGTTATAGAGGGAAACCTTTTTATAAGTATATAGATATATTTTTTTTCTTTCAGTATGTTTCAAAAACTAAATCGTAGAGAATAAAAACATAGCTTTGCTAAAAGATACCTAATAGTCCCAAAGAAATAGTACGGATTGAATGAATATGCCACTGCCAAAATAGATTTTCTTAAAAGTGAATTAATTTTATGGTCACTTCTCAATCCCATTACTAAAGGTTCTAGCAATGCAAGCATTTTCCTAATGCAAAATGCTACTTTTTAAAAAGATTTTTTCTTCTTCTGTATAAAGTAATTTGTTAAATTGTTCCTAGCTTTATTTCGGATGCAGCCATGCTTCATTGAGAGCTTACAGATTTTCAGTTAATGTACAAAATATTTATAAAAAGCAATAAACATTTATCATGAAACATGATTTTTGTGTTTGAATGTATATGCATACTATTATGTTCAGTTCCACATAGAATTGATAGCTTTTTTTTTACTTAGGATAATTTGTATAAAGCACTATTAATAAACACTACAAAGAAGTCTCTTTATTATCCAATACCTTTTTATCAATTTGGTCACATAACTTGCAAGCTAACTGGAAAAAAAAAACATTTGTTACAGCAAAAGTCTGACAGAATTTTTATGCCTTTTCTTAGGATGGGCAGATTCAGGGCATAAGTAGCCTCCTTGATAGAGCTGTTGATTGGTCTACCTCAATTGCCTATTAACTCCACTGCTCCCTTGCCACTTGTTTGTCCTTGACTTAATTCTGTGGCTATTATTCCTGGTATTCTAATTTTCTCTAAAGTCAGTGATGTTTATTTTTTTTTCTATGATCACCTGACTTTGCAATCTATCTATCTGTATATGTGTGGTCAAGATTTAATGATTTATTTAAAAATTGGCACTCCCTTCTCCAATTTTTTTTAATATTCAATATGATGTAATTTTGTTGTTTTCTTTTTAATTTAGTTTTTTATATTTTTTGTGTTTTTTTCAACATGATTTTTAAAAAGAAGACAACTGACTCAGTGCTAAATTGGGAAGCATCGAGCAAGTTAGTAAATGGCAAAAATTGCTTCAACAGTCACTTTTCAACATCTTATTTGTTTTGAAATTTGAAATTATTGAAGAAGAAATGTTTCGTTTTCTTCCTTAAGCAATCGATAGATATATATATATATATATTGTTGTTAGTTGCGAAGTCGTGTCCGACCCATCACAACCCTATGGACAATGTTCCTCCAGGCCTTCCTGTCCTCTACCACCTTCTGGAGTCCATTTAAGCTCACGCCTACTGCTTCAGTGACTCCATCCAGCCACCTCATTCTCTGTCGTCCCCTTCTTCTATTGCCCTCAATCTTTCCCAGCATTAGGCTCTTCTCCAGTGAGTCCTTCCTTCTCATTAGGTGGCCAAAGTATTTGAGTTTTAGCTTCAGGATCTGGCCTTCTAAAGAGCAGTCAGGGTTGATCTCCTCTAGGACTGACTGGTTTGATCGCCTTGCAGTCCAAGGGACTCGCAGGAGTCTTCTCCAGCACCATAGTTCAAAGGCCTCAATTCCTTGGCGCTCAGCCTTTTTTATGGTCCAACTTTCACTGCCATACATTGCAACTGGGATAGATAGATAGATAGATAGATAGATAGATAGATAGATAGATAGATAGATAGATAGATAGATAGATATAGATATAGATATAGATATAGATATAGATATAGATATAGATAGATAGATATAGATAGATATAGATATAGATATATAGTTTTACATTTTCTGCTTACAAGGTGCCTGAATTATAATGTTGTCCCTAAGCAGGAGCACCATTAGGTTTGAGAGATCTCTGGAAAGGTGTCTTTTGAAGATCCTAGTTCTCTTACCATGATTTCTCCCATTCTCTACCTGTACATTTTTGTTCTGCTGCCAGTGCTCTACTTTTCTACCTTGCAATAGAACTCGAGGCAACCCATGCTTATTAACTGACAATATAAATCCTGATCCAAGTGTCCTTTGTGTTAAGTACACCAAAATCCAGTGATTGAAGACTGAACTGGACAACGACTCATTGGATGAAATACACATTTTGGAGAACAGTTCTGCTAGAGCCCACACTGTTCTAGGCTTTCTTCCAGTATTTCCTCAAGCTCAAGTTGGTCTATTTTAACGCTAGATCAGTAGTCAACAAAGCTCCCCTCATCCGTGACCTGATCGAGGAGGAATGTGCGGATCTAGCGTGCATCACGGAAACTTGGCTGGGCTCGGAGGGAGGGGTGCCTCTCACCGAGTTATGCCCGCCGGGTTTCCGGGTGCTGCACCAGCCGCGGGCTCAGGGCAGGGGTGGTGGAGTGGCAGTGGTTATTCAGGAGACTTTGTGTCCCCGGGAGGCCACCATTGTCCAGATGGCCGGGAGTGAATCCCTCCTCTTGAGATGTGGTCCTCGGGTTCAGTTGGGCTTGTTGCTTACATACCTGGCGCCCAGCTGTGTGGCAACAGCCCTGCCTGAGCTGCTCGACGCCCTCTCAGGGTTGGCAGTGGAGTTCCCCAGGCTTATAGTCCTGGGTGACTTCAACCTGCCGTCACTGGGAGGGTCGTCGGAGTTGGCTCGGGAGTTCATGGCTTCCATGACAGCCATGGGCCTGACCCAGGTTATTGAGGGCCCGACCCATGAGGGGGATCATACTCTCGACCTGGTGTTCCTGTCTGGACAGTGGTTGGACGATCTGGGAGGGGGTTCCCCGTCCATCACCCCTCTGTCATGGTCAGATCACCACCTCCTGAGGCTGGTTTTCCGTCATGCCACCCCCCGCCGCTGGGCGGCGGAACCGTCCAGGTGGTTCCGCCCCAGGCGCCTAATGGACCCGGATCGGTTCCAGAGGGCGCTTGGGCCTATACCTATCACCCTTACCCACAGCCCAGTCG
Organism: Vipera berus; assembly: GCF_964194415.1. Classification (NCBI taxonomy): domain Eukaryota; kingdom Metazoa; phylum Chordata; class Lepidosauria; order Squamata; family Viperidae; genus Vipera; species Vipera berus. Next base: position 61,007,932 of record NC_138202.1, read on the forward strand.
ATGCTCTGGTGGAGGCCTGGGAAACGGCTGCCACCAGGGCACTTGACTGCGTTGTACCCATGCGACCTCTGACCCGGCGCAGATCCCGTTGGGCCCCATGGTTCTCTGTGGAGCTCCGGGAGATGAAGCGTTGGAGACGAGGTCTAGAGAGCGGTTGGAGATCCAGCCGATCCGAATCCGACCGATTGCAGTTAAGAACCTTTATAAGGTCTTATCTTGCGGCGATAAGGACGGCGAAGTCTAACTACTTTGCCGCCCTTATCGCGTCCGCAGATAATCGCCCGGCCGCCCTGTTTAGGGTGACTCGCTCCCTCCTTAACCAGGAGGTGAGAGAGGATCCCTTGCAGGGACGAGCCGAGGAGTTTAGTCATCATCTGGCGGACAAAATCGCTCGGATCCGGACCGGTCTGGACTCTGACTGGGCAGAGTCTGACGTGGAAGAATCAGGCGGTCTTGAGCGTGTTATCTGGACTGAGTTCGACCCTGTTTCCCCTGATGATGTGGACAGGATCATGGGGAGACTGAGCACCACCACCTGTTTGTTGGATCCGTGCCCCTCCTGGCTAGCTTATGCGGCTCGGGAGGGAACACGAGGCTGGTTCCATGCAGTAATAACTGCTTCTTTGAAGGAGGGTGTCTTCCCTGCCGCCTTGAAGGAGGCGGTGGTGAGGCCCCTTCTCAAGAAGCCTGCTTTGGACCCGGCTGTTTTAAACAACTATCGTCCAGTCTCCAACCTTCGCTTTCTGGCGAAGGTTGTTGAGAGTGTGGTGGCGCATCAGCTCCCTCTGTTCCTGGAGGAAACTGATTATCTGGACCCGTACCAATCGGGCTTCAGGCCCGGACACAGCACGGAGACGGCATTGGTCGCGCTGGTGAATGATCTCTGGAGGGCTAGGGACAGGGGTTGCTCCTCTGTCCTGGTCCTATTAGATCTCTCAGCGGCGTTCGATACCATCGACCATGGTATCCTGCTGCGGCGTCTCAGGGGGTTGGGAGTGGGAGGCACCGTTCTACGGTGGTTCTCCTCCTACCTCCAGGGCCGCTCGCAGTCGGTGTTGACAGGAGGGCAGAGATCCGCCCCGAGGTCTCTCATTTGTGGAGTTCCTCAGGGGTCGGTCCTCTCGCCTCTCCTGTTCAACATCTATATGAAGCCGCTGGGCGAGATCATTCGTGGTTTCGGGGTTGGGTATCACCAGTACGCTGATGATACCCAACTTTTTCTTTCCACCCCGAACCAACCCAGCGATGCCCTCTCCGTGATGTCCCGGTGCCTGGAGGCGGTTCAGGTCTGGATGGGGAGAAACAGGCTTCGTCTCAATCCCGCCAAGACTGAGTGGCTGTGCATATCGGCATCTCGGGTTAACCAACTTATTCCACCTCTAACGATGGGGGGTGAGGTGTTACCCCCCGTTGATAGGGCTCGCAACCTGGGCGTCCTCCTGGACTCACGGCTCAATTTTGAAGACCACATAGGAGCCGTGACCAGGGGGGCTTTTGCACAGGTTCGCCTGGTGCGCCAGTTGCGTCCCTATCTGGACCGAGACGCCCTACGCACAGTTACTCATGCGCTTGTTACCTCCCGTCTGGACTACTGTAACGCTCTCTACATGGGGCTGCCCTTGAAGACCACTCGGAGGCTTCAACTGGTGCAGAATGCGGCCGCGCGAGTTGTAATGGGGGTCTCCCGATACTCCCATGTAACACCTCTACTCCGCGAGCTGCATTGGCTTCCGGTTGCCCTCCGGGTGAAATTCAAGGTGCTGGTTATTACCTATAAAGCCCTACATGGCCTGGGTCCGGGCTATTTGAGGGAACACCTGCTGCCGGCATCAAACGCCCTTCGCCCAGTGCGCTCCCACAGGGAGGGTCTGCTCAGGGTGCCGCCGGTGAGAGATTGCCGGCGGGTGACACCCAGGGATAGGGCCTTCTCAGTGGGAGCGCCTGCCCTCTGGAACCAGCTGCCGGTGGAGCTGAGGACTGCCCCCGACCTCCGATCATTCCGCCGGGGCCTGAAGACCTGGCTCTTTGAGCTCTCGGGCCCAGGCTGAGGAGAAATTTTAATTGGGGTTTTAAGTATACAGGGTCAATTTAATATTTTTTAATTTGGTTTTTTAACTTTTGTATGGTGGATTTTTTAATTTCCTGTAAACCGCCCTGAGTCCTCAGGGAATAGGGCGGTATATAAATGTAACTAAATAAAAATAAATAAATAAATAAATAAATTTCCACTCAAGATATGTATCTTTGCATATAACTCTTTTGTTCCTATCCTGTGAAAAATCTGTAACCTAGAAATGATTGATTCTACTTACAATTTGTACTTTTGCCTGATAAATGCTTTGCCCCATCCTGAGAACAGCTGCCTTTCATGAGTTTAGTTAAATTCATGTTCTTCATTTTATTTTAGTCAACTAGATATTTCTTCCTTTCCTTGCTTGTTCTTTATTCTTGCTTGTTTTGTTTACTATTTAATACTATTCTGTCATACTTAGTCTGCTGTCCCTTTTTTATATAGGAATAACTACTCTTGACTCACTACCATTTGGGCTATATTTTACTGTCTTCTGATCAATTGTTCTGTTTCAGTCCAGAAGTCTCAACCAGTCCCCATGGGATATCCATTATCTAGATTCAAGGTTCTGTTAAGTAATACTGCTGTTGATTAATATCTTAGTTTCTTAACCAACACTTGATTAACTAGATTATTTTTAGATGGAATGGATCTATGCATTTCAAAAGGAAGAAATTACCTAGCAAGAGGAGAAATTTGCTTGTTGAGACCGAGTTGGGAAGGAACTTATCAAAAATAAAAATATCAAATGAATAGATTAAAATTATTTGTAAGGAACACTAGCATCAATAAGGAATTTCCATATAAACAATAGGCATCCTCTTATTTTTGTTTTTCTGAGGGAGGATATCTTTAAAATGTCACACTACTAAATAGCTATAAGAGAGTTGTGAGGATTAAAGCTGACAAGATTCTGCAAAGTGGCTGATGATAGAGGTCTAAATTACAATACTGGCCCAGCATGAGTGGATCTGGATTCCTGTGTCTATAGTAACTGACCATCTGTATAAATATAAAATAGATGTTCTCATATTAACAGCTTTTGGGTGTTGAAGGAAGGTGAAGAGGAAATATTCAAGTATCTAAACAGAAGGCATGGAGCCATGCCCATGTGATATCTGATAACAGATTACCGTATATACTTGAGTATAAGCCGACTCGAGTATAAGCCGAGACCCCTAATTTTACCCCAAAAAACTGGAAAAAGTTATTGACTCGAGTATAAGCCGAGGCTGGGAAATGCAGCAGCTGGAGGCTGGATCCCCCGAAAGACGTCTCTGCTGAGATGAGAGAACGGGGTGGCAAGCCGCCGAGAGAATGGGGCGGTGGAGTGCTCCACCGAGAGAATGGGGCGGCTTGCTGTTCTCTCGGTGCAGCACGGCAGAGGCTGGATCTCGCGAAAGAAGTCTCTGCCGAGAGAATGGGCGGCAAGCCTCCACCATCCCATTCTCTCAGCGGAGCGCTCCAACGCCTCATTCTCTCGCTCAGCGGAAACTTCTTTCGGGGGATGCAGCCTCTGCCGCCCCCTTCTCTCAGCTGCCTGGGCAGCTGAGAGAAGGGGGCGGCAGAGGCTGCATCCCCCGAAAGAAGTCTTCGCCGAGAAAATGGGCGCTGAGACGAGAGAATGAGGCGTTGGAGCGCTCCACCGCCCCATTCTCTCGTTTCAGCGGAGACTTCTTTCGGGGGATGCAGCCTCTGTCACCCCCTTCTCTCAGCTGTGGAAGTAGACAGGCAGACAGACATTTTTATATATGTGTGTGTATATCCACATGTGCACGCACGCACGCACACACACAAACACGGTGTTCCAATCCCTCTGCAGCTTAGTTTCGGGAAGGAATCCAGAAAAGCCTTTTTTTTATTTGAAAGTAGTGAATAAACTCCATATATTCTTTTCATCTTATTGCAACTAGTGTTATGGTATATTATTCAGCACTCTATAAATTTTATTTTTTATTGCCAATGAATTAGTATCCAAATTAGTTAGAATTTACAGAGTTATCTCATGGATTAACTACAGAATGTGTGGCAAAACTCTTAATCAAAAAAGCAAAATTGCCATCATCTTGCCCAACCAAATGGCTGTTTGATGCCTAATATTGCATTTTTCAAATTCTTTGTTAAGCAATATCCTGGTCTTACCTACAATTATGACTTAATTCAAAGAAAACAAAACTGTTTCTTGGAGAAAAAGCTAGTCATCTTATTCCTCTTCTTGTTCTGTCTTAACTGGTGTTACTTCAGTTGAATATTCTTATAAGTAACACAGCCTATTGGCAGAAAAAAAAGTGAGTTTCCTTTTTTCACCTAACAGTTTTCTTACCTTTTAGAAAAGTCCTGTATTTAGATAGTGGCAATAACCCATAAACATGGTTTATTAATGGACCACTCTTGAAGAACAATGCTTTCAGGTAAGCTACTTTTATTTCTTAATATTTTTATAATATGTGATTATCAGTGGAATTTTTTATGCAGTGGACATATGATCTTAATTCATTTGATCTTAATTCTGCTGCTCTTTATTGGGTCATCTCTATAGCCACTGCTTCAAGAATGGTGCAGGGTTTGACCTAGGGTTATAGCTGAAAACTGCATATAACAGGGCCTTTGAACAGAAGTATCTTTTAATAACATAAGCAATACTCTAATTATACCATTGATGTTTTTGTAGAATTATGGTAATTATAGTTAAATGCCAACATCTTATTTGTTCCGCTACTATAATAGCTTGGGTTTTATTTTAAATAGAATTGATATGTTTCAATAATTAATTAGGTAATATATTATTTCTAATCAACTAAAAGTATTCCCAATTAATCATTTAATAAAATTTAAGACTATATGAAATAGCAAGTGACTATCAGTATTTTAAAACCCTTTTTTTCTCTCATATAAAGGAAGGATACCTTATCTAAATTATTTAATTTGATATATGATTATAACATCTAAGATATGATGTTACTTCAGAAATATTGTGGTGGTAAATTTCATGATAATCAATAAATATGTAAAACTGAGCAAAATTTCTTTAGTCAGATTGTTATCCTAATGTTAAGGTAATTTCATCCAAGAATAATGATATTTGTATTTTAATTCCATTGTAAGTCATGGTATTGTTTTTATTTGTTTGTGTAACAGAATAATCCATGTTTTAATGGTGAAAAATGGATGGCATGTTTTGTAATTTTTCTAATTACAGTTTTGTGGATATTTAAACACTCTTCCTTATTATTTAATGAAAGATATATTAGCAGCTTGGTGTGAAGCATTATTATCATATTTATTTTACAGGATTCCAAATGTTTAGTGTTCATTTTTGCTGTTTCCTCTTTCAGCAATATGAGATGAACCACCATTTATTTATTTATGGCATGCTGCTTTTCAGTAAGCAACATCTATATTTTGAGATTTTGTTTTTTTAATAAAACTGTATCCATTTATGAAATCAGTTTTGTACTCAGTTATTGTAATATCATAATTCCAGCATATTTTGAGGCAATAATTGAATATTAGGAAAGGTGTTTTATATTAGAATTGTGTAGAATATTCAAAAGATACTATTTAGAAAACATATTTTTATGATTGAAGAATCTTCCTTGACATCATTTAAAGCAGCCATGTCCCATTACAGGGCTCATGCAATTGCTTTGAAAGCTGTGCTTGGCTATTTCTGTATGAGGATGCATCTGTAACTGCTTTATTAGTGTTTTTTGGAAGAAGGGGATGTCTTGATTTTCTTACCTTAAATATATTTCTTTGGAGTTATTGTAATAACTCCATTTTAGAAAGTCGTTTCTTTGTGTTCATCTATATCAGGAGTGTTAAACTGATGGCCCACAGACCAGATGTATCACGTACAAGCCACACCCACACCGGCTCTGCAAAGGCAAAAAACATCATGATACATCACGTGACTCAGTTGAGCTTGACACTCGTGATCTATATGAACACAGAAATAAGGAGGTATAAATGTTTGATTACTGATAAACTAAGATAACAAGACAGTTAGTGGAAGATAGTGGAATCAAATGCATAAATGTAGGGTTATATTAGAAGCAGCACTGATTCAGGAAAAATGATGGCTGTCAAATCCTATCTTATTTTAAACCTGAAATTACTGACGAAATACACTTCAGTATTCTTCTACTTCAGTGCGTTTCTCTTTCCTTACCTCCTTGATTTTCCTGTTTTGTTGCATTGCTAAGTGAAAGCATGCTAATAAAAGGAAGGAAAAGATATAGCTTATTATCTATTCAAACATGTATCAACTTAATGGAATGGAACAAATGGTCCTGTGAATTAAGGTTGCATTAATAAGACTATCATTTTATGAAAAACAGGTGCAATTTGAGTACTATAGTGTAGATGGTATTCCTATTAAAGACATACTGTACCGCTAACTCTAGGATATAAGAAACCTGTGACCTCCCAGATGGTGTTTGACTCCAACTCCATCAGCTTCACCGAGGGTAGCCAATAATTAGGTATGATAGATATTGTAACTGAACAAATTCTGGCTCCACCTTTAATATACCATTCTTAATATACTGGATCTCATTTTCAAAGTTACTGTGAGGAAATATAATTTTAAAATAAAAAAGCAGTGGAAAGTTCTACAATACAGTAAAGAATGAAATTAGGAATATATTGAAAGAATTAGTTAATATCAATATGTGAACCCCATAACTGTATTTTCTCCAAATGTTATTATTCTCCCCCTTCCTTCTGGCATATCTGTTCTGTAAGATGTCTTAACATCTCTTCTTTGTTATCATTTTTGGCCATTTTGCTGTCCTTCCAACAAATGACATGAGAGAAACAGAAAGAAAGAAATTGACCATTGGCCGAACCATTGATTTTTGCACTATTCTATTGACTAGCTGCAGTTATCAGGGAGCACAGTTGTGGTGTGGTATACATGCAGTTACCAAAATTGGGAGGATGGAGTCAAAATAATGGCACTACATGGAAATAGCACTACATTTTTATCAGTAGCATTAATATGTCTTTCCTCCAGTACCTGAACATATATACAGATCTCCTCAGACATTTTTTTTTCATCTCCGTGCTTTTACTCTCATAAATTCTAAAGCTTTGACTTCTCAACTCATTATCTGCCATTTTCATTTTCTATGTGGAAAAATAAATTTCCATCATGCATTTGAACCATCACTTTTTACCTGTTTCTCCTGGTATAATCTCTTATAGCATCTGTGCAGAAAGGGACACTAGAAAAGGACAGCAGAATGCATATCAATTAGAAGAATCTTTGTTAATTTACTATAAAAGTTTTACTATTTGCAAATATTTTATGGAATTACGATTGTTGTGGAAATTTTATCAGGTCTTACAAATCTTTGGTAATATTTACCCTGTTATATACATTAGATATTCTGTTTATTTTTGTTCTTCATAATTAATTAACACTGCTGATAATTCACCAACATTTAATTATTTTCTTTAGCATTGAGAAAGGAATAGTTATTAAACTTTGTAAAATTATAATGTTGAATATTATCAGTGTTTTATACTTGAAGTATTAAATGAAATAAACTACATAGTATATTTTGGAACATATTTCCTAGAAGTTTTCAAAAGAATATAAATATAAATATCTCTGTAGCTCTTCTGTATATAATATGACTTTTCTTTTAAAGAGAAAGAGCTTTTCAATTGTTATTCCAGTCCCTAGTAGTAGGTTTATTATCAGTGTTTCCTCTTCCCCAGTCTCTGCACTGATTTTAACAAATAAAAATGTTATAGTGCTGATATTTTAAATTGTGACTTTACCTCTACAGTAATTGATAGATTTTTATTTTATTGTAAACTGAACTTTTTACAACTTCTTGTTGTAACTGGATTTTTTAAAGTGACATGGGTCAAGCTCAGAGCTTCTCTGTATGGTACAGAATAACTGTTGCATAAACCAAAAAATACTTTTACATAACAATAGCCAGAGAAACTGTGATACCTACAGTTTGGGCATGTTAATAAATTTATAAATACTATTTACTATATTATTTGATGTTAAATCTATTTTGTTGTTGTTATTTCTGGTATGTTGAAAAGCTTGAAATATACAAGAATTATCTTACATTAAAAACAAAATTAAAAAAAACCATTATCTTGAAATTAGATTTATAGCTTTCTCATTAGACTTATGTTAATCTGGTAATTGAGACTTTCCCATATTATTAATAATAATAATATTAGAAAGTGCTATGTAAAATCAATTTTTGTTCATTATAATGTGATTTTAAATTGTGTAGTTTAAGATTAATATTGACAAAACTTCATTTTAAGCACTAATTCTAGTGTTACTGAAATTTGATTTTAGTGTGTGTGTGTGTGTGTGTGTGTGTGTGTGTGTGTGTATAGTTATATAATATAGATAACTAAATTTATATTTTAATTGTGTAAGACAAAAGATGTAGTATTTGACAAAAATATAGTACATCAGAATGCAAGCTTTACTTTTCTAAACATATGGTAACAGAATTTGTGGTACATCTGCTCATTGAACTTGTTGGAATTTCTATTTACTACTCTTTAGTCTTAAGAAACAATTATTGGAGAAATATTCATAGTAGCAGTGTATTTCTTTTTTATTTTGTGAGTTTACCATCTTAATTTTAAACCATTAATTTATTTTACATGTGTATGCATGCATACTTACATGCATTACTTATTGCTTGATTGGCATTAAATTCCATTAAGTTCAAATGAGGAAGATAAAATTTAGTTTTTCAGGCTTTTTCTATTTAATTTTATATTACATTACATTTGTTTATTTTTTTTAACTGTTTGGTCTAAGGCTTGTTGAGGTTGATTTGCTCCTGAACTGCTTTGTTCCCAGACATTGCCATCATCCCCAACTACCACCAAGTCCTCTCCATCTGATCCCATGACCACCTCCAGAGCTAATCAGGTATAGTATCATTCTACCATCTACACCATATTTTTCACAAGTGGCTTGCAAACTGGAGAAAAAGATATGGTGGGTTGAGGTTTTATTTATTCATTTACACCCATAATCATGAATATTTAATGCTGTTGCTCAAATAATATCATTTTATCCTGATAAATAACTCAAATTCATTTTTATCAACATGGCATGTGACTCTTATGAGGTTGCAATCTCATTGCATAAACTCACATTTTATTTCTTCCTAGCAGCAGCTTTTGGGGTTGCATTAGATATGCTAAATATCTCTGAAGCATCCAGAGTATAAATAAAATATAACATGAGACTTCTAGGGCTTTATGTGTTTTTCAAGGAGATTTGGTACTTGATAATAATAAAGAGTATATTTATATAGAATTCTTTTGTAGTAGTAACCCTATGTATACAATGGGGCTGGGAGCATGGAAAACCTCATTTTAAAAAAAGCAAATTTAAGGTCTCAAATTTTAATAGGTTTTTGACACCTTCAGAAAACTTATTTTGTATATACAGTATAATTAAAATAAAAGTTGATGTAAAAATTTCCATTGTGAAGGTGTGATATCTTTTATTGTAGGTCTTGTAATTAATATTTATCTTTATTTAAAGTAGATTAAATTTGCTTCTTTTGCTAAATAAGAAAACTATGATTCCAGATTTTCATAATATGGAAGATTGGAAGGTCTATTGTGTTTTTTATGGTGGAACCTTGAATGAGGAAAGTGAAATTAAATCTCGTATTTGCTTTTCTACTTATGCAAATGGAAAAGTAAGATAAGTGCAATAAACTGCTTTTTAAGAGAAAACTTAAATAAATGTGGGTAATACTGCTCCATTCCTTGTCCTTTTTGTCTAACTTGTGATGTATTTCTATGGTTCCCTGATGTCTAATTCCAAGGAAGCATTTGATACTGTTAAACAATCCCTAGAATTCACTGCTTGAGGGTGAATAAACTGAAATTAAATCCAAGCAAGATAGAAGTACTGTTAGTATTAGCTGTTTTTTGTTTGCTTTTGTTTTCTGGCAAAATTTCTGTTTCCCTCAAATAACATATTTCTGTCCTGGGAATTCTTAATCCTGACCTGTGTCTGGGTTTCTAGATGCCAATAGTGACAAATTATGTTTAGGTGTCTCCTGGATTCATTCTTCAGCTAGTCTGTGCTGGCAACAATTATCCATGCCTTGTTACATCACAACTAGATTTCTGCAGTGTACTCATTTTTACAATAGGAAGTGCTGTGTTGCTAAGAAATGCAATATCAGAACAATATTGTAACTAACTGGAAAGATATGTACTGATTTCAAGTCTTTTTTTGTCAGAGCACAAATTAAAGTGCACTTTTATCTTTTATAATTTTAGATCTCGCTGTAAGAAGGATTATATCTGTTTTTATGAAACTTTCTAGAGGTGAATTCCTTCTGAAGATATTCCTTCAGATTTACAGAAAGTCTTTCCTAGATCCTAAACTGTAGAACAGGGCTTTTCAACCTTTTCACCCATTGTACCACTTTTAGGATATGGCAACATCCAAGTACCACCAGTCGCCTAGCAAGGTGTCAAAAACTTGATGACCCCCCCCCTGAAAAAGGAAAAAAAGTGATGAAGTACAGGTAGTCCTCGGCTTACAACATTTCGCTTAGTGGCTGTTTGAAGTTACAATGGCACTGGAAAAAGTGCCCCCCAAGCCACAGCCAAGCAAGAAACCTGCCCACCCGGCAGCGCTCTTCCTCCTGTCTGAGGTTTTCATTGTTGTGAGCATTTCTGTTGAGGATTGGCAGCGGGTGGGGGGTGGGGGGGTGTTTGGTTTTTATTTCCCCCCCTCTGCTGGGTGGTTGCAGAAGGTTTTGGTCACTTCACATGACCCTGGGACACTGTGACCGTCACAAATATGAATCAATTGCCAAGCATCTGAATGTCGACTCTGAAGATGCTGCAACATTCCAGCTGATCGGAGCTTCTTCTGGGCTCAGCAGAAGCACCGGGATCAGCACCGAGCTCCAGCTGGAGCCTGGAGCTGATCCTGGTGCTTCCGCTGAGTCCTGACAGCCCCGAACAAGCACTGATCCTGGTGCTTCCGCTCAACCCTGACAGCCCTGCAGCTCCAACAGTCTCTCGCTCAGGCTTGTGCAGTGCTGCCACCGGTTCAGCTCATTCCTCCCCCCACTACCACTTTTCTAGGATGGTCGCGTACCACCTGCCAGGTGCCAATGTACCACAGGTGGTACCCATACCACTGGTTGAAAAGCCCTGCTGTAGAATACCATCTTTGGAAATGTGTTTGGTTTCTTCCTCTTCACTTTTAGAACTGTTTTGAGGATGCACTTTAACTAAAATATTTTCATTAATATTGTACTATTTTATTTCTTTTAGCTATGTTTTGAATTGCATTTAAAAAGAATATTTGTTTCATTTGTTGCTGTTAATGCCCTGATAATCTTTTTTTTCAATTTGAAAGATGAGATATATAGCTAGTCCTCATTTAACGTCCCCTCGTTCATCAACTATTTGAACTTAACAGTAGTGCTATAGAGTATATAGGACTGGTCCTCAATTGTTGCAGCCATTACAATGTCCCCCAGTCATGTAATCGCAATTCAGACACTTGGCATCTAGTTTGCAGTAATGACAATAAAGCATTCCACAGTCACCATTTCCACCTCCACTGCTGGTGTCCAACAAGCAAAATTTAATGTGAAAGCCAGCAGGAGGTTACAAATGGGTATCAAATGCTTGAAGGACACCATAGCCACTTGGGATTCACATAACAGCAACTAGGCCTGACAGAACTGCAGTTTTAAGTGAGTGCAGTCCCATGATATATTAACTTTTATAAGTGTTGTTTAGCGATGGAGTTCTTGATCTCAATTACCCTTGGTAAGTAAAGACTGCCTGCCAATCTAAATAAATGATTTTGTAATGCTATAGTACTTTTAAATTATTATTTATATTAAACTTCATTGTGGTAGAAATACAATTAAATATCTACCTTATCGCATTCTGAGTCATGACATTAAGCCATAGAAACTGTATATGTCTAATAAATAACAGTACAATTTATTCAATAATCAGCAAAATTTACAAAGTATTTAAGAATAAAATACATGTTCTAGGATAATGTTGCAGAATCCAGTCTGGATTATTCGCCAGGACCAGAGGTTTTGACATTTGAGCTTTCGGACACATGCTGGGGGCCATCTTCAGGGATTTTTTCTCTAGCAGAGTGTGTGCAGAATGTGAGCATAAAAACTGTGACCAGATTACAACTTTTGAGGAATAGTTATAAGAGGTATATATATGCCTCTTATAAACTACCATATTTATAATTTATAAATATAATTATAAATAATTATAATGTAATGTTTGGAATAACTTAAATGAACAAATCTTTGTACATTATACTGTATCTTTGTTATCAGCTATTCCATACAGCTGTCTCTAGAATGTTAATAACAAAGAAAATAATCACCTAGGATTTGGTTCTAGGATTGCTGCTAATCAGTAATTTTAAATTACATAAAAAGGAGTTTTTAAGTTAGCTTTATTAAAACCCTTTAGTTTTAATATTATATCTCATACTTCTTTCACTGTCAGGAAGGACATAGTTAGATTTCAAAAATTATAGTACATTTCTTGTTTACAATCATGTCTTTGTCACAACAGTTTCTACTTACCAGAATAGGAATTGTAAATAACATATATTCTTTTTACTTATCAGGATAGGAATTGTGAATATCTTAAAACTGAAAGCCAGTTTGGTATAGAGATTAAGGTATCAGGCTGGAAACTGAAGAGTGTGAATCAAGATGTAGTGGATAACAAATCATTGTGAAGATTTCTATGTAGTGTTCTCAGTTTGCTATCTCCATAGCTTTTCTGAAATCAGTAGACGATTCTAGGTTGTATATTAAAAATTTCAAAACATGCCAATGTTGAACATTTCTATGCCTCAGATAGTCTTGATTTAGTATTCTAGACCTTTAAAATATGTCTCAGTTCCACAGTAAGGAATATAGTAGAATATTTAAAATACTATCAATTGGAAAATAATGACATTAGAGGTGATTGAATACATACTGCAACTTAATTTTATATTAGAGAAGGAACATTTAGGATAAAACACTAAAGATAATTTACACATTTTACTTAAATCTAGATCATAACACAGTTCTGACTTGACCTCTTGCCAAATACTGCTGATATTTAAATAAGAATATAAATGAAGAATGTTGTTCCCTCACGTATCTATCCTACTAATATAGTGGGACGTGACAGTGCATAAGCTTTACTTTGATATATATCAATTTCACATTAGGATATTTATAATGTTTTAGTTGGAGTAACTAAACATTTCACACCTAGTATATGTTCACTTTACCACCAATTACAACCAAGTTATTTAATTTTTTCAAGATTCTTGTAGTGGGTATTAATAAGCTATATTTAAAGAAATCTGTTTTAAGAATTGCAAAGCTCTTTCACAGACAAAGAAAATATATTTATACAGAGATAGGTCTACACATTTTACAAAAAGATGAAATGGTAGAGGTTGCTGCTTAATTATAGATGAGAAATTTTGAATTGATTACAGTATTTTTCCCCTTAGGGCCTTTCTTTCCTATTATATTTTTATAAATATTTTTATCATAAAAATATAAAAGAAAAATGTCATATTACTATTAGATATGTTCATTGCCTTGAGGTATTTATGTAAACAATAAAGGTAGGATATAAATAAATATTTCTAAATGAATCTGAACATGCCCACTTCAGACATTTTATATTAGGACAGGAATTGTCATCTTGCATGACCTTTGTTCTTGAGGCTTTTAAGTTTTGGGAGACATGTTTAACTGTTCTAAATAATCTGTTTAGAAGTAATGTATATTTATAATGTGGCACAGTTACTAGCCTAACATTTTCTTCTAACTTGATTAAATTGTTGCTTTTCTTCCTTTATCATAGTTAACTGGCAAAATTTATTCTCAGATTATGAATGAAGCTTGAATTCTTGCATGAAAATATTTTTTTTAAAAAAAATAAAAATAAAAACAGAGAAAAAGTTATTCAGTTAAGATACATTAATTCTTTTTTTAATCTAACATACTGTTGCATAGTGCCACATGTAATTTATAAAGAAAGCTCATGACTATAATCTATATATATATATACATATATATATATATATATATATATATATATATATATATATATATATATATATAAAATTTTAGATATCAGTATGCCTTGCTGCCTTGAATCTGAAAACTCACTATACTGTTATCATAAAAACCTAGTTCCTAGTAGATTCATTATTAATGTCTTTATTTAATTCATTTCAAATGTCATCTGAATAAGTGGCCTCATTTTTTTCTATCAATAAACTTATCAAATAATGATTGTGCATGGGTAGGTATATTCTTGTATTTGTTCTGAATGTATGCACATAAACTTCAAAGCTCTAATATTAACTCTTATAATGAGTCAGCAAATCTGATGGTACTATTATTTAATGCCAGATCAATCCATAACAAAGTAGTGTGCTTGAAAACATTTTGGGATAGAGTTCGTAGGGACCGAAGACCTCTTACACAGTGCAGGAAATAAAAGCATTTTTGATAGATAATTCTCCATCTTCTTCATAATCAGTTTTGGTGAATGGAAGATATCACTTCCTTTAATAAATGCAGTTACTGTTAAACTGTATTTTTTCCTAATACTCACAATCTGCCTACCTATAGTTAAATCCATTATTCTGTGTCCTGTCCTATGGAACAAAAGAAAACATCCTGATTTTCTATGTAACACACCATCATATATTGTTGATGATGCTGTTGTATTGTCCAATACCACCACCATCACCACCCGTGCCTTCAATAACATATCCAGTTTTTTCAATCTGTCTTCAGTTGGTGTTTTTTTTTAGTTCTCTGATCAAATTTGTTGACTTTCTCTTATGAAAGGGGAATAAAGTGAAACAATTTCTTCTTGTCATTTTGAAATTATATTTCAATTGATGCAATATAAATTGGAATTGCTCTTTTTTTGCAGGCCATCATATTGCTGACTCATATTAAGCTTGTAATTAATCACAATTCTAAGCTTTTCACACATACTATTATCAAGCCCAGTTCATTTTTTTTACTAATTATAGAAGCATATATTTGTCTCTGTTTTCATTTTATAACTATCAATCCACTGCCCTAACCTATCAAGATTGTTTTGAATTTTAGAATATTAGCTATCCCCTCCACTTGTGTGTTATCTGCAAATTTGCATTTTTTCCACTTCTTAATCCAAATCATTGCTGGACCTAATACAAAGCTTTCATCACCCCCACTTCATATCATTGTAGTTTAATGAGGGCCTATTGATAAACACACTTTGAATATGATTTACAAATCAGCTGTTGATACACTTAATAAATATAATATCTAAACCATACTTCACTATCTTGAACACTGCAACTTTGGAGTTTTTTGCTTTTGTTTGTTTGTTTGTTTGTTTCAATAGTGTAAAGCCCAATCCCATTTGGCTCAGCAGCCAGACTGGGCACACCTCATTAACAGCAGAATTAATAAGATAGCAAAGGTTCACTGGGCGGTAGAGCACAAGTCAGCTGAGGTCTCGGAGTACTTCTGTATTGCAAGGGTGACTGTGGCTGGGACTGGACTGTGCTCGGATGGCTGTAGCTTCCAAAGGTGTGGCAAGCAGCTACAGATCCACATTATTATGGGTCTGCTTGCTGCCCTGCAAGGCAGAATGTAGGACAGGCAAAAGGGCAGAGAGGGCAAGAAAATAGTCGTATGGGAGGACTCCGTCAAACCAAGACCAGAACTGCATAATTACACATCACCCCCACCGCGGAATGTAAAAAAGAGGAAGAACAACTACTTAGAGCCTCCGGCATGAAAATACAGGCAATGACAAGACCAATGACTATAGCTCCGTGGTGGTGAACCTATGGCACGCGTGCCACAGCTGGCATTCAGAGCCCTCTCTGTGGGCCACGTGCACTGTCGCCCCAGTCCTAGGCCTTCAGCTGGGTTTTATGAAACCTTTCCACTTTAGTCCTCTGCCACTGTGTGCAAAAAACAAACAAAAAAGGTTCAATCAATCAATTTCAACTTCTCATGGGGAAAAAAAATCTCGCAAAATTGGAATTGATTGATTGAACCTTTTAGTCCCACTCAGTCTGCTGTTACCACCGTGGCCACGCCCACCCAGTGCGCCATGCCCACCCAGTACCCGATGATACATAAATGGGTTTTGGGTTGCAGTTTGGGCACTCGGTCTCTAAAAGGTTCACCATCACTGCTATAGCTAATAGGACTGACAGTAATCCTTTTCCGACAGCAGACACTCAGAGAAAATCACACTCCATAGGAATGAATGCAAGGCAACTTGAAAGAATACAGCCAGTTGAAACGAACAGAGCGGTGATGCGCTCTATGAGTGCAGCTTAGAAACGCTGATGATATAAATTCAGTCTCCCCACTCTGATGATTTCATCCTAATGACGTTGGTAGAAAATCTTTCAAAAGGGATGTCATAAGAATCTATTAAAAATGCATGATCAATAAAATCTATGTAAAATACTTTGTGCAGTTAACCTGCTGGTATGAAATATAGTTAAATCATCTGATTATTTTTGTTAGTAAAATTTCATTGTCTGAATATTATCTGGCTTTTCTCCACAATAATAATAATGTAGCAAGGTCTTTTTTTTGTCATCCAGGCACCACTTAATTATTTATGTTTTAAAAGTTTAATTTTTAAAATCAGAAAGATATCATGGTATAAAGGAGATCACCAACCACAATCATCAACTTATTTTTAAGAACATCTCTAGATTTCAAACAGTCCTAAAAACTTTATAGAAAATAAAAATTATCATAGCTTTTATCATAGTGCTTCTTTCCTGCCCAAGACTGCCTATCTGCCCCCCCACAAAAAAATAGGACAGTGGGGAGCAGCAAAGTGGTTGCAAGGTTACAGAAAGTCATACTAGTTTGATCATTTTTTGTTATGTAACAGTTGTATTCTTCATTGTAACTATATTCTGAATATGAAACCTCCTAACATCCTAATTTTGCAGAAGGTTCTTAGAATTCCAAGTGCTCCAATCAGCCATATAAACCTAGCAGCTCTCTTATGTTAATACAATAATTAATAAAATAAATAAATCAGTATAGAAAGAAACTTGGAAAGTTCTGAGTTACATTTTAATAAATTATTCAGCTGCTCTTTTATAAGTATTAATAACATGGGATTTAACACATCTAATTGCATGCTTCTTGTGTCTGAGAATCTGCCAAGAAAAAGATATTAGCAGCCCTGATGTTAGGAAATCTTTAAATTGCTCATAATTAATGATGTGCAACGAATAAATGAAATAAGGCTTAGTTGGCTAATGTGCACACTATTGGAGCAGATAATCACTTCATACAAGCACAAATGATATCAGAACAGTATCTTCTTCAAAATATTCTTTACTGTTAGAGTATCTCTCATCTGCCATTATATACATGGCTGTCACAGTAGATCTTCTCCTACAGGGGTATCAAATTCAATTTTATTGAGGGCCAAATCAGCATTATGGTTGCCCTCAAAGGGCCAGATGCGCGTGGCCAGGTAGGTGTGGCTGGCTGTGTGTGGCCAGGTTGGCCTGATTAGGTAAGCGTGGCTCAGTGGGCATGGCCAGATAGATGCACCCAGCCCAGCTCTGTTTCCCTAAGGAAACGGCTGGGAGTGCCCGGCTCTGCTTACTTCTTCCTTGAGGCGGCTGCTGCTGCTGTGTTCACTCTCCTTGGCCAGGTTGCTCATGGTGGGTGCAGGACGGTAGTGTGTGTGGGGGTGAGGCTCACAGGTGCCACTCCAAGGTGGGTGCTTCACCTGGTGGGCTGCAGTGGCAGCTTTCCCTCTGAGCCTGCAAGTTTTCTGGGCTGGAGGAGAGTGTAGGGGTGGCGGGACTCCTGCTGAACAGGGTTGCTGCTGCCACCATGGGGGCAAGGCGAGGCAGGTGGCGGGATGGCAGGGGGGGGCTGGCTGTAGGGCCTCAAGATGTGCAGGTGGGGTGGGGTGGGGCCAAGTGTGGCTTATTGAACATCCTGGGCTCATATCCAGCTGGCCATCGCTACCAGCCAATGAGCAGCTGAGGAGCCAACAAGCTGCAGTTGCTGCTAGGCACTGCCAGCCTCCGCATGCTTGCTGCTTCCCGTGCATGCCCCCAGGGGCCGCACCTGGCCAGGTTAGGGTGGGGTGGACCAGGGCTGAGGTTGTAGGGGCCAGCCCCTCGCTGTCTCCAGGGCAGTTCCAGGAGCCAGATCTAAACACATCACAGGCCAGATCTGGCCCACAGGCCTTGAGTTTGACATGTCTGTTCTTCTGAGTCCCTCTATATAGTATGAAGAAAACAAACAAAAGACTTTTAGAACAATTGAGTTTTTCTACATTTTACATGAAAGAGAAAGATATATTTGATGACCACCATTTAGTATTTTTATACTTCTGTGTCAATGTTTTTGTAGTTACATAAATCCTAAAATCTGATATAGTGTAGCAATACAATAAAAATCTAATCCATCAAAATAAATTGTTTTATGGATATTAACTTAGAGAATTAAATAATGATTATTTGTCATTGTCAGACAAAATTATTAGTCTAAAATGGGTGCAAGGGCAGTATATGAGAATATGCAATGTTTGAGCCTTTCATATCACCCAACCTATCCAAGGCCCTTTTCAACTGCAACTGGAGAGGAAACTCAATACTTCAACCATCCTTATGGCAAACACATTTGCTCTTTGATACTGCTTATTTACATAAAATACTATGTCCTTATACTCTGCCGAAATTCAACAAACCACATAGACACTGTTTGTGGGTAAATATATTGTGCTATTGACATGAAAGTGATGCCATTTATTACTGGGAAAAAAGAGAAGGAAAACTCATTGCAAAGTTTTACAAGCCACTATATATTTTCAATTACTGATACGGAAAAGAAATAGAGATAAGCAATAGCATATCAAGGAGCAAGAACAAATTTTAAAGAGAAAATACAGAGTTCATTAAATACTCAGGCCAGTTTAATTTAGGAAAAAAATGCATTACAGTTAAGTCTGTTAAATTGAAGAAAATCTAAAGTGAGGGGATGAGCTCTAAAAAGTTCTGAATCAGCTCATTTCAAGATCTGCCCACTACTGGAATACTCAGAACAGCCTTTTACAAGTTTTCTTATTCTTCTTCATCCACTTCTCTTGACTTTCATTTCTACAGGCTTCTGTGTTATATTGGATCAGTGACAGAGCAGCAACTAGCAATTATTCTGTAGAATACTGTATGTATCACTTTATCCCTAAAGGGATACTCTTGAGTGTGTCAATAGATTATCACATTTTCTGCTAAACTGCTATATTGCCTTCATTTTATTTTATGAAAAATACAATGTATAGAGACTAAAATGTCTGAAATGTTCTTTGTAAAATGGTGGTTTTTAAAATAGGATTAACTTAGAAAAAATAATAACCTGAAAGGTCATTTTCTAAATTACCTAGCTAAAGAAATTGTTATTAAACAACCTTACAGCTATTTTCTGAAGTAGAATTGGAAATAATACCCTTCCCCCCCAAAAATGAAAATAATACAAACCAAGTGATGCTAACAATGTAATAAAGAAATCTTATATAAATAAGGTGAATAAAAAATTTAAATGTAATATATTTATTTCATTATCAAGAAAAGATTGTACTAGTGACTCAGTATTTCAGATTGTGTGCGTGTGTATTGAAAAGTAAGAAATTGGTTTATCAGATTAACCATAGAGTAACAATAAATAATAGCAAAGGTTAAGTACATATTATTCATTTTGAAGAGCTTAGAATCACAATAGAAACATACTTTTAAATATACATGTAAATTTTAAAAATAGTTTATTGGTACAGGACATCTTACTCTTTAAAGAGGTTTTTGATATTATAGTCTCCAAAATGTTCACTTCCATTGCCTTACTAGACATCTGCTAGAGCAGGGGTGTCAAACTGGTGGTCCGTGCAGCCCACCCCACATCCACAAAGGCAAACAAGTCATGATATGTCACATGATATGATCGAGTTTGACACCGTGTGCTAGAGAAATGCAAGAAAGGCCAGAAAACGTGCCAGTTGTTTTTGTGTATTTGTGCTTAGCAGGAAATAAACTTGGGTAATGGTTTCTAAACATATCACAAGGGCACTGGCTCTATAAATCATTGGCTCAAATTTGCACCTACATTTGAGATCCAGTATTTTTTTTCCTGTCTTTGTTATTGAGTATTGTAGAATGAAAAATCTTCATCGGGGTCCAGTCCAAACAAAATGGAGACTGCTTTAGAAAGAAGGTTGTAGTTTATTGAAGAACAAAGCCAGACAGAAGCATGGCTCTGGGAAAGATGACCACATGTTGTTGGAAGTGCTGGGTTTTCATACCTTCTTGGGCTTTTGAGGTTGTTTCCTGTTCCTGTGGCATGAACTTTGACCTGAGGTTTTGAGTGTGTCCTTTTTGGTATTAGTAGGTTAATCCTATTATGTCCCAAAGGTCGTATCCTGGCTTCTCTGGGGCAGTGGCTGATGGCTTACTTCCTGTGTTAGATTTCTTGGGTGAGGGGTTGCTGGTTCTAATTCTATCACTCTGCTATTGTTAGCTATCAGTTTTGCTGCAAGGGATTTCAAAAGATCCTGTCTTGAATAGGCTTCTGCCTAGTAGTATTTGTTCATGAATGGGGCCTCAGACTTTCTGAATGGGATTATCAAATCTGCATTTCTACAGACTGGCCTCTGCCTGGGGGTTATTAAGGAAAACTGGGTCTCCTTTTCTGCCTTTATGATCCTTTGGGGAAATATAATATTCTGCCTTTTTAATATCCCAAAAATATTTCTTTCTCTGAGAGGACTGACTTCCCACAGTATTATGAGGAGAAACTTGGGAGACGATGCAAAAGGTTTCTTTTCCCACACAATTTAATACTTTTAAAATTAAAACAAATTAAATTTCTTTAATTCTTGTGCTGTGGTAAAATCATTGTTAATTTAGTTTCTTTCAAGTTTCCTGAAAAAAGAAATACTTTCCCAAGCAATAAATATTATGTATCTTTCATTCTTGAATCAAAACATACAAAGTGCATGCTTTTATATTGCTTGGTTAATTAAGGAGACAGGAAAGTTGCACATATGCATTTTATTTAGTTATTACTAGTAAATAATTTAATAGTCTCAATTTTTTTATATGTATGGAAAAACAGTATTAATTACTTTATTCTCAAACAAATGGAAAATATTCTAGATTATCCATTATCCATTGACACTCTTTTCCTTCATAAATCATTTATCTACCCAACAAGCTCTTTTCCAATTTTTTTTGGAGGGGCAACTGTGGCTTCATTATCAAATATTTAAAATTGTGAGAAGATATTTCTGAAGCCATCATGAAACTAACAAAAGAAACTAAGGTCAAATTTTTAGACAGTTAGCAAAATCATTAGCAATTAGGCAAATTGTAAATACAAGGATGGAAGGGAATGGATGTAATATGATGTGCCCAATTTCTGCTTCTCCTAGAGCAGGGGTGTCAAACTGCCAGCCCATGGGCCGGATGCATGTCACGGAAACCACGCCCACCCCATTGCTGGCAATGGCAAAACAGTCCCGATATGTTGTGTGACATCACGTGACGTCACAAGTTTGACATATTTGTCCTAGGGGATCCATAGAGGAAGGAAGAAAGGGAGGGAGGGAAAATAGCAATCAATCTCCAAATAACTAAATTTTTCAAAGAAATCTGATATTAGAAAACTTAATACTGATAAATGTATTTTCTCAGAAATAAAATACTTCAAAGGGTAGAATTTATAAACTGTTCCTTTAATGTATGTGTATTCTGTCAACTCAGGGAAGAATCTTTAAAAAGTTTGCATTCATTTATAACAACTTATAAAATTTATGAACCATTAATTCATAAAAACTTTTTGTTCAATTGAATAAGCGTGCTCATTTCATTTTAAACAAAGAACTAACTATTCATGATATCTTTTAATTACAAATTTTCAAACAATATTCAAGACTATTTTCTATTCTGTTTTCGATAATCTTGCCTATATAAGGGGTTTCCAAATTTGACAACTCTTAAGACTTAAAACTCCCAGAATTCCACAAATCTAAAAGTTGCCAACTTTAGAGACCCTGCTATATATGATCTAGTTGGATCAAATAGAGTAACTTTAATTAGTGAAAAACATTTCACAATGTAGTTATTTTTAAAAAAAGAAAAAAAATATCTATAAACAACTCTGCAGATTTTAATGTTTTATTCATCAAAAACTTTGATAGCAAAAGAACCATTTTAAATCATTTGCTGGAATGAATATAGGCCATATAATTCTGTGATGAAATTGCTGTTCAGCTAATTTACTTTTGGTTGAAATAGAGCATAACTTTTACAAATAGATTGTGCCACCACCAATGCCACACAACAGCAATAAAACTAATAGATTGAGCTCACTAGAGAATCAGTTTTTTTTAAAAAAAATCATGATAGGCATCATTTTCTAGAAATGTGTACTTTATTGTTTTTAAGACATTCAGTAGTTCTGAGAAATGGTTGTCAATGCATTTATTGGGAGAATGACAAGAGATTATTGCTGATTTCAGAGTATAAAGATGTTCTTGTTTAAGAATGGATTAAATACGGTTCTGAGCATCCACATCTATTAAAAGTTACTTTAGCAACTAAAATTGCATTGCCTCCTCATGGAAAACACCCTCTTCCCAAGTTTTCTTCAGATGGCAAATAATGATATTTAGATATTCTGCTCTTAACTAGTCTTAGAGTATGCTACCAGTTTGGCCTAAATAATTTTCACCAATCTTATACTGAATATAGAAATTGTGCCCTGGTTATCCATAATAAGAAAAAATAAATCAGAAATATACAGTATCATTCTCAATAATGCAGTTTAGGGGGAAAAGGTTTTTCTTATGAAGTAGCAAAATATAGCCAATCGATAAATGAGTAGCATTAACAGCAACTGTTTGACCATCTATGTCAAACAAACATTCCTTGAGTGTGGCCTTTGCTAACTTATAGCCCAGAGATAGTAAGTGGAGGAAGTCCTAAGAGAGAGCGCTTGTTGTAAACTGCTTGTTTGAAATCTGTCCTCTAATGTCAGCGGTATTAAGCCTATAGGGAAAAGTGTCAGCTTCAGTCAGTAGTGTAACACAGCTTGCCATCACATAAAATAAATGGAACTACATCTCACCTCCCTTAGAATAGAGTTTAAACTTCCAAGAACTGATTTCTGAGATAGCCAACTGCCCCACATCTTTCTACTAATTTTGGAATAATAAAAATATATTCTCATAACATTGTATTTTGGTGGGAAATTGTGCCAACAATGTCATATCTTAATTCTAGGATTTTTAAGTACTTAATTATTCTGAATGCTTTTAAACAAATGAATGTTTGGTTACTGTTATATAGCAATATTTCATATCTGATTGCACTTTATATTACCAAATATGTGAATAAATTTTATATATTGCATGTTGGGCTTCAGTACTTTGGATTCAGTTTCAAAAGTCTGGGTTAGCACACGTGAGAGTACAGATATAATACTTGTCTGGAGTTCCTCAGGGTAGCACATCTTTCCTTAAATTTCATACCTTCTTTTGCCAGCTTCCATGTATTTCCAAGTAATTGTGTGGCTACTTTAATAAATTGTAGGCAAGTTCTTCATTTTCATCACTGAAGTGCCTTGTTTGGAATCAAAACCAAAATATTGCACGGCCTTATTGTATATTTCAATGTGCAGGCAGCCACATTTATTATTATAAAAAATTGAAGCACATAAATGAAGCAATTCAGAATTCATCAGTTGTTTTTGCAAATGTAATTTGAAAGTTATGAAACATTAATGTATGAAATACAAAGTGCCTTTAGACCACAGAATAAAAACAAATCGAAGATACAGATTATATTAAAACTATGCATCAATATATTCTGTTTTCACTAGTCAAAATATGCTTATTACACAGAAAATATTTGTATATGTATTTTGAGGGCAAAAGTCTAAAATGTGCAAGAAAAAACATGAAAATGCAAAGTACAATGCACGCACAAGGTTTATTTCTTTTCAAGTAGATATCAAATTATTCTAAATGAGATGCCCCCTTCATTCTCTTTTATAGCGTACAGAGATGGCAGTGGGAATACAGTTTTGATTCATTGTTTTTATTATTTCTACTTAAATGTATGAACTCTAACTTTTTGCATGGATTTGAATAATAGTGCTGTGTTCATATGTGTAGGCAGTAAAAGGCACATTTGTTTTTCACAGTTGGAAAAAGCTTTCTACAATTTGAAAGCTCTGTCATTTTTCAGTGTTTATCATAAATTTCCAAAAGCTGCTTAGTGAGTTGCAAAAAAAAGGCCTCCCTCCCTTTCTTTCGTTCTTCTGCTAGTTTTGTAGCTTCCACAGCATCCACACCTTTAATCAAATCCATCCTAATGTTGCGTATGGTAGAGGTGGTAGAGTACTTATGAACTTACTTCAAATGCTCTCTATCCTAGATCAGTGCTTTTCAACCTTTACACAGATTGTACCACTTTTAGGACATGACAATATTCAAGTACCACCCATGCTTAGTGAAGTGTCAAAAACTTGTTGACCAAAAAGAAAAAAGTACTGGGTTTAATTTCTTCGGTGTGGGTTTCTTTGCTGAATCACTTTTTCCCCCCACTGATAATGTATGAGGAATGTATCCATATTTAACAATATGCACACTACCTTGGTGGTCAGATGGCTAGTTGGCCCTTCTTCCTCTCTCCCTCTCCTCTCTCTCTCTCTCTTTCACTGCCTGCTGGACTCTCCCCTACTACAGCCTTTCCTCCTTCATTGAACCCTCTGTTTGGCTCACAGAAGCCTCTCCTCTTCTTCCTCTCTTTCTTTGTCCCCTTCTCTTTCTCCATCATCTTTTTTTCTCTATCCTTCTCCCGCCAAAACCTCCTCCTTTAATAGCCTCTCCTCTCTCGCTCCTCTTTTGGGTGTGCTGGAAGCTCCGATCAACATGTAGCTGTGCACGCCAATCTTGGGGCCCTGGCAGTTCTGCAGCTCCAGCTGACTCTCTCATCCCAAGGCCTGTCTTCTCAGCAGAGCACCAGCAGCACCACAGCTCCAGCTGACTCTCCCCCAGGCCTGTGCAACACTTCTGCCACTTCAGCTCATCGGCACTGCCGCTGCTTCAGCTCATCCCCCCCACTACACTTGTCTAGGTCACTTACCACCTGCCAGGTGCTGAAGTACCACATGTACCACTGGTTGAAAAGCCCTGTCCTAGATAAGGGTACACAAAAAATAAGTGCTCAATTTCAAACTGGGTGCAGGGTCACTAGAATCTTCTAACACTTGTCTTGATGAGACAAAATTTAGAATGACTCAAGGATTTCCATGTTCCGTCTGGAACAAAGCTCAAAACTTTATATACATGCTGGCTAGAAGAAAAAATGTGAACTCATAATTGCTGTCTACAATTCCACCTGCGGCCAAAACAAATTATTTAGAAAACAATATTGTTAGCATTCATGCTGTCTACAACTGTCTCCATTTATATAAAGACATTGTTATCATTCAGTCTATACTAGTATAAGATACTCTAGGTGAGACTTGTTTCTGTATACTCTTAAAAATCCTAAATCTAAAAATCATATCCTTAAGATAAGTGTTCTCCAGAAGTAGTTAACATAATTAGCTGTCTCAGTTCCACTACATATACCAGATCAGGAAATGAATTCCACAGGAAGGCTAAAACTATTTTTATTGAGACTGACTATAACAGAATCTTTCAAGTCAGATTGTGTGATGCCTCCTGCTCCTGCATAGTGTAGTGAATTAGGGTGGTGTCTACGTAATCTGCTTTTAAATTGTTCTCGGGGATTTAAAAAATGCTTCAGTCTCTTTTTTTAAATAATGGTTACAACACATCTTTCTCAATATTATATGGATTAAAAATAAGTTTATAGATTTCCATGTAATGAAGAATAAGCAATCTATTCTCATTAAATTATATTAATTAGTAAAATCAAGTTTCTGAACTGTGTAAATCAAAATGAAAAATTAAATTATTGCATGTCATTATATTCAATCTTCAAAGAATACTGTAATACTTGCTACAAAACATTGGTAGCAAATTATATTATCACAAGACCTCAATAATCACATTAAAAAAATCTCAAATTCTGAAAGGGCCAAGTTTTTAACATGCATTGCGGTTTTCTGCTGTACTTTCCCATGTGTACTTGAAGTTTTCCTAAAGATTGGATTAAACGAATATACAAAAAGTGAATGGTGAAGGTTATTACAGGAAAAGATTTTTTTTTAAAAAAGGATGGAAAGTTTTACATACAAAATGTGTAATTCACTAATTCAAGGAATTCTTGGAATTTCTATCAAATATATCTATATTTGGCTCCAGAAGAGGCTAAAATTATACTTACTAATTTGAATTTATTTTTTAATGCTTAGTATCTAGCAAATACTTTTAGGGGAAAGAATATGCCTTTACTATGCAACTTCTTTTGAGCTAACTATAGAACTTAAACTCTAAATAGCAGATAGAGAACAAAACTCTATCATTAATAGGAAAAAGTCACATTTACTTGCTTTTATTTTACATTTTCACTTAATATCAAATATAATTGGTATAACTTGTTGTCACTCATACATTTAATTTCTTTATTCTGTTATGTTAAAATGTACAGTTTATTAGCAATTTTGATAGGTCTTTGAAAGTTTTATTTGCCCACCGTGCACCTTTGGCTCACATGAACAGGTGGTTATCAGGTGATAATTCTGTCAAAAAAGGTGGAAGAGTATAGAAATAAAGTTCATATTAAGATGTTTTATATGGAGACTGTTTCGCACATTAGATGGTGTAGAATGGTGGGGAAGTAGCAATTAAATACATTGATTATGCATGTATCTGAGTTATCTTTATCTTTTGTCCAGACAGATACCAATGCTAGGTCTCCAATGCAACTATATTACTATTAGAAGCATAGTATAGTTAGTAGCTTGAGAATACTGAGACCAGTTTCAGTAACACTTTAAAAATTGAGCCATGTGCAGACATCATTTAATAAATGTGATTTGTACTGTCTATGTTAATATGTATCCCAAGCTTAACTATGAAAAATAATGTCCTAATATTTCCATGATGTCAAGAGTTATTGAAAGTCAGGTGGCATACAAGCTTCATAAGTTATTATTCTATTGAGAATGAGATATCCATAAAACATGCTAAATAGATATAGGAAATGTGTGAAAGTGGAAGATAGTCACTGTAGTATAATCTTAATTTACATCAATGTAGTGAGCTAAGTCACATTTACAAATTAGAAGAATGATTTGTTCTTGATTAATTCAAGTGTTATTGTTTTCAGGGGAAACTTAAGTTTATGATCCATTTTATGATTTGCATACAATTTCAGCATGTGTTAAGCTACACCTTAGATAATGGTTGTGTATTAATATACAATATGCTGTGTAAGTATTCTGTGCCAGTTAATTTTAAAACTAAATTCTATGCAGTTGATTAGGAATTAAACAAATGCAAGCATAGATTAGATATGGCAAAGAAATTTCCTCCATTATATGAATTGCCTTCCAGAACATTCTTCTGTTGGAAAATGTTTGTCTAGCTTAATCCCAAAGAGCATGTTGAATTAAAGAACATACTTGCATACTTTATTGTGATTAGAATGGGATATCGTTAGGTAAATGTAAGTAGCATATCACACTTTTCTTACTGAAATGTAATTGCACAAAAATCTGTTAAGCTATTTCACTATCAGTAATTAAATGTCTTTAGTTTAAATAATTAGGTAAGAAAAAAAATGAAAAATTGCATAGAGATCTATTTTCCCTGAAATTTGACACAAATGCCCATGTTTCCCTATTCTTTTTCATCCTAGATTATTTATGCAGTTTAGTGAGAATAAAGGATAACTGTCAAGTAGGGGCTTTTGTTAGAAAATAACAGAATAATCATTTTATAAATAAATAATGACCATAAAAATAATGAACAATATAATAACCTATTAGAATAGATACATGTCCAATTACTTTTTCTTCCATCAAAAGGCTTGCTAATTCACTGAAGTATTTGTGTACAGAAATTCTGTTGAGCTATGTATACAGTGACGACCAATGATTTATTAGAAGGCGATCTCTTATTGAGTATTTGATGAATCATGAACAAAAGTATTATAAAATAAGCTTGTTTGTTTTACTAATAGGATTTCAATTTGTCTAAGAATTTCACTGTTAGATTGGATTTTTCAAAACATATTCAATTTTATGCCAGAATTCGTATAAGTACTTAAAAGTATGAGCTTGATTCTTAATTCAAGCTTATATTTGTAAGAGAATGATCTTTTGAGTTTTTCTACTTGTTTCAGGCAATAAAGAATTGAACTGTTGTATGTGCAAAACAGAAGTATTATTCATATGTATTTTTTTTAATTACAGGTAAAGATAATAGTTCCCAACAGCACAGCAGGTCTGATAATAGGGAAGGGAGGTGCTACAGTCAAGGCTATAATGGAGCAGTCAGGGGCTTGGGTGCAGCTTTCCCAGAAACCTGATGGGATCAACTTACAAGAGAGGGTTGTTACTGTAAGCGGAGAACCTGAACAAAACCGAAAAGCTGTTGAACTTATCATCCAGAAGATACAAGAGGATCCTCAGAGTGGCAGCTGTCTCAATATCAGTTATGCCAATGTTACAGGTCCAGTGGCCAATTCCAACCCAACGGGATCTCCTTATGCAAACACTGCTGAAGTACTACCAACAGCTGCAGCTGCGGCAGGGCTCTTAGGACATGCAAACCTTGCTGGAGTGGCAGCCTTTCCAGCAGTTTTATCTGGCTTCACAGGCAATGACCTGGTGGCCATCACCTCTGCACTTAACACCTTAGCCAGCTATGGATATAATCTCAATACTTTAGGGTTAGGCCTAAGTCAGGCAGCGGCTACTGGGGCTTTGGCTGCAGCAGCTGCCAGTGCCAATCCAGCAGCAGCAGCAGCCAATCTGTTGGCCACCTATGCGAGTGAAGCCTCAGCCAGTGGCAGTACAGCTGGTGGCACGGCGGGGACATTTGCATTAGGTAGCCTGGCTGCTGCTACTGCTGCAACCAATGGATATTTTGGAGCTGCTTCTCCTCTAGCTGCCAGCGCCATTCTAGGAACAGAGAAATCCACAGATGGCTCAAAGGATGTAGTTGAAATAGCAGTGCCAGAAAATTTAGTTGGTGCAATACTTGGAAAAGGAGGGAAAACATTAGTAGAATACCAAGAGTTGACTGGTGCAAGGATACAGATCTCCAAAAAAGGAGAATTCGTTCCTGGCACAAGGAATCGGAAGGTAACTATTACTGGAACACCAGCTGCAACCCAGGCCGCACAGTATTTAATAACACAACGGATCACCTATGAGCAAGGAGTTCGGGCTGCCAATCCACAGAAAGTGGGTTGATCATGCTAAACGTGAGATTGTTTTAAACCCCTCCTTACCTTATTTTCAAGAAGGATGTACTGTACTTTGCAGAAGTGAAGTTTTTTTCTGTTATTAATATATAATTATGCAAATGAATGCGACTATGTTGACAATGTGTATATGTAAATATAATGTGTTTTACCAGATGTTTCATAGAAAAAAAATTTTCTTGACCTGTTTTGTTCTCTATACTTTGCTTGTGTATATTTGTCAGAGGTGTTTCTAGTGTAAGATTTAAGCCTGCCATTTTACCAGCATTATTGTAGTTTAATGATTGAATGTAGAGAGGGAAATGCGTAAAGTTTTCAGTATTAGTTCTAGCTAACACTAAATTAACTACTGTTAGGTTGGGTATGGTGGGGTCAGTGACCTAAAATGGAGTGAGGCCAAAGCACTGTCATGTCAGTCTTACTTCCTGCTTAGGGCACAGTGAAGTAGGAAAAAATATTTTGAAAGTAAGTTTTAAAATTTAAAATTATCAAAAAGCAATATAGTTGCATAAAAGCACTGTAAAATATTTAAAAGGTTAAAACTGTGGAAAATTATATTGGTAAGTTTACAGTTCAATAAAAAGCACCTGTTCTCCATCTGAACTAGACAATGGAAATAATGCTGCATGCTGGCCATGGCCCATTCTTCACCATTTGTAAGTTCAACAAAAGTTCTCACATGGAGTCCCACCTCTACCTGAGGTTTGTACATTTGTTTTTAAGCACTGAAATCACTACTGATCCCATTGCCTGGCCAGTAGAACAGTCATTACTCCATTAACATCCTCACTGTTTAGACACATAACTGTGGTACAGTGTATTGGAAATTTTATAAACAAAAAAGTGGAAGTGCCAACAAATTATTGATAGCTGATAATGTTTCATTATCTGCAACTGCTTGAGAAGTAAGTTGCATTTTAAGAGCTTATAATTGTGTATAATTTGTTAACACTAGAAACCTATTAGTATTGTGAATGTAGATTTTACTGTGAAGCTATCTGTGATTTAGCTGTTTTGCTCCCATGATGGAGTCTTTGCAGCATGGCGCTAGCAGCCAATGCAGTTTCTGATACTCAGTAATTTGCATGTTTTGTGGAACATTTTTATGTCACCAATCAGACAGTATTTCCTGCATGCTTATTTAGAAGAGGCAGTTTATCTTGAGAGGTAGTGTGGCCTACCATTGTCAGGCTTTTTGACAGGTCATTTCAGACTAAGCCTTTGTTTCCAAGACCCTACAACTGTCACCCTCTTCTGTACCTCTCCTGAGTGCCAACTGCCCAGGCCATTGACCCACCATCTGTTAACCTCTGAGTTTGCCCACTCAAGGCCACTCATAGGGGCATCCATAACCAAGCACGTCCTCATGCTGTGCATGCAGTCTTAAATTCAATGGACAAAAATAAAATGCTGGCTACCTCTGGATCATCTGGCTGAGCAACTGAATTTCAAAAGAGAATTACTTCCATCTCAACTTCAACCCATTGATTACGTCCATCCTAGCAAGCTAAATGGCATCCCAGCTGCTCCTTTCTGTGCAACCAATTAAAGAACAATGAGTGTGATGCTCCATGTCTGAATTTCGTCCAGCCTCTCTCTGAACTGTGATCTTTGTCCTCATGAACTTTCCCTTTTGTTCATTGAACTATATGGACTCTTCATTTCATATTGATTTACTGTGCAATTTACTTTTGGACATTGAGAACTTGAAATAATTCCCTGATCCTTCCCTTCCCCATCCCCCCACTCCTTCACTATTAATAACTCATTTCTGTCAAACTGTAAGAGTAGAGTCATTTTTATTTTCATTTTAGTTTTTAACATAGGATTGTTATTTCATTTAGTTCTCGGTCTCTAAATATTTATTTAGAGAATTATTAAAAAGGGAATGATATGCTTGTTTAAAATGAAAGAGAAAAGCTGTAGTAAACTGTGTTACTTGGTAATGACTATTTATCGTCGATACTCTGTAGCTGTGTAAGTTTTGACAAATAGTGTATCTCGTGAAATCAGTGGTTAGCATTGCCGCTATTATATTTACTCATTTTATCATTATAAATGTGCTTAGTTCATCATGTAGCATCACTTGTCTCCCGTCTCATTTTTTCCTTGCATGTCACAAGTCTCAGACCATTTATAATACATTAACAGTGAATAATATCTATGTAAATTTGTCCATGCTGTCTCAGAGTCAGCATGGATGCTGGCAAGGCAATTATTGGGGCCCTATCCTAGTTTAAACTGGTAAAGGGGATGAAAACTAAAATGTATTAGGTTGTATAATAGAAGCATTTCAAATGTTGGGTCTTTAAAAATGTTTTATTTAGTCTTAGAAGACTTTCAACCTGTTATATCAAAATTCTACTAGTCCACTGTGGAAACCATACATTTCATCTGGAATTAATGTTAAATTGAGATCATCCTTTAAAGAAAAATACATTGTGTATTTTTTTTAACTTTTGATGTTGACAAAATGCACATAGTTGAACTTTAAAAGTATAATTGACAATCCTGGAGCTTTTGTGGCCCACCACCAATGCATATATTTTATTATATATGTGTTGGTTAAACTCTATAGCTAAATTGAAATTATTCACCTTTTAAGTGTGATAGTAATAACAAGGGTTTGCATGAATTATCTGTAAGCCAGCTTCATGCTGTTTAAAATATATTTTGAAATTTATAGATCATATAGTATTGATTTGTAAAAAGATTTAACTTATTGCAAAGCAATTAGTATATGGTTTCAAAGCTCATCATGTGTACAGCAAAGGCTGTTCCACTAAAGTGATTTAAAATGGAGAAAACTAATGATACAAGGGCCAAACATCTTATAAAATGCACCTATTTATAGATTTGTTTTACTATAGGGAGGCTGGTGAACACACTGAATAAGAATTACCTCAGTTCTGCAGCTTTCTATGTCTTTTTAATGCATTCTGTTTCAGGGTCACTTTCAATCAATATTTCATTTACTTACTGAGATTGAATAGGCGCTCTGAGACACAGTGTGCTGTTTATCATACAGATTGGACACCTCATTCTAGATCCAAGATCTTTTCCTCAACGCTGGGAGCTGTCCTTTCAGCACCACAAATTACTGCTTGAAGTTGCATTGCAGTTTTTTTTTAATTTTGATTTCTTTTGTTTTTCTTTTATCACCTGGAGCTTTTCTTTCAGCACCACAACATTGCACTTAGACTTTTTAAATGGCTGCCTTCCTCTTTGCACTGAAGACCTATTTCGTCTGCACTTCCAGTTATTGCTATTACCTGTAGGACTTTCAATCCTATTCCACCCACCACCACCACTTCACCCCTTTCTACAAGCAGTTTAAATCTTATCTATTTCCGTGGAAGTCATTTTTCTCATTGAATGATCAGAAACAAAGATAAATTCTAACCTTTAATGGCTCATTCCGACTCATTGCTTACAGTAGATCTAAGCTCTTTTTTCTGCTTATTCGACTCCTTCCAGCTTCCCATCACATCTGTAACAAACTTTTAAAATATTGCCACACCACCATGCACAAGCCTACCTGCACAGTAGAGATAGATTATTCCATCACATTCAGATGGTTAACAGAGGTTAGCAAGTCCTGTATTTATATATCTATATATTTATATCGCTTTCTAAGAAAGTGCATATTAATGTTTACTTTAAAGAATGTGTAAATGGTGCTATCAAGAAATCTGATAAATTTTATCCCAGTTTTGTGTACCAGTTCAAATGTATGAGATTTATTTTTCTATTGGAAAAAATAAACAGTCTTGAAGCATTACAATTGGTAGATTTTAGTAATTTAACAGTGAATGTAATCCCTATGTCACAGTTTTATTGGGCATTTTCATGATGGGTCACACAAATTACAGAACTTATTTTGACAATTGCTTACTTTTTAATGAACATTCCCCTTAAGGTTTTGCCTAATTCAGAGTATCTACAAAATCAAGAACCTAATGAATCTGAGACAAACATGCTTGAAAAAAAGCTTTGTTAATACAAAAAAAGTATTGTTCATTTACAGTGTCTGGTGGTTCTTCAAATGGGCAAAAATAATCTTAACTGAATGCATATGGTGCATATAATTCCATATTTGTGATATACTGCATGTTTTGTTTAATTCTTCACAAGGAGGAAAGTCAGTTTAGCCTTAATTATCTAAAAGGTTTCCTCCTTGAATCTACTTGTTTGCTTCATAGCATTAATATGCATAGTTAGCTGCAGTTGTATGTCAGAGCCATTTAAACAATTGGTAAGTATTATCAACATTTAAAGATTCTCAGCAGAGCATCTAACATGGTACCTAAAGTATTAAACACCAAAAATCATAACATTACCCAAGTCTGGCCACATACTACAAAAATACAGTGTCATAATATGAGATTACTGCATACTAAAAATACAGATCAAAATAGTTAAGCAAAAAAAAACAACCACCCATGTTCCAGAAATATTGGTATAAAAAATATTAGTTACTTTCAGTATTTAGAAATAGAAAAGTATCCAGCCATGTGTATTTTTTTAAAATAAATAACTTTATATCATACTATTGAAAAGACAGGTGTCCACTTGTTACAGTGGGGATCTCTAGATGATGTTAAATGTTAATGTTTGGACATTTTAATAAATTTAAATGAATCTGAAAAATAGCAATCTATTTTGAGAGAATTCTGGAGAAATGACTATTTGTATTGTTTTATAAATACACACATGTTTATTTTTTATTTAAATTATATAGAATTTGTAATATGAGTATATAATACTTGTTTTCACTTTTCAGTTTTATGGGAGAAGCTAATGATTCATTGTAATTCATTTATCTCTTTGGATGCTGGTGTTCCATCATGTGCATGTAATGCCCTTTTTAAAAATGGCTCCCTTTCCCATTCTGTAAATTAGGAAAACTAATCTTCGATGCACATTTTGTAGCTTATAAATATGCTACTGTAATTAAAGGGGAAGGTCGTGTAGGAAAGTGCCTACAATTTTTTTAGGATTTATATGAGCCAAGAATCACAGTACCTCTCATAAAATGAATATTGAAATATGGTATATGTTCATATCTGCTTAAAGGAATCAAAATATGTATTATTCTTCAGCATTTCAATTGAATGGAGTTGCTCTGGAATACAGAATGAGGAAGTATTCTACTTCATTGGATATCTAGGGAAACAAAAA
The DNA here is from genome assembly GCF_964194415.1 of Vipera berus. Taxonomy (NCBI): domain Eukaryota; kingdom Metazoa; phylum Chordata; class Lepidosauria; order Squamata; family Viperidae; genus Vipera; species Vipera berus. Next base: position 61,042,701 of record NC_138202.1, read on the forward strand.
TATGCTCACATTTTCTATCACATATGTTTTCCCATTACTGAAAATAATAATTAGGTTAAATTATTTGGACATTCCAGTAATAGGTTATAATTGCATGTGGTTTGTTAACATAATGCAAAGTCTGCAGAGATAACTAACCAGAAGCTAATAAACCATACAAAACCAAACAAGTACTGTAAATTAAAATTACACTCAGTGTCAAGAGGGCATTGTGCAATATAAACCCTGTTTGTAGTAAAATATTACTATAATATACTATAATATTACTAATACTATTGCTATTTTTCTATATCATGATACTAATAATCATTGTATTTCTTCTTTAACATGCAATGTTGAAGTGTTGCAATTTTAAACCATGTTTATGTTATGAAATGCAACTAAGGTTAATATTTGCCATTTGCTTGAAAAAAAATGTGTATGATGGTAGCAGGAGCTTGTGGCACTTTTAAACAGTGATCATTTGTATGAAACTACATATTAAAATCTTTCATACTGATGTTGCTTGTATTAACTGTTCTCTTTCTTTTCTTTTTTTCCTTTTTTTGCACAGGAAAAAAGCATTCTAAGTAATCTAATGGTTGCTATTCTAAGTGAACTGCCTAATCTTACAAAGATGCACAGATGTCATGAAATCTGCTCAGTATATAACTAAACAGATATATTTATAACCTCCCAAAGAGATTTTTCATAGTCAGCAGTTATAAAGAATAGACTTTCCTGAGAATCTATAAAACCAGACGTGTAATTATAGGAGTGACAAAGACTATATTGTATCTTACATGTCAATAAGTGAGTTTCTCATCCGGTTTAAGAACTTGTTTACAGTTCATTATCTAGTTTTTAGTTCTTTTTTTTCAAATTAACTGTAAACAATATTTATGGTAATACCTCCATGCAATTAAGGCAGTGGAAATTTGTAACATATTAGAAAATGGAAATGCCCAACAGAATTGGAAAATGAGTTTTTCTTGATTATTTTTTGTATTGTCACTTTAAATTGTACAACTCTTGGCAGATCTAAGTAAGCAGATTTAAATCACTGGGTGAGATTTTCGTTCAAAGACCATTTGTTGTTATTCAACAGAATTAATTCTACTTCACATTAATTATGCTTCATATAAGGAGCATCTTCTGTTATTTTGAAATAAATATTCAGTATGGAATACAAAATTACCACATGTATAAATGAAACAATCTTTGTACAAAGACCTTCAAACTGGAGTCCAGATGTCTTATATGCCCTTTAATATCAAGAGATCTAAAACTTCATGGATAGTAATGTAAAGGTAATTGTAACAACTAAAATAATTATTTTTAAATTAAAATATAAACTATAGGGTGCAGTCTTCTTTCTCCTAGCAGTCCCACAGCTCCTAAAATTGTTTATTGAATACAAGTGTTGGAATAAATCTAATGTAGCCCAATGGTGAGATAGGCGGCAAATAAATTTAATAAGAATAATAAACACTTGTTGAATAAAGGGAGAAAAAAAGGAAAAGATATATTGAATTCAGACAGAGATAGCAAGACAAACATTGTTCAAGAACAGTGTTGCCTTAATCTCCAGTTCTAAACCATGTAGAAGAGTTTCCTATCCCACATTAGCAAAGGATTCTTGGGCTGCTGGTAGAAGGAATGGAGAAGTTAGCTTCAAGAAAATTATGTCTATAGTGTGATACCAAAAACTTATGTCATTACTGTAGTCATCTCAAAGTGTACGTTCTAAATTGACCTTAATGAAAAGGTTATCACTGTTGAGTTGGCAAGTGGTATATGATTTCATGCATGCCAAACTGTTTTATTCTATAAACTGACTTCTCTTGATTTCCATTTCTATGCAAAAAAGCTTCAATCATTCAAATATTTGTTTTTGAATGGCTTGTTTCAAAAGTATCTGAAAGTAAGAAAGTTTTAAGAGGTGTTTGGTTTTTTTTGGTTTTTTTTTTTAAATGTTTTTAATGCAGTCAGATTATTCTTAATACCTATCAACCTGCTGAACAAGTAACAGCTTCCCATTGCCTGCTTCCTAAGGCTGTGAGAGAGTGACTGGCCTAAAGTCACCCAGCCAGCTCCATGACTAAGGTATGAGTACAAAATGTGGTCCTCAACTTCTGCCACCTTACATCTCTAACTGGCTTTCTTAAGAGTGTTAGCAGAATTTATAATAATAATAGTGAATAGGAGCAGCATGGTGGCCTAGTGGTGAAGATACTCGCCTAGTTCAAGCCTAGGTATCAGCAGATGTTTTTCCTAGGGTGAAAAGGAAAAAAAATCTGCTGTGAACTCCATGTGGCATCAGGAAGGGCATCCGACCAGTAAACACTGCTAAGCTTGTAAGCCGCCCTGAGTCTTCGGAGAAGGGCGGGATATAAATGGAATTAAAAAAAAAATAAAAAAAAATAAAATCCCTTAATGCAATTTGGTAATATGGGATATGTAGGCAAAGTTATCCCTGGAATAAGACTTGAAATAAATGATGATATATCACCAAACAAGTTTCAAATTTTATCCAGGTTTTCCAGGTTCAATTAACTACATGTAAACCAATCTTGTAATCATCAGTGAAGAAGAAGAAAATAGGCTGCCTTCACTATTTTTATTGCACTTTTCCAGCACTAATGAAAGTCATATTTTATCACAGAAATCAGAAAATTAAAACTAAACTTATGTCTGGATGATATATCTGTTGCTTGTTAGCTGAAAACTGTTTTTTAAAATTTATACAAGTAAATGTTGACATATATAAAAGGTTATTACTATTCATAAAAAACCCCTACAAATTGCAGTGTACCATGCTCATTTTAGGAGTCCATGCTTCTTTGTTATTCCATTCTAACAGATCTTCTCAGGCCAGTGAAGGCAGTTGATTTCTCAAGAGCAAAACAATCTATTTTTGTTCTTTTTTAAAAAAAACTAATTAATATCATTAAATTAGATAATGCAGTCCAATTGAATCAATTCAGACTATGTAAAACTGAGAAGAAACTTTAGTGGTTCTGATTTTCATCCTCTAGAAGTTTGGACACCTGAAGACAGTCCTGGACAAGCTGAATCATCCCATAATTCTGCAAGAATTCTCCATGACATCTTTAATATCCTAACTACAAAATAATCCTCAATATATTTATGATTCAATATGTTTAAACTTGGGACATACAATTTTATTTATGTCACCTTCTCAAAATCCCACATGATCTGATGATTATAGATCACTGTGGCTTAGTCCTACCAAGTGAATTGACAGGAAAGTAATTTGAAAGATTCAAAATATTCATTAGTGCATCTGAAATGGACTCCCCATCCAGAAACTATAATATTTATTTATTTATTTATTTATTTATTTATTTATTTATTTATTTATTTATTTATTATTGGGACTTGTATAAAATAATAATAATAATAATAATAATAATAATAATAATAATAATAATAATAATAATAATAATAATAATAATAATAATATAAATAGCTATAATAAAAAGACCTGCAAACTTTATAATGAATGATGGTTACATCCATTATTTAGTTATAGATATAACCATATTCATGTTAAATACAAAGCCTTTATTTTCCTTTTTCCCATTGAAATTTAAGCTGATTATACTTCTTTTAAGGGACGCGGTGGCTCAGTGGGTTAGGACGCTGAGCTTGTCGATCGGAAGGTCGGCAGTTTGGCGGGTCGAATCCCGAGTGCCACGTAACAGAGTGAGCGCCTGTTACTCGTCCCAGCTTCTGCCAACCTAGCAGTTCGAAAGCACGTAAAAATACAAGTAGAAAAATAGGGACCACTACGGTGGGAAGGTAACAGCGTTCCGTGCGCCTTTGGCATCTAGTCATGCCGGCCACATGACCACGGAGACGTCCTCGGACAAGCGCTGGCTCTTCGGCTTTGAAACGGAGATGAGCACCGGCCCCTAGAGTCGGAAACGACTAGCACGCATGTGCGGGGGAACCTTTACCTTTTTTATATACTTCTTTTTACAGATGTTAATTGCATTTCATTCATTCTTATCTGTAAATAATTTTACCAAATGGTTTTCATGTATATTATGGTTTCCTTGAATGTAACTATTAAATAACAGGACTATTTTCCAGAAAATAATAAAACTTGATAAAGTTGAATGGAAAGATATATTGTTCAAGCAAAAATAGTTTGTATAATTCATTGCTTTATAATTGTTATTTTAAGTTTTGTTTAGAAAGAGTTTCTTTAAAATTGTTACCACAGATGGAGTAAAGGTAATTTTGATGTTTCTGACAAATGTACAAAGATATGGGAAGAAATGTTCCAGTTGTCCAATTTCTATGTGAATTAATACGTTGATAGGATTTGTGTGTGTTTGTGTGTACACACACACACACACACACACACACACTATATATATATATATATATATATATATATATATATATATATATATATATATATATATATATATATATATATATATATATGTTAAATGTATGTTAAGCATTCAGAATACATTTGCTTGGTCCCAGACATGGGACAAATCTTTACTCTTTGTTAGCAAGCCAAAAAATGTACAGATAGATAGATAGATAGATAGATAGATAGATAGATAGATAGATAGATAGATAGATAGATGGATCTTTGGTCATTCGGGTTTTTCCCCGCGTAGAATTGAAGGTGTAGGAGCAACATTTCGACGGAATCCCATCCGTCATCCTCAGGCTGGTGGCTTCAGCTTCCCCTCTGGCAGTTTAAAAAAGAGGAACAAAGAGCCACATGCTTCTCCCAGAAGAAGGAAGCAGAAGCCACCAGCCTGATGATGACGGATGGGATTCCGTCGAAACGTCGCCCCTACACCTTTAGTTCTACGTGGGGAAAAACCCGAATAACCAAAGATCCACATACGAACACCCGCGAAAACCTCAGAAAACAAATATATATATATATATATATATATATATATATATATATATATATATATATATATATATATATATATATATATATATATATATATATATATATATATATATATATATATATATATATATATATATATATATATATATATATAAAATATTAACTTGACAAAAATAAAACATGGGTGGATAAACCTTATTAATTGAAACAAAATCAGAATGACTTCACACAAAATAGATTAAATACATCTGACCAAGCATTTGAAAAAAAAACAACAATGGAGAAAAGGAAAGGAGCACACTGAGCGGCATGTTTTAATGTCATTGGTCATCACAATCTCATACTAATAAGATATTCCAACAAATAAAAGTATTAATTATCCATATAGAAAAGATGGGATGCAGAAAGAGAACAGCTAAGGTTATATGAATTCACATACTATCAAATGTAACCCAATGAAAGCCCATAATTCCATGGCCACAAAGAGTATTACAACTTATGGGAATTGCATAATCCTAGTTATAAAGACCATCTGAGCCTCTGAAAAGTAGGAATTTCCATTCTGTTGATTCTGTAATTTTGTACTAAATAGGTAGTGCTGTAAGGAAGATAACAATTTCTAATGAACTACAAGAATGTCTTCTGTCTTCAAATGGTCGTCTGGTTCAAATGTGACCTGAGTTATTCATGAGATTGTATTTAAATTCTGTAAGGAGCATCTGCAAACAGTTAACAGTTTACATTTCAGTTTAAAATATTCAACAGATGTCTACATGTTGTTCTTGCAGATTCTGAATGCTCACTTTGGGATTAGTAAATATACAATTTACTATGATATGTGGTGTTCTTCTACCTTCTCCATTTGTTCCTCTTTCAGATATGTTCTGTTTGACCTATTTTAATAAGTTTCTCAACATTTGAAAAAGTGTAAATTAATCTGAATATATTTTCAAATAAACTGTAAAATAGCCATTGTAATGAATAAATGCAATTTTAGTAGCTCATTCTCATAATATTGTTCTGTAGACAAAAGGAAGATAGACAGGGAACTCCTGTCTCTAGACAAATTTTGAGGAAATATAAAGTAGATGCATTTGGCCAGTAATTTTAAAGCCTTTTATATGAAACAGCATCCTTAGTGACCTAATCAGTTTTAAAGGATATTTTTCCAGAGAATATCTGGTCTCAGTCACCCTATGTGAATCCTGGTTTCTTAAGAGCATTGTAGAATTGTTTTTTTTTTATTCTATTATTATGGTTGGTTGCATATGTCAGCCAGATTTGGCATTTTTGTCCACTTATCGAGTCCTTCGCAAAGACCTGGGATAGACAGATGTTGTTACAGTATTTAATAATATTAAAGGTATTGCTACAGGATATAAGCTATTCCAAGTAAAGTTGCCTTTTGTTAAAGTTTGGTTGCACAGTCACCCAGATGTTGGTGTAATTACTGTTAATACTATTATATACACAACTGTGTGAAATCACAGCTGCCAGTTCTTTGTCTGGCATTGGCCTTCATTTGCATTATGTTTTTTCCCCATGAAACTAGGATCTCACAGTGTATCTGCACAGTATACTATATGTGTGGATCCAAGCAATGTGGCCTTTTGTAATATATATTTTTTGTCAATGAACAGATTTTCTGTGCTATCCAAGTTTTCTTTTTGGTATGGCATGCAATGTGCAAACAATCATTGGGCCCATCACAGTTGGTTTTATAATAATATTTTATAGTATTTTATACATTTTGTAATTGTATTATAAATTAAAACTTAAAATATTTTATTTTACATTGAATTTGAATGAGCATAACTGTTCATATTAATAACAATATTTTTAATGTTAATGTCCATCTTACTATATGAACATGTATCTGCAATGACAATGTGTTTGGTCTTTGTTATAATAATTTTAATTAAACATAATTAGAAATTTTACTTATTTTGGAATATCTGTACGATAAATAACACACAGCATCTTCTAAGCAAGGACAAATGTTAGAATTTGAATGTTTAAGCAAGTATTGCTTCCTTAGCCATCATCATTTATATTCCTCTAAAATTCTCATTTCTATAACCTTCGACTGGGCAAAACAGTAAATCATAGGACAACCATTTTGAACCAAGATATCTCAAATGGGCTTAGTTACAGAATACGTTCAAATTTTGGAAGCCATGATCTCCAATGCTGTAATACTTAGGGAAGTTGTGGCTGCTTCAAAATTCTTTTGTGGTTGGACTGTTACTGCAGCCACATGATCTTCATTTTCAGAGTTCTGTGACGGTTTTTTGCAGCCATTCTCGCTTCCTCTCCCTCCCAGTAGCAGTCACTTGCCTGCCTCCTGAGAAAGGAGAGATGGAGGAACAGGAAGGAAAGAACCCCCATTTACTCTCTCCAGCATATGCAATCCCCACATGTGCCTTTCCCAACCCAAGTGTGCACCTTCCCCAATCCATGTGGCACCTTTTGCATAACCTCATGTGCTACCCCAACTCATGCCAGTCCCCATTTGCTTTTCTCAATGCATGCAGCAATTCTTGTGAATATTCATGAACCCTCCTGACCCATGTTATCTCCAACACACCATCCCTGACCTGTATGTCATCTCTTGCACACTTGTAAGCACTTCCAGGTACTCTTCCTAACCCTTGTTGCCCCCCAAGAAACCTTCCCTGACCCACATACATCTGCTCATGCTCATCCCTGCAAACCCAAATGCACCCTTATTCTGCACCATCTCCCCCACACCCTATCCAACCTACACAGCATTTTTACCTACTCCTGTGCATCCCTTCTTGATTCACACATCCATCATTGCACCTCCCCCAACCTATGTGCTGTCTGATGCATAGATGCTTCCTGACCCAGGTGGCACCTCCAATGCACCTCCATAGACCCTGACTGGCAACTCTGTGCAATCCCCCCTCATTCACCCTCTCCACTCAGCAGCAGCCACCTACTTGCCTGATGGCCTTGATTTTGCAATTTCCTGATTACTTTCTCCCTGCAAGCTTCCCACAACCAAAATAAAGGAAGAAGATGGCAGGATGAAAGCAGGGAGGTGAGTGAAGGGTGGAGGGAGGAAGGAAAGAAGGAAGGAAGGAAGGATTTTCTATGCTTCATGCCAGCTTTCCAGAAGAAAACTTAATAGTGAAGTTGACAAACAGTTGGAAGATTGCTTCTGCTCAAACTATTTTTTGTCCACTTGTGGTTATTGTGTTTCTCTCTTTATGTAAGAAATATCTCTGAAATGATGACTCAATAGGGCATGAGTTGTCTTGTGACTGTCAGTAACATTTCACTATACTAATGGTGGAATGATGCTGAATGATAATGTAAATCAACATCTGGAAATTTCTTTAGTATGTATAGCACTTGGTTTTCAGTCTTCAGTTCAATGGACAGAATCTCATATTCATATAAAATGCCCCAGTGTCCCATTCTGCTGGAAAAGAAGTGTCTTCTGTCAGAATTTCCTTTTGATATATACCATTTTCTTTCTTTATTGGATTGAACAGTGTGGAGAAAAAAGTCTACCAAATCAGGGTTTTTTTCCTATTTGATCAAAAGCATATAAAGATAAAAAAACCTAATATAAATTAAACAACATGTAAAAGAGAAAAAGTAAAAATGCAGAGAGACAAATGTTAAAATGATTTTTTTGTTATATTTTTTTAGCTGAGCGTCAGGAATGGCAACTAGGCCCAAAGGTTTAACAATGATAACTCTCAGCTCCAGAGCTCTAAAACCTGCTGGAGACTACTGTTTTACAGTCTTATTGTGGGGAGCATCTGTACTGAATACTCTGGGTGATCTCAATTCTTCTCCTTAGAGAAGAGTTCAGGAAGTCAATTCATTCATTAACTCAACTTTCTGCCCCAGTTGACTGCTAAAAGTGGAGCCATCTTCAGTCTGCCATTGTTTCACCTTTGAATTTTTTCTTTTGTCTACTCCATTCGTTTGTTAATAATAACTTAAAATCTTCAACTGTATCCATATCAATTTCATTCAGTGTTACTGACATTGGCATTGATTCATAATGTTACGAAGAACAGAAGTACAATCAACTTCCTTTTTTAGTATTGCTTTTTGATATATGCAAGCTACAGATTAAAGATTTTTTTTTCTTTTACATTCTTGGTTAGTTTGGAGACATCTTGAAGATGTTTTTCACAAGCTGGGTTTCCAATTAATCAAAAGTAATAGGTATTTTCTCCTATGTTTTACTTACTATATATATATTTGCAATATTTATTCACTTTCTGTGGTGAAATTACAGTACTTCTCTCTTAAATCAATTGAAGATAAAGCAGCTGAATGCTTTTCTGAGGTACTCTCATGATCTGAGAAGCACCTCCTCTGCATTCTTCAGTTGTTGCAAAATTAAAATTGCAAGACATTTATGAAAAAAGTACCACAAATTCAAATTAGTATTATTTGTGAATAACCATGTATACCAAACAGATTATCAAGTTTATAATTCATTTTTAAAATATAACTAGACAACCCATGGACCATTGGGTCATTATTTCAGATATATTTCTGTACCTAAACAGAATGACCATGGGCAGAAATAAAACCAGTGGGAACTGGAGTGACTTCTGATTTCCTGTCAGCTTGTCCATTGTGTTTTCTTGTAGGAAGTTGGCAGCGAACGTTGGAAATCCTGCCTGCCTGCCTGCATGCATGCTTCAGTGCCTCTCCTTGTACAAAGGGAATGGCATTTTCATGGGCTTGTGAGAAGCTGTCAGGTGACATTGAAAATGAGGATTTCCTGGCCTTGGCTAACTGTGGCTGTACAGCAGTGGCACTTAAGAACCTGCAGCAATGCAGCACTGAAACAATCAAAACTGTCCTAATGTTATTTCCTTGGAAGTCACATTTTGTAACTTGGCCCATTTGAGATAACTTGCTTGAAAATGTTTTGCACTTTTTTGCCCAGTTAAAGATTACACAAATGTGATTTTTAGAAGTATATAAATATGCAGTAATATTGGGAGAAAAGTTGTATCATTGAAAATCTGGAGAGTCTCTTCACACCATCATAAACGAGCTGTGGTGATGCAGTAGTTAGAATGCAGCATTGCAGGCTAACTCACTGCCAGAGTTCAATTCTGACCGGCTCAAGGCTGACTCAGCCTTGCATCCTTCCGAGGTCAGTAAAATGAAGTCTTAGATTGTTGGGGGCAATATACTGACTCTGTAAACTGCTTAGGACTGTAAAGCACTATAAAGCGGTATATAAGTCTAAGTGCTATTGCTAAGAACTATAACAGCCTCCTTTAATAGTTCTTACTCATTGGAATATTGCGGCGTGTTCACATTCTCCCATCCCCACATGGAAGTACTATTTGAATAACTTAGCATTAATTTTCTAGATCAGGATCTAGATTAGAGTGAATAGCCAAAATGTCTCATGTACATATCTTTAATATCATCAAAAGAAAAATGTTATTGCTACAGTATGCATGGCAAATTTCTGCTTTGAATCACCAGACATGATACAAGCCAAACTGAATAAGTTTAATTTTTTTTCCTATTTCTTTTACTGTCACTGAATGAATTGATACCTCGACAGGAGTCCATTTATCCTGAAAATATCCTGCATTGATGTTTTTCCACTTTTTGCTTTTATTACCAGTGTGTACAGGATCTTGTTTTAACAGACTGTATTTATATAGGAAGACGGTATAGACTTGCAGAATATGGTCATATGGTCAATATGGTTAGGTCATTTTTGAATGATTTCTTTTTTCAGAGTTCTCAATAGGCCTCATCTTCTTTCTCCACCAACTGGAAGAGAAAAGAACTGTCAACGACTGGTTTAAACTTATATAAGTGTTGATTCAACAGTAAATGTTCTGAAAGTTTAATCAGGTCAGAGAGGCTTGTTCTTATAACACCAACCAAGACTCTCCTGACATTTCAAAATAGATAAATCCTTAGGGAAATGTTTTGGACAACTTGACATGGCTAATTAGATTATTATGTTACCACTGAAAGAGACAAAATTAAGTAATTCTGAATTAAATCAGTGAATATGTGTTAAATAATTTTAAAAGAATTCAGATTACACCTATATCCACATCTGTGCTTGGAATAATTTATTTAATCTATTTTATTCACTATCTTAACAATGTTAAATACACACTATCTAAACAATGTTAACACATCCATGCTTGGAATAATTTATTTATTTAATCTATTTTACACACTATCTTAACAATGTTGATGGAATGACTTTAGGGATGTGATATATAAGCATTTCAGAATATACATGCAAAGAAATATATTGAAGCATATTTTATTGACACTTGACCAAAATTGTTATATTTAGTTTGAAAAACATTGTTTTGGAAAGTTAATCCCTAATCAGCAAATTGTCCTTTCCCATATTAGTTTGCCAATCCATTATATGAATCATCTGTTAGTGTCTTGGCTGAGGATTTCTAAAATGATTTTTCGGGCAAACCATTGATGTCATTTCATCACCAAAGATTAGTTCCTGCTTTGGCTATTATGACATAGGGAATCCTATTGTCATTTATAAACAAGCAGTTCAATGAAACTTTCTCCAAAGGAAAGGTTTAATTAATAAACATGTTGCAATTATTTTTGTTTTCTTTTTATTCATTCTGTAAATTGCCTTCAAAATGCTGTAATGTTAACATTGGCAAAAAAAAACAAGTTTATAAATAAATAAACATGTACGCATATTAGTGTGGTCCTTTGGATCAGTGGGAAAATTAGACAATTTATTTCTCATATCCAGTTAGTCATGCATTTCAAAATCAGGAATATTTATGATCAGATAAAAACTAGAAACCATATATGGACGACAGGTAACAGTGAATAATGAGTTAAAATTAACATATGGCATAATTATTAATGAACATATAGATATGAATGCAGATATGGAAATCCTATGTTATCTGACTTCTGTCACCATTAGATCCATCCTGGAAAGGACACATTACACACAAAATCAGCTTCTCAGATTTTCCTATATTTGGAAGGTAGGGAGAAGAGGGAATTATGCAAAATTTTGGCCAAAAAAAGGGGATATGATGGAATCAGTAGTATAAAAATTATGAAAGATTAGCTAATTGGAATAGATGATGAAAATCAGTCTAAGGATCCTGAAGCACTTTCCATATTTTTTCATGAAATGTGAAGACTTTTCATGAAATTTAAATACTTTTTAAAGTTTCAGCATATCATACATTGCAATGGCTATGAAACCATTGTGCAATGAAGTGACTGTAACCCTAGATATAGTGGATATGATTACTTTAGAACTAAAATACTTATTTTTTTAATTTAGTCACATACCATATCTTTTTGCTGCCTCTAAATTACGTAAGAAAATTTACTGCAGTTAAGACATCAAAATATATAGATAAAATTAATTTATGTGAAAAATATATCAAAAAATTCCATGGGTCACACAGCTGCATATTAATATTTTCTGTGTGCTTTGATAACACAGTCTCTTCTAAACAAAGAATGGGTGAAATCAACCAATCCTGAAGAAAAGGAGGAATTTACAATCCATGTAGACAGCTGCTAGGTGAGGACTGATATCCTGGTTATCCTGGAAAATCTGTTGATTTTATACATATAGCAGCAAAATTCATTCCTCGAAAATGTCTGTTACTCCCAGTGATCCTGTGTTTCTGCGTATTAGCGTAGCACAGAAAGGTCTTGGGCTGAATAGCTTCTTCTTCAAATGTACATACTATATTTAAATCCATCAGACTCTAAACAGTGTACAATGAATAAATTACAGATAAATACAATAACTACATAACAAGCAGAGAAACCAACAGAAAATAATTTTAAACTAATCATCTGGAGCTCTACAGTATATCATTCAGCTAAAATCTCCATTTCAGGGCCAGGTGATTTTACAGAAGGAAAGCCCACACTTATGTGAATGAATGAATGAATGAGCTTGTTTGTTTGTTTGTTTATCTTCTTAATCCCCTCATAGTGGAGATCTGGGTAATGAATACCTGCCTTTTACTGGAGAAGGCAATCCCATAATAAACAAGCCATATAAGACTTTATAGGCTATTGCTTACATAACCAACACATTGAATTGCACTTAGAAACAAACCAATAGTCAATGTATACTCTGTAATAGCAGGAATACAAGGCAATATTGTAATGCAACAAAGTTGTAAGTACATGGACATCTGTGGAGTCCTTGGTGCTTTCTGAGATTGATTGCTTGACAATCAAGCAGAAAACAATATACTAAGCAAAGGATTACAGAGGAGAAAACCACAAACCCACCAATGCTGGCAGGATAAGCTACTTGATATAAAAAGGGAGCAAACCTCACATCACTAATAATGATGATGTTGAGGGTATAGGTTCATTTTCCAAGCTTGTGGTTTGGTTGCTGGACGTTTCATTACCAGGATAGGTAACATGTTCAGCGGGGTTTAGTGTCAGTGTTCTTCTGTTTGTAAGGGCTTTGTGTGGTCAGTAGGTTTTGTGATGCGTCAAATGTGGGTGTGTCAAGTGAGGTTCTTGTGATGGGTCAGGTGGGGGTCATCAGTGGGGGTCTTGTGATTTGGAATATACGTCAGGTGAGGGTCATTGGAGCTGAAGTGCTGGTTGAGCTTGTGTGGGTTGGTTGAGGGTCATGGAGTGCAATCAAGTCCATCAACAGACACATTGATCTACAACCAGCCTAAAACCCCCTCAGAATCCAAATAAACTGCACAGCCAACCAGAGACAGCACTGACCCTCAACCAACCCATGCAAGACCCTCCCAACCAGCACTTCAGCTCCCAATGACTCTTACCTGATGTAACCTCCCCATCACAAGACCCATCACAAGACCCTCACTATTCACACCTACACCTGACTCACCACAAGACCCATCACAAAATCCTCAGTTGACACACCCTTACCTGACCCTCACTAGACACACCCATACCTGATCCAACACAAGACTACTGATCACACAAAGCCCTTATAAACAGAAGAACACTGACATTGACATCCCATAAACCCTGCTGAAGATGTTACCTAGCTTGGCAATGAATTGTTTGGAAATCAACCCACAAGCTTAGAGAACGAAACTTCACTTTTATCCTACACACAAGCTACAGATATTCACCACTATTGCAAACTGATGATGTTACCTGGTCAGGTAATGAAACATCTGTAATCAATTAACCAAGAAGAGAGAGTACTAAGGACTCCATAGTTGAACCCTAAGCTACAGAGATTTTTCTTCTATTGATACATGGATAGCTGTGTAATATTTCTGGATGATTTTCAAGTGCAGTCCCATGTACAACAAATTACAATAATTCAAGCAAGCAATCACAAGAATGTGACTGCTTATTCTCAGTAAGTCTCAGTCTGGGAATGGCTGCAATCCTGACTGTCAAGGATACTGATAATGTACTTTTTGAATTCTTTCATAAGGCCACTCACCGTCTTAGCTATAACTTGTTCCAAAAGAAGAAGTAGGGCATAGGGTAGAATTTAAACAATATGTTGAATCCATGCAAGGCTTCTTACAGCAGTGATGAACTAGCACATGTTTCAAAACAGGTGGAATATCATATTCTTTTAAGGAGGAATTGATTACAGCAAGAATCAACTCCTTGTCCCAGCTCCAAGCTAGGAGGAGTGAAGAGCAAGGTTGCATAAGGAAGAGTTGACATTGTCCATTTCCTTGAGAAATTTGGTGTCAAAAACATCCCAATAACACTGCAAAGTGCTATTCCTGTCAGCACACTGGATGCTATTCATCTGCCTTCCAACTTGGAGCAAATATAAGTGATTTTAATCCAAAAAAATCACTAGCTAAATTATTATAACTTATACTAGGCAGCTCTTCCTGCCCATCTTTCCCTAAAATAACATCCAAGTTTAGTTCAACTGGCTGGCACTCTGCAGATTTAATGAGAAGAAGCTTTGTTATCCTTCCTGCAATGATATCAACTTGAACGTACGTGTTAGCATGTGATAATGTGTTTGGTCGTGTTACCTCCTCATTTGCTACTAGTGTTGTTAACAGCATGTCTTTGTCCATTTCATCTTCCAGAGTTTCACAGAAAATAGACAAGGAAACAGAGGTAACTCAAGCATTGAATGGGGCCAATCAGGAGTGAGCCCATCTAATGCCTTAATCGCCTCTGCATTCTAGAGATCATCTATGGATCAAAAAGAACTGCCCCAAAGCTCTGAGAAATTCTCGAAAGATCATTTGTAAGTCCACCTTAAGTGCACTAGACATCTGAGGTGGGCCATCTCCAGTGGTTCACTTTCTCTGCAGAAATTAACGGCTCTATCTAATCCCAAGGTCCCAAAGTTGTGTTCTTTCCAAAACAAGAGATATAATAGAAATGTCCTACATCACCATATTTTATTTCATCTACTCCAAGTATACAAATCATAATGGCTGAGCCACATATTTCACAAAGTCCAAAGCAAATAACATTATATCTTAATGCAATGAGCAGATCCAAGTCGCATGATTACAATGCATTTGCAAATGTTTAATCAATTTTTCCAAATAAGCAGTTTGTAAATTTAAGGCTTATTGCTCATTTTATCTTCATCAGTGAAGGCACAATATTTAAAATATTTTGTGCATCCTGGATTAGGTAGATTCATCTGAAAAACATGTATCCAGTTTCTCCACTGGGGCGTCCATCACGACTGAAAATGAAGATAATATAAATTCCAAGAATCAAACTTTGCTTTAGTTAGGGAATTGGGGTGGACTGTTTTACCTAAGAGCAGTGTTGGAAGGGGCTGTTTTCAGTATGTAAGGCAATGAACAAGACGCCATTAGCTGTTGCAAAAGCTCTGTCAGTGGAAGAGAAGGGAAATAGTGAGAAGGTCTTGTTGTTGAGCCAGTAGGGCATCAGCCCAGATTGGCCTGCTCAAGGTAAGTGACCTTCATAAATCTTTCTGTATGTCGAGTGCCAAAGTAAATTCATATTGATTACATCTGAAATCCTGACTAAAGCAAAACCAAGATAACAGGTGGTGATCAAGAAAATGCAGTCCTTTGCTCTGGTTTGAGCCCTGTTATAACACAGCACTTCAGCCAATTATGGACTGCAAACTGGTGAAAAAGAGGGAAAGTGGAAAAATGTTTATAGATTCTTTTTGCTTCCATTTTATTTTACTGATTTATTTTTGCTCGCAATAGGAAGTAAGCCTTTGGAAGAACAAAAGAAAGCTGGTTGAAATTATTCCCGTGACTTCTAAGAGAGAAAGCCAAGGAAGTCTTGAATTAGTCAAATCCCTCAGGTTTTCTGAGAAACCTTTGTGAATCTCACAACGAGCATGTTGTGACTTAAGGTCAGACCCTCCTTACCTTAAGACCTACATGCATCTAAGAAAAATTCTGCCAATACCCAGAGGCAAAAATATTGTACCTGTTTAACAGTCTGAAAAAAAAAATGATGGGAGAAATTCCTTTCTAATGTCTTCTCTTGGGGTATACTTGAAATGTGGAGAGGTGATGAGACAAAAGCAGAACTGTAGAATCGCATACTTCCATCGTTTACCTTTTTACTTAAAATTATCTATTTCCTTTCTTTGATTAAAGAAAAAATCACTAGCAATTTCTCTATCATCTGTTTCAATGTGTGCAATTAAAAAGTTGCAAAATAATTATGCACAATAGTAATTTTAATTAAACTAGGTTTAATAAACTTTAAACAATTAGAAACAGATATTTGTTCTTAATTCACAGTTTGCTTTCCATACAAATGATATATGTCCTACTTTTGGCTTTCTGTCGCTTTATCCTGCCTGAAACATCTCCCTTAATAATTGATTTCCTTTAATAAAAGGAGTCCTCACTTATCCACTGCCACATTTAGTGATCATTTGAAATTCTTCTGGTGTCAGAAAACAGCTTTGTGACCATATATGATATCATAGCATCCTACAGTCACATCATCATTATTTGTGTGCTTTGTAACAGGCTTGAGGTACAAAAGCCAAAGTAAAATTGTAATATGCAGACATTAATGGCAAAATTGAAAGTGACGTTGTAAACCATCACATAATTTTTGCTTTTCCACTTAATGACCACAGTGCTTACTGATGGAATTGCCAGTCCCAGTTGTGGTAGCTAAGCAATAACTACTTTTGATTATAGATCAGATTTACCAGCTTTTGTTCATATATTTTTAGAATGGCATGTATCATCCTCCCCCCACACACACACTTTTCTCAAATATCTGAATGGAGTAAATAACAATTCACAAGGAAATAGAGTTGCTGGGTTCTTGCCCTTGAAGTTCCTTTTAAAGGAAACAAACAAACATTAAAAGGATTAGGAACTAAAAGGGATTTTCAAAAATGGAAGCATTTGAAGCTCTTAGGTTTAGGTTAGGTTTAGGTTTATTCGATTTCTATACCGCCCTACTCCCGAAGGACTCAGGGCGGTTAACAGGGCATGTATAAATAACAGTACAGAAATTAAAAAGAAATTAAACCAATGCCCAATTAAAATACAATGACAATAAAATAGTAAAAAACCCATTAAAAAACCCTAATATTCCCCCTCAGGCCAGACCAACTAATTCAAATAAGTGGGTCTTCAGCCCGCGACGGAAGGAGCGAAGGTCCGATGCCATCCGGAGCTCAACCGGCAGTTGGTTCCATAATGCCGGAGCACCCACAGAGAAGGCCCTCCCCCTGGGGGCCGACATTCCCTGACCGGAGGCACCCTGAGGAGGCCCTCTCTGTGGGCACGCACAGGGCAGAGGGGAGTTGACGCCGGCAGCAGGTGGTCCTCGAGGTATCCCGGACCCATGCCATGTAAGGACTTAAAGATCATAACCAAAACCTTGTCAAACATATTAAATTTTATATCCTAAAGAAGGTGTGTATAGTAATAGTAATAACAGTAATATTTATAGAAATACATCTGTTAAAAGCAAATAATAAACATTGTCTATGGCCTTCCTTCCCTCCCTCCCTTTCTGCAGTGGAAAGCATCTCTGTTTTTTTTTTTAATTTGGTCTGCTTTAATATTTGATTCTTGAATTGGAATCTGACACATTTCTTGATCAAATGTGATTGATTTCATGTCAGCTTAATAAAGTATAAGCTCTTACTTTTCCCTATTCATTAGCCGAGGTAAACTCCTGCCAAAGGCCACTCCTGCCTTCCCTTTTTGACAACTTGCTGAACTAAGAGATTCCTGCAATACCACTTTCTCTCAGGAGATGATTTCACTTCTTAATATCATACTTCATTATCTCTTCAATTACATTATACATTGTGGACTTTAAGCACTCTGTGTAAGTGAACTCTAAATCACTTTTTGCTAAAACAAAAACAATAAAAATAATAACAGCAAAGTTCACTTTTGGAACATGAAAGAAAATGCATATCACAGCATGGTGTATGGATCTGAAACAATGCTTAAAACATTTAGTGGAATCTAGGTGGAAATCCTAAACTACATAAAAGAGTAATAAAATATTAATGCATACTTTAAAATGAATACATACATCTTAACTTGTAGATTTCTAAGAATTAATAATTTAGTAGCTTGTATTGATGAGAAGCAAATAAGTTGGAAGAGTATGTTGGCACCATTAAAGAATATTTAAAGAGCTCTCTATCCCTCTAAAGAATTCTCAAATATCCTTTGGAGTATTTGAACTGACATAGATAAGTCTTGTTTTGAAAACAGAACACTGCTAGTCTTTAAATTACCGTTTCATCAGTACATCTATAACTGTCATGCATTTCTAATTGGCTACATTCTAAATATTAAAACGGAGATCTAGAGTAGATATATCTGCAACTGACATTGTCTGAGTATAAATTTGAATATCTGTTGAAAAGGCTTAATAGGCACATTGACACTTTAACTTTTCATTTTTCTCTTACGTTTCCAAGTAGGTATAGGAAGGTTCCCTATAATGCCGCGAAGAATCACTGCAAATCTAAAAGGAATACTGCATTATGTAGATCTGTGCTTGCCCTCTTACTGTGCAATATATTTACTATTAAATCATTATAAAACATTGCAACTGGTTACCTTGGCCATTAAACATGAGTATTCAGATAAGGGATGCAGTGGCTCAGTGGGTTAGGACGCTGAGCTTGTCGATCAGAAGGTCGGCAGTTTGGCGGGTCGAATCCCGAGTGCCACGTAACAGAGTGAGCGCCTGTTACTCGTCCCAGCTTCTGCCAACCTAGCAGTTCAAAATCACGTAAAAATGCAAGTAGAAATATAGGGACCACTACGGTGGGAAGGTAACAGCATTCCGTGCGCCTTTGGCGTCTAGTCATGCCGGCCACATGACCATGGAGACGTCCTCGGACAAGCGCTGACTCTTCGGCTTTGAAACGGAGATGAGCACCGGCCCCTAGAGTTGGAAATGACTAGCACGCATGTGCGGGGGAACCTTTACCTTTACCTTATTCAGATATATTTTCATTCATTACAGTTTAAAGTTTAGTAAGAACGTTAAAGCAGTTATTCATAACTGTTACAATAAGGAGAGAAATACATCTTATTCCACATTTATTTATTTATTTATTTATTTATTTATTTATTTATTTATTTATTTATTTATTTATTTATTTAATTGGTTTTATATACCACCCTATTCCCGAAGGACTCAAGGCAGTTTACAGGGCAAATTAAAACAATACAAATAAATACAATAAAAATAGAATTAAATTAAGACTAGCCCACAATTAAAACAAATTAAAATTTAAAATTTAAATTTAAATTAAAAACACCCTCAGTCCAGGCCAGAAAGATCAAATAACTAGGTTTTCAGGTCCCGGCAAAACGAGTAAAGGTCCGGGGCAGTCCGAAGTTCCACCGGCAGTTCTTTCCATAGGGCAGGTGCGCCCACAAAGAATACTCTCCCCCTTGGAATCACCCGCTGGCATTCCCTCACCGGCGGAACCCTAAGGAGGCCCTCCCTGTGGGAGTGCACAGGACGATGGGAGGCTGATGCTGGCAGCAGGTGCTCCCTGAGATAATCTGGACCCATGCCATTTAGGGCTTTATAGGTCATCACCAGCACCTTGAATCTCACCCGCAGGGGAACTGGAAGCCAATGCAGCTCACGGAGAAGAGGTGTTACATGAGAGTATCTGGAAACTCCCATTACTACACGCGCGGCTGCATTCTGCACCAGCTGAAGCCTCCGAGTGGTCCTCAAGGGCAGCCCCATGTAGAGAGTGTTGCAGTAGTCTAACCAGGAGGTCACGAGCACATGAGTGACTGTGTGTAGGGCATCTCGGTCCAAATAGGGTCGCAACTGGCGCACCAGGTGAACCTGGGCAAAAGCCCCCCTGGTCACGGTTCCTATATGATCTTCCAAACTGAGCCGTGAATCCAGGAGGACGCCCAAGTTATGAGCCCTATCAGCGGGGGGTAACACCTCACCCCCCATCGTTAACGATGGAGAAAAATGGTTCACCCGAGATAACGGTATGCACAGCCACTCAGTCTTGGCAGGATTGAGTCGAAGCCTGTTTCTCCACATCCAAACCAGAACTGCCTCCAGGCAACAGGACATCACAACGAGGGCATCACTGGGTTGGTTCGGAGTGGAAAGAAAAAGCTGGGTATCATCAGTGTACTGATGATACTCCACCCCGAAACCACGAATGATCTCACCCAGCGGCTTCATATAGATGTTGAACAGAAGGGGCGAGAGGACCGACCCCTGAGGAACTCCACAAACAAGAGGCCTCAGGGCAGATCTCTGCCCTCCCGTCAATACTGACTGCGAACAGCCCAGGAGGTAGGAGGAGAACCACTGTAGAACAGTGGCCCCCACTCCCAGTTCCCTGAGACGTCGCAGTAAGATACCATGGTCGATGGTATCAAAAGCCACTGAGAGGTCTAATAGGACTACGACAGAGGAACAACCCCTGTCCCGAGCCCGCCAGAGATCATTCACCAGCGCGACCACTGCCGTCTCTGTGCTGTACCCGGGCCTGAAGCTCGATTGGTATGGGTCAAGATAATCGGTTTCCTCCAGGAACAGAGGGAGCTGATGCACTACTACACTCTCAACAACCTTCACCAAAAAGCGAAGGTTGGAGACAGGACGATAGTTATTCAAAATCGCTGGATCCAGGGCAGGCTTCTTGAGAAGGGGTCTCACCACCGCCTCCTTCAAGTCGGCGGGGAAAACACCCTCCCTCAAAGAAGCAGATATTACTGCCTGGAACCAGCCTCGTGTCTCCTCCTGAGCTGAATAAACCAGCCAGGAGGGGGAAGGGTCCAATAAACAGGTGGTAGAGCTCAGCCTCCTCATAATCCTGTCCGCTTCATCGGGGGTCACAGGATCGAACTCAGTCCAGATAACACTCTCAAGACCGCTCACTTCTTTCACATCAGACTCTGCCCAGTCAGAGTCCAAACTGGCCCGAATCTGAGCGATTTAGTCCACCAGATGATGACTAAACTCCTCGGCCTGCCCCTGTAAGGGCTCCTCCCTCGCCTCCTGATTAAGGAGGGAGCGAGTCACCCTAAACAGGGTGGCAGGGCAGTTATCTGTGGATGCGATGAGAGCAGCGAAGTAATTAGACTTCGCCATCCCCATCGCCGTGAGATAAGACCTTATAAAGGATCTTAGTCACAACTGGTCAGATTCAGACTGGCTGGATCTCCAACAGCTCTCTAGACCCTGTCTCCGACGCTTCATCTCCCGGAGCTCCACACAAAACCATGGGGCCCAGCGGGATCTGCGCCAGGACAGGGGTCACAAGGGTACAACACAGTCGAGCGCCTCAGTAGCAGCCCTTTCCCAGGCATCCACCAAGGCATCGGCCAGGCTGTGAGTGAGGGAGATAGGTATAGACCCAAGCGCCATCTGGAACCATTCTGGGTCCTTTAGGCACCTGGGGTGGAACCACCTGGTCGGTTCCGCAGCCCAGCAGCGGGGGGTAGCATACTGGAAGACAAGCCATAGGAGATAATGATCGGACCATGACAGGGGGACAATAGTTGGCAAACCCCCTCCCAGATCATCCAACCACTGCCCAGATAGGAAAACCAGGTCAAGAGTGTGACCCCCTCCATGAGTTGGACCCTGAATTGTCTGGGTCAGGTCCATGGCCATCATGGAGGCCATGAACTCCCAAGCTAACTCTGACAACCCACCCAGGGAAGGAAGGTTGAAATCACCCAGAACTATAAGTCTGGGAAACTCAACCACCAACCCTGAAAGGGTGTCGAGAAGCTCGGGCAGGGCCGTTGCAACACAGCTGGGCGCCAGATATGTCAGCAACAAGCCCAACTGAACCCCAGGGCCACACCTCAGGAGGAGAGACTCCCGCCAATCTGTACGACAGTGGTCTCTCGCAGACATAAGGTCTCCCGTATAACCATCGCCACACCCCCACCCCTACCCTGAGCCCGCAGATGATGCAGCACACAGAAACCTGGGGGGCAGAACTCAGTCAGAGGAACAGCTCCCTCTGAGCCCAACCAAGTTTCCGTAATGCATGCCAGATCCGCGTGTTCCTCCTCGATCAAATCTCGGACGAGGGGAGCTTTATTTGCAATGGATCTGGCATTAAAGCACACCATCCTGAGCTCAGGGGCCTGATCTCCCTCACCCCCAGATAAACAGGTATCAACCGGAGGGTCGGAGCATGCTACCGCTTGAAGACAGTGGGGGCATGATCCCAGATGTTGATATGGCCCTCCGTGTAACCACCTGCTGCCGTTCCCAATCGTTGTGGGGATTTGAAACCCCACCCCACTGCCGGGAGAACCAGAAGTCCCCAACCCCAGACCCATCTCGCCGGAAACCATCTCTGGCCTGGACTGACCACTGGTTGATAAAATCCCCTTATCCCTCCCAACCCTACCATTCCCCCCCAACCCCCTAAAACAACTGGCTAAAAAACATACTAGGGGCTTCTTAATCCGTTTCAACCAACGGCCCCTATCTATGCCCAACAATTGGGCCCATCCTCGAGGGAGATAGAACAAAGGGCAAAAGGTCGTATCCAGGAGGCAGGAACCCTCCTGAGGGCATATAAGTCCGCATTAGAGTAATATAAATGAACCTTATGCTAAAATGTCCACACGGGCTATTATAAGCAGCTGGATGGTCAAGCATTGAAATGATATTAAATAATGTCATTGGTGTTATTAAGTCAAAAGAGTGATTCAATCCATTAAGCTAAGCCGAGCCGGCTCTACTCTCACCCGAGCCGGCAACAGACAAGGACCATAACTGTCCTCTCACAACAGTTGAAAGCCAATCTGGGCTAAACTGGTCACAAACAGCCAGGATAAATCCACCCCAACTGATCTCTCACATCAGTGGGGTGGATTGATGGTCAGTTCAACTGCCCTCTCACTGCAGTCAAGTCCTGGGTCCACTCTTGACTATTAAAGAAAGTCACTGGAACAAGAGCATTAAAACTGTGTCCAAGATATTCCAAGGACATACGTCTGGGGAAGGGAAAGCCACCAGGTCTCAAACACAGTGTCCACAACAGTTCTGAGGAGCAAAATTGTGGACACCTATCTCCAAGCCACCATACTCTTCCAGCAAAAAGTCAGCATTCCAAGAACAAGGAAGGCAAAAACGGCGTCCATTAGATATTCCAAGCACCAAGTTGATCCTCGACCATCACTGTTCTCCAGGTCGCAGCTGGCATTCCATGGGAAGGGAGGAGGGGGTCTCCCAAGCACTAATACCTCTCCAAAGGGGGGAGAAAGCACCGCGCTGTAAAAATGGCACCAATCAGCTGTTCCGAGAAGGCAAAATTGTTTTCCAGCCGCCATATCCCCCCGCTGTCTTTGCAGCTCCAAGAGCGGGGGGGAGGACTCCGCACTGAACAAATGGCGCCCACCAGATGTTCCAAGGCGGCAAGTTGACATTCAGCCGCCAACATCCTCAAAATCCCTCCATCTCTCCTTCTCTATCCAAAGGGAGGGAGAAGCCTCCTCGCTGTGAAAGGCGGCGTTTGCCAGCTGAGCCGCGGCAGCGAAAACAACAAGTGAACCCTCAGCCGCCCAAAGCTCCCTCCGATGTCGTGACCACTCCGAGGAGATGAAAAAAAACCTCCACACCGCAGAACGATGCCCGGTAGCTATACTCCAACCCAGGACGTCACAAGCCCCATACCAGGCTTCCTAAGCTGCTCAAACAGAAAGCCCATTGCAGAGCTTGTAAGCTTAGCTCCGGACCCCGCCATCTTAGGCAAAAAAAATGTGCTTATTTTTTTAAAAAAATAACACTTCTAGCCTATCCAATTTTTTTAAAAAAAAACTCTAGTCAAGTTATATTAGAGTAAAAATATAAAAAGATATTCCAGCAAGATATATCTTGCTTAACCATTTAAGTTTAAGGATCGGTGAAATAAAAAATAAATAAAATAAAAGTGTTTTTCAACATAAAACACTCCCTACTATAGGGAGACATCTTTAGAATCATCCAGGGAAGAGAATGCCAAAGAGAAGTCCTGTGGTCTCAAGCACATTTCCTCATTCTAGACACCTTATGAACTTTTAATAGGCCTTTTCGAGATATTTGAAACTGATTAATCTTCCTTCCTTCCTTCCTTCCTTCCTTCCTTCCTTCCTTCCTTCCTTCCTTCCTTCCTTCCTTCCTTCCTTCCTTCTTTCCTTCCTTCCTTCCTTCCTTCCTTCCTTCCTTCTGCCAATATGCTCCTTAACAGGTCTCTCTCTCACACACATATGCAAATTAATAAAATCGTATAATTTGCACACAAGAAAGCAAAAATCTTTCTGAAAACATCTGTTTCAAGTTAAAAATAACAGAAGTATTCAAGGACAAGCTTTGAGATAGCTGGATAGCTGGATGATAGGTAGATAGATAGACAGACAGACACAATAGGAAATTCACAGTAATATGTTAGGATGCATTAGCAACAGCACTTAGACTTATATACTACTCCATAGAGCTTCATAGCACTCTGAGTTGTTTACAATATCAGCATATTGCCCCCAATAATCTGGGTCCTCATTTTACTAACCTTGAAAGGATGGAAGGCTGAATCAACCTCGAGCCCCATCAGCATCAAACTCCAAGCTGTGGGCACAGTCAGTAGGTATTCTGACCCAGCATCTAGTTATATATGCTCCAATACTATACCAGTTACTAATCTTTGGAAGTAATTACTCATCTTCTAGAATATTTTTTTAATTAACACGTTTTTATTATCTATCCTCAAGCCAAATTGGAATGAATAGGGCTAATAATACATTTAAATTTGCAGATAGAACAACTAGTCTGCCCTCTCTCCTTAATAAACATAACCTACAATCCTGCAGTACCAATGCTCTATCTTTTGGTGTATCCCAAAAGTGTTGTCACCAATGGCACTCTATATCTGCTGTCACAAGTAATGAATAATTACTCCAATGGACTATTGACATCGAAATGGCAATTTCCTATTTCTAGAATTATTTTTAATCACATCTATAATAACCTCACTTTAACTTTTCATTTTTCTCTTATGTTTCCAAGTAGGTATAGGAAGGTTCCCTATAATGCCACGAAGAATCACTGCAAATCTAAAAGGAATACTGCATTATGTAGATCTGTGTTTGCCCTTTTACTATGCAATATATTTACTATTAAATCATTATAAAACATTGCAACTGGTTATCTTGGCCATTAAACATGAGTATTCAGATAAGGGACGCGGTGGCTCAGTGGGTTAGGATGCTGAGCTTGTCGATCAGAAGGTCGGCAGTTTGGCGGGTCGAATCCCGAGTGCCGCGTAACAGAGTGAGCGCCTGTTACTCGTCCCAGCTTCTGCCAACCTAGCAGTTCGAAAGCACGTAAAAATGCAAGTAGAAAAATAGGGACCACTACGGTGGGAAGGTAACAGCGTTCCGTGCGCCTTTGGCGTCTAGTCATGCCGACCACATGACCACAGAGATGTCCTCGGACAAGCGCTGTCTCTTCGGCTTTGAAACGGAGATGAGCACCGGCCCCTAGAGTTGGAAACGACTAGCACGCATGTGCGGGGGAAACTTTACCTTTTATAACAACCCAGATCTCCAGGCTATCAATCTATTTCATATATAATAGTATAAGATTCAGCTGTAATATCTTTTTATGATATATACATGCATGTTATATGGCTACTGCAGATAAACACTAGCTATGTAAGTGCAAATTCACAAAATATTTAAAGCTAAACCCCTCTACTTCTGCAGACACACTGAAAGGGACTTATTCTTAATTAAGAATCCATGGAAGCATTCCCTTAATGCTTAGACATAAACTACACAAAGCAGAGCATTTCAAACATCAGCACATTATTTAAACAATATATTTTAAGATTACCAAAGTAGCACCAGCAGTATTGCAAAGCTTCCCCCTCCCAATGGTTTTTTAAAATATGCATGCAAACACACCCATAGAGAGTCTAACCCAGGGGTCTTCAAACTTGGCCCTTTTATGACTTTTGGACTTCAACTCCCAGAATTCCTCAGTCAGGCATGCTGGCTGAGGAATTCTGGGAGTTGAAGTCCAAAAGTCATAAAAGGGCCAAGTTTGAAGATCTCTGGTCTAACCTTATGGTTGGGGACATTTATTAAGAAGGTACATGGCTTCTTCCAGTAGTACTTTTTTCCAGCCATTTACAGTCCATTACATGAATGATAAAGTCCTCTTGGAGACTGCAGATATTTTTTGTTTATGACTGATGGTCTTTCTTAATCTCTTCTACTTTTCTCAACTATTACCTCACCTGCCAAGACATGTGAATATTCAGGAATCAGGATTATCAATTGCATGCTATGGATTCAACTTAATTTCTAGCTTTCTCAATGTTCAGCTGGGATCTGGGTTTGATTCTAGATGTTTAACATCTGTTGTGTATCTTTCAAGCAGCTGTTAGTACTGCTACAGGTATTCTGCTGGGTGGCTGCTGTTGACCTTTGTCTCCTGTTGAACTTCCAAACAACCATATTACTCTATCTCCAAACCTCCAATTCTTCCTTGGTTTTTTATCAGCTTTTATGTTTCAATAGTTTGGGTTAATACAGGAGAAGGCCTTTATGGGGAAGTTATAGGGCAGAACCCTGGGAATACCTTGAATACTCTCTGTTGCTAACTCAAGCAAAGCCATGCATATTCCTTGGCAGTCCAAGTGAACTTTTAGGGAGGGGGAGGTGACTCAACTATACATCAGATCAAGCACAAGGCTGAAATCTCTTTGGGGACTGTATCTGTGCCATGCCATTACTCCTATACTTTGGAGAGAATGTCAGTGTGCTGGGTTGCATTGTCCCTGCTTCATGGTAGGCTAAAGAGAACATTACAGTACTTTTGGTGAGATAATTCATGCCTGATCCATTCTAGCCTTCACTCTATGATACCCAAGAGGGCCAGCTTGCTGAGCCACACAGCTTTGTGAGAACTTGGGTGTGGCCCGTGGCTTTTCCACCAGCCAGAACATGGATGGTGTCTATGCTCCAGCTGGGATACCAGTCCAGCCTCTCTGTATTCTCCACATTATGCAGTTGGCTTTACATTAATACAGAGTAAATACTCTATTGTATTATGCAGTATTATGTTCTTTATTAAAAGAATAAAAAGTGCATCAACAGCATTTCCATATTGGCAAACAAATTCATTGGTAGTGCACAATCAATGTTGTAGTGTCTGTATATTTTGGGAACTGATTCCCAAAGAAAATACTGTCCTAAGTTATAAAACTTCCTATTGGCAGGAGTGAAAAATACAAAGACTATCTAATGAAATAAAAGCCATATCCTAGGTAGCTGATCAGCCAAATCCCACCTGCCAGGCTGATTGTCAGTCACAGTAGGTTCTCTCATAAACCTTTTTGCCTCTGTTGCACTGGTGTTGTTGCCTCTGGCAGTGGTCAATGCTCTTGGCTGCTGTGCCAGTGAAACAGCAGGGATTAGTTTATAATGCCAATAACACAAGAACAGATTTTACTTGTATCCTTATAATTTTATTTCTAGTATTATAGAATACATATACATATACATACACACACACACACACACACACACACACACACACATATATATATATATATATATATATATATATATATATATATATATATATATATATATATATTATCATTTTCTAATGAAGTTTTATTTCTGCTATGTTGGCTATAATTTTCTATGTGAATATTCTGTTTTGCTGGATTGTTACTTATAACTCCTTGGATAAATTATAGCCAACACCAAAATACATGCAGTAAATCCTCTTTTAAAGTTACAAATATTATAACAAAAAAAAACCATTAGATTGGGTTTTTTTCCTAATTGGATCCATCTGTGATTTTTACATTATATAAAGAAAACTTAAATGATAATCAACACTTTTAAAGAAGAAAAAAGCTTGCTGCTTCAAAAAAGAGATAAACATTTTGATCAGCTAAATCAAATTCATGTTCTAGAGACAAATGTAAACCATTCTTGTTTCCCTGTTAAATTAAAAGTGCCAAATATATCAGTTCTGACAAACCCTATCCCACACTTTAGATTTCTACCTAGCAGGAAGCAAAGTCAAGGATGTTAAAATTATTGCTTGGCTCTGAATTCTGAATTTCATATTTCGAGAATTGTGGACAGCAAATCATAGATATTAAGGTTCTGCTACAATATAAAGAACCAGAGAGTCACTAGTTATTATGCACTTGTATATCCATGGAGCTGCATATGGGAAACAAAAGGTAACAAGTGACAAAATGTACTTTGCAACACAAACCAAGCATCTTCTGTATTTCTGTGGGATGCTGCAACCCCAATAGGAATGGGCAGAGCTCGCATCATTGATTGATTGATTATGTGCCATCATGTTATTTTTGACTTCTAGTAACCATATCCTTGCCACAATGAGGCAGCACAGCAGGACCTGGGGGAACTTGCATCACGACATGCATTTTACCATTTTGGTATCATCCTAATTATCTGCAGACCTTTTGCTGCTATCCCCCTACTTCATGCAAATATTTTCACAGTTACCTTAAAAGTGTTGAAAACACCATTCCAGTGTTTCACTAACAAGAAGAAGTAACCTATTTCTTTTCACAGAGGAAACCAAACAAATCCAAGTCTGTTTGAATTCTATCAACATTCTTCAGCATAAAAAAAAAGTTCACTTGCAAAGAAATGGATTCTCATTTGCTATAATTGATGTTAGCAAACATGTACTTTTGAATAGCTTTTGAAAGATATTGCTTTGTAAGACTCAATAATAGTAGTAGTAAAGAACTGGTGAGAGTATCAATAATAGTAATAATAATTCTTAACTTTCCATAATTAAAATTAAACAGATAAAAGACAGGCAGAATAAAAATCATCTCAGTAAAATAATAACTAAAACTTAGATTACAATGAGCAATAGGAGAACAGTATGGTCTCCTGCCATAGGAGAAGGCAAAAACAATGTGACTTCAACAGACATCAAGGATTCTGCTTTGAAGATGTTCGTGTGTGTTAAAGACAAGGGGAAAATGGTATTAATTACAACATCTAGTTTTGAGGTGGGCAATTCACAGCTTGCGAAGAAGCATTATAAGAACAACTTCAGGATCCAGCATTTAATGTTTCTAATTCTGGATTTCATCTGTTTGCGTGTTTATTCATGTACATATTTTATTGTAACCTATTTATGTAAAAACATTCTTCAAAAAACAGTAAAACTGTATGTTGTTTGTTTGCTTGCTTGCTTGCTTTAAATGTGATTCATTGATAAACAGCACCTGGAGGATTGGGGAAGATAAAAGTAATCAAGTAGGTACAAGGCAAAAACCTATTTTTATTATTTTATTTTATTTTAATCCCATTTATATCCCGCCCTTCACCGAAGACTCAGGGCGGCTTACAATCTAAGCACAAATCTAATGTGCTTAGCAATAGCCTTCATTCTATGTATATGCCTACTTATTAGGGCTTTCGCCCCCCCCCCCAGCGGCATTATTACAATTTTATTCTGATTAATTTCAAAATATGTACTCAAAAATGCCAGGAAGAAAAAAAATGTTTTAGCTTGGCTCTGGAAAGAGAACAACATGGGGACCAAATGTGCCTTTGGTCATTGGGATTGAAACAATATGGATTCTAAAACAATAAACATGAAACATTGGTTTGGATCCAAGTACCCCAGTGTATAATTACTACTTATAATGAGAGGTCCCTGGTTACTCCTTCTAAGTAGCAACAATTCATCTACTTGACACTTCCAGACGCTACCTAACCCTCCGGAATAGAAGAAAGGGGTTCATCTTGTAAGCAAGAATTGACAATATCCATTATTAAACAGAAACTCTTCTTATGTTCAGCCTTTTTGAATCCTTAATTTTAAGGAACAGAGAAGAAAGGAATGAGGTTGTGTGATGTTCAACCAATAACTGCATTTATTGTAAGAAGCATTATAAATATAACTGCTGGCAAAACTGGTAATATTTGAAAATTAAAAAAAAGTGAAAACAAAAAGAAACATGTAAACTCTTCTGCAGAACAAAATATTACATTTTTCTTTTTTATATCAGAGCTACAACTGTACATGTACAATACATGAATAGAAAAGAAAAACAATCTTATTATACACATGGAGCATGGAAAAATGTGTAGCACTGTGCATACAAGTAAAGCTCTCTGACATTCCATTTTTAAAGGAAAATTAGGTAATTAATTGACCTGCCAATTATAAATTCTACAACTTGGTTTAGAGAAGTGACTATGATATTGCAATGAATTATGTTGGTAATAACTTCTGTGTGTATGTACATAATATGTGTGTAAATGTTTAAAACTGCAGTTGTCACAATGTGGGAATATTTGTGAAGTGGCTCATAGTAGAAGTTTAAAGAACATATGGAAAGGTAACTAAGACTCCTTTTTTATTCCAAATCTTGTATTTCACAAGTTCATTAAATGGAAATTGACCTCTTAATCATACAAATGCGCTTGTGAGAAACTTTTTTCCCCTAAGACTAGGAAAAATATTTTGGGCGGATTATAAGGCAGTGCAACTGAGCAGGGATGAGAGATATTGTAAATCTATTAGCAAGGCATTGCTTGGCTTCATTTCTGTTTAATATTTCTTTAAGCTATAAAATTGCATTATGTTAATGCAGTGTACAATCTAAATGATAAAAGCAGCTAATGTGATTACCTCTTGCTGTGCTATAAACCTTTCAGTAAAGCAGGCATTCAACTATTTCTTATGATGGCAGTGTTATGTGCTGTGGATTATATGCAGATAATTTTCAAGCGGTTGGAACATGCCTTAAATTTACACATTCTAGAAAGACACCAGGGTAAAGCCTTGGAAGCGGACTCAAATAACCCTTCCTAGAACTGCATTAGTGGTCTTTGTCTTTTCACAGAAACAGAAGCAAAGGTGACTGCAAAATAGTACATTAAAAAAGGTTTTCTACAATCCTACCATTAAGCATATGAGAAATCCCATTGACAGAGTGAGTGTAGCCCAGGAACACTTTGGAAAGGAATGATGCATTCTTTTTTCTAAATTAAGATTAAAGAAAGTGAAAGTGAGACGATAAGTCCATCCCACTGAGCCTCAATGTCTGAAATACAGTAGCACAAATTCCTTCACAGGATATTTCCCCTTTAGAGATCTTCCATGATTTTGCCTCAAAACTGTAAAAAAGAAAAAGAGACAGGTTCCAGATAGGCCATTCACAATCATTTTGATGACATCCAATAGAAAGTAGAAAAGCAAGAGAGGGTTTTTTTAAGGGTCAATTCTTGCTTTATTTATTATATTGTGCAAAGGCCCTTGATTATGTAAAAATGATAAATTGTGAATAATCCTTAAAAAGATGTTTTGGACTCTTTCATCCTTCTAATTTAAGAATTTTTATGCTGGTTAGAATGGAATATTGAGCAACCAAATGACTAAAATTTGGGAAAGGAATATACTAAGGTCATATACACTCTCCTTATGTAATTATTTAATTTAAATACAGATTATATTATGAGAAAAAGTAAACTAGAGGAAACAGAAACTGAACTTTTTATCTGAAGGAATTTCTTCTTGAAGATGAAAGAACATTCAAAGTCTCTTCTGCATCTCTCATCTATCTATCTCTATATCCATCCATCCATATCTAAATATTATATCAAAAGGCAAAACCAACCCAATACAAATAAGCAAAGTTAAAGTGGATACAGGTATTATTTTTCTAATCAAGCATCTCAACATAGACCAGATGCTTTGGCTGCAGTTGAGAAATCTGAGGTGTTAATGCATTTTGAGGAAATGTTATTTAAAATTAAACCCACATTCTTTCTGTAAAAATTATAGAAAAATAAAGAAAATTAAAATTAATACTAAGGACATTTACAGTTCATAGATTAAAAGAACTTGAACACCTTATAACAAAACTTCAATGATTGCAAATCTTAAAATGTTAAATTTCCTTCAGAGGATTTATAATTAAAACAATAATTAATTTCAAGTTCATTGGACACCCAAAAACAATGATTTTTGAAAGGATGGACATCAGATCCTTTCTGTTGATGATATTAAAAAGTTGAGAGTTCATAGATTCATTGGTAGATATAGTTTCTGATTTGAATGCAAGTAGAAAAATAGAGACCACTACAGTGGAAAGGTAACAGCGTTGTGTGCGCCTTTGGCATCTAGTCATGCCGGCCACATGACCACGGAGACGTCCTCGGACAAGTGCTGGCTCTTCGGCTTTGAAACGGAGATGAGCACCGGCCCCTAGAGTCGGAAACGACTAGCACATTTACCTTTACCTTTACCTTTATAATATAGTAGTGCTTTAAATCCAATTAGAAATCTGGTTGCTGGAAATAAATGATTTCCTGTAGCTGCAGATTCTTGCTACAGGAACGTTGCCTTGTGGTAGCCTTTTCCTTTATTAATTTTTCACTGATGAAAATATTGTCGACACATGAGGAAAAAAGCACATACAGTAAAAGAGACTTTGTGTCCACTTTTAACAGGTCTGTGAAAAGTAAACCTACTGAAAAGCTGAATGGAGAAAAATGGATGCTTTCAAACTGTGATATTGGAGAAAATTGTTGAGAACTTATTCACCACAAGATCAAATTATTCAATACCAGATGAAATAAAGAGTTTGGTTGCATGCAAATTTAAATAATAATAATAATAATAATAATAATAATAATAATAATAATAATAATAATAATAATAATAATAATAATAATAATAATAAATTATTATTATTATTATTATTATTATTATTATTATTATTATTATTATTATTATTATTATTATTATTATTATTATTATTATTATTATTATTATTATTCCAGGCTGCTTATGGGAAGCAGCAATAATAAAGGAGCTAAACATAAAGGAGCAAACACTGATAGCGGAACTCAAAAAAATGGGTGTTTGTATGAGAGAGAGAGAGAGAGAAAGAAAAAGAAATGGTGGTGGTGATGGTGATGGTGATGAAGAAGAAGAATTACAGTTTTAATTCACTTCATAGATGAGGATGGGAGACTGGTAATTTAATTGTGCTTCTGAATGAATAAGGCTGTTGCTAATAATTTAAAACCTGGTGGATTTTTTTGCTTCCTTATCTCCTTACTCATGTAAACATTATGATGCTATAGTATTTTTTGGTAGTGAAATAGATTGCTCAATCGAGTTGCTATGGTAATGCAAGTTTTCACTTACATTTGCCTCCACTTCTTACTGCAGTAAGATGTCTCTTGAGCCCTTTACAGCTGTCTCATACAGTCAGTTTACATACACCGAGTATACTTGCAAACCTGACTCTTGTATTTAGTTCAACTAAGTTAACATTTATTAGCATTATATCACCGGGGACTGCAGCATCCAACTGTGGGTTTGTGAGGCTACATTTATAACAGCACTGAGTATTTTAAACGTGTGTGTTTTTAATGAAGTTGCTGATAAAAGCGCAGGAATTCTGCTTTGTAAGCAGTGAAATTCTTGAATACTAAGAGCATGCTGACTTTCCGTCCCTAAAGAGTGACCATTCTCACAAAATGGGAAGATTAACAGTTTATGGTTCCTGGTGGAAGAGACTTCTCTTCCAGTGCTGACAAGGCAGCAGGAACTTGTTCTTCTCCTTCAGTGACTGGTGGAGTTGCACTAGCCTCAAGACAAAGACTGCTTGTTTGTTTCTAACAGGAGCAGATGATGTTTATAATGGCCTCCACGTTATGGAGATTTTCTCTTGCGCATTTTCCAGAGACATTACTTATAGGAAAGAGAAATTAATAGATAATAGTGAGACTTGCTTCCCAGGAAATATTTCCATGTCATTAGTGTCAGGAGGGTGAAATGGAGAATGTAGGGCACATAGAGAATGGTTACAAATTTTATAAATACATGTGAATAAATGGTATGAAAGTTCCTTCTGAGTCCATCATTCATTTCTCAGGGAAGAACAAAATGTATCCATGTTTCTGGGCATGGCAGAAATTTTCTTTCAGTATCTAACAGAAGAAATTTTCCTTCAGTATCTAACGTACATATAAATGTATGTGTGGCTAGCTAGTCCAAAGCATATTGTTTCTCCCTTGCATACAAACCTCCAACAAAACAAAGCAAAAATGAAACAAACAAAAGCTTAGTTGCACAAGCTTTCTTGAAAATTGAATTTGGAAGTTCAATAATGGAAGAAAAAAGATTATTGTTTGCTTATCTTTACTGACAATAGTATACACACCTATGCTTAAGCTACAATGCAATGAATCCTGGGAGAGCTTCTCAAAGGTAATGATTATATTGAATCTCTGAGAGAAAGAATGAACTACTTCCTAACAATTATGCATCTGATCTCAACCCCACATCCCCTTGCCCCCCATACTAGGCTGATTATTATCCATCACTGGAACTTTGCCATCAGACTAAGCAGGAACAAAGCATGATAGGCTCTGCCAAGAAATGCATTGAGCTATAGCTTTCCTGGATTTTCAAAGTAAACAACTCTATTTCTCTCAAATTTGAAATAGTGGGATCAATTTAGTGAGAAAACTAAAAACTATTGAACAGACAAAGGCGTCAATTATTCAGGATAATATAATTACAATTAATTCTCTTTCATGTTTTAAGTAATTAATATCATGGTAACATTCTTAACTTGCTTCTTTTCCAAATTTCTCCAATTAAACCTCCAAAAATTAGTTATCCCCACTATCCTCTACTTTTTCCCACTCTTTCCAACATCTTAAATGTACATTTTGTTCCACCAGTTGCAATGGATTCTCTTTACTAACTATATTATACTGACTGTTTGAAATCTCAGCTGATTTCAGTCAAAAGGGTTAATCCTTTCTTACTCAGGAATACAAATCCCTTACAAATCCCTATATGTAACCCCACTCTCACACAATGTGATCTAACCCTTTCTTTCTTGTACCTACACTTATTTTGTTTTTCATAATAGCATACACAGGACAAAAATATTTATTGTTTTTTTATTAGTGATATAATCATCTTACTATCTTACTATAGCTTTACTTTTATTGCTGTTTATATCATTTGCAGATGCTGTTTGATAAGGATATTTATTGTTATATCCATCACCTGCTTCTTAATGCATCCCAGTTTATAGAGAAACCACAAGCCAACAATACTTGAAGCACATTTAAAATTATTGATTTTTAATGGATAAATTAAGCATGTGCTTCACTCTGTCTGAAAATTGATGAGATTTAAATATGCTTAGATTTAGTTGGACTGAGGCCAAATTTGGAACATCGGACAAACACTTTTCAATATCTTTTTAATGATGATTAATTTCTTTGATATTCATTCCAGTAGCAATAATCATGATTAATTCATTTAGCACAAATGCAGACAGAGCATTTTAATTCCTTTAGAATTTCAGGGGAACCCATTTTAAATTAATAATTGGAGAATAATGAATAATAGAATGGAAAGAAGTTAGCATGTTAGCTATAAATTGTATAGTAAAATAGCATAGTCTAGAGCACTTCAGTATAATGGAAAATTAATGAATGGTAGATCCATCCAGATGCAAATATAGTATGAATCTATAGAACTGCTATGCAGTCAAATACAATATTCTTTTAATTACAACTTCCCCCTCTGTTTTGATATTTCCATTGAGTTCTAGTTGCACAATATACCTATAAATAATGTTTTCTATGTGATTAATAGCCACAGAATTGGATTTCAAGTAGAGAGCCATCTCTTGGGGAATCAGGACTAGCTGTAGTGATCCACACAAAAGCAAGTTATACTTAATCCCATTGAAAGAAAGAAAGAAACTACATTTGTTTGGATCATGGCCCATGTTCTAATTTTAAAAATTATTCCATCACAAATTTGATCATGAAAACTCAAATATTTAGAAATTAGTTAACAGCTTTTTATTTTAAAAAGAAAATGTGATATGTGTGTTTGTTAGACCCCAAATTCTTAGTAAGCCAAACTACAATTTATTTTGGATATATACATTTTCAATAGAAGTCATAAAACAAGCTCAAGACCTGCATATTTCAGCTATCATGTGAGTTATATATTTAAAGCTCAGAAAATGGTTAAGAAAATGAGTTATTGTCATTGGCATGTTAAAAGCAGACTCTCATGCCAAATGAATTATATAAAGAGCAATAAAAGAGATGTTGGAAGGTACCACCCTCAAGAATGATCATGAAGGTCATTTTCAAAATCAGCTATGCTTCTCGGCATTGCTTGGGTTACTTCCAGGAAACCTTTATAGCTCTAAAAGTAATGAACCAATGTGGATATGCTATAAACTAAAATGACAGTAAGAAGCTATGTGCTAAATATGTACTAACAATAGAATCTATGTTTCCTATCAGAAAGAATGCCTGACTCTCAGAGGTCAGGCATAAAAACCTCCAAAAAGACCAAAATGCAACATCAAACCCCTTTGTCTTATAGTACCATCAGTTGTTCTATGTTGTTATTTCAACCTTTATTTAATTTTTTTATCACATGTACAGTATTTATTTCTCAAATTTATTTGCCACCCATCAGATGTTCAGGCAACTCTGAGTGGCTTTTCATATGTATTGTCTGTCATTAAACTACAGAATATACAAATTAGGTTATAATTTTAAATAGGATGACTATAAATAAGAGATACTATTATGGGTCCTGGCAGTATTCTATTTATAAAATAATATCAGTATTTCAGAAATAGGTTATATACAGTGACAGACCAATCACACATATGGTGAAGATATGGATAAAAAAATATATGAATGAATGAATGATAGCTATGTCATGGACCAGTGGTGACAAACCTATGGCACATATGCCAGAGGAGGCACTCAGAGCCCTCTCTGTGGTTGGGTGCACCATCGCCCCAGCCCCAGCTTTCCCTGTGGCCCCTCCTCACCAGCAACCTCCCTGGAAGAGAGTCTCCCCCAGGCGCAGCCCACATGGAGTAGCACAGCAAAACACATGGCAGCTGGGCAGCAGGGACGAGACTCTGCCCTCATGCCCTGTTGCATGCAGATGGTGCTGTGGGGTACAGGCAGAGGGTGTGGCCACCATGAAGCTGCTGAAGCTTCTGGACCATCTGGATTGATCTGTTGTGGTGAGCCATGGAGGTGGTGGGTGGCCCTGCAGGCGGGGCAGGGATGGGGCAGAGCGGGGGTGGGGGCAGAGTGGATGGGCCAGGGGCAGAGCGGAGGCAGGCAGGGCGGTTTTAGGGCACACATTCTCTAAAAGGTTCACCATCACTGGCATGGACTATTCTATTTTTATGAATATTATAATTTTGAACATCATAATCTGATCTGGACAAAATAATCAGTAAAGCAATTGAAAGGAGCAAACAGTAGAACAGTAGCAACAGTCTACCTTCAGAATTCTATACATTGCAACAAATAAGCATGCTCAAAAACATAATGTAAATAAAAAATAGAAGTGCAAATAATTATAATGGTACAGAAATTTGAATATACTTATAAGCTATAACATCTTTGCAACATATAATCCATGAAAAGCAATTTTCTATTGCTAGTGGAAGTTTAGTAGAACAATGCCTTCCTTTCATTTTGTTGTATAATCCTAATACCATAGATCCACTAACTTAATTTATTCATAATTGATCACATACTGATTTCAGAAATTCACTTTTTGAATGTTAGATGATAAATTATAGGACACCTGAAAAATTCAAACTGTACCATCACAATATCTTTATTATTAATTAATTTATTAATTTAATTTCTATACCGCCCTTCTCCCGAAGGACTCAGGGCAGTGTACAGGGCAATAAAAATACAATAAAAGTACAAAATACAAAAGTTAAAAATAAGATTAAATAGAACTAGCCCATTACAATAAATAATTACAAATTACAAATTAAAATACCCCAAACCCATTAGACCAGGCTGGCTTGTTCAAATAGGTGAGTTTTCAGATCACGGCGGAAAGAGCGAATCCAGAGCTCAACCGGTAGTTGATTCCAAAGGGCTGGCGTTCCCACAGAGAATTCTCTCCCCCTGGGGGCCGCCAGTTGACACTCTCTGACCGATGGCACCCTCCCACTCTCTGTGGGAGCGCACGGGACAAAGGGAAGTGGACACCGGCAGCAGGTGCTCCCATAAGTAATCTGGACCCATGCCATTTAGGGCTTTATAGGTAATCACCAGCACCTTGAATCTCACCTGGAGGGCATCTGGAAGCCAATGCAGCTCACGGAGTAGAGGTGTTACATGGGAGTATCGGGAGACCCCCATCACTACTTGTGCGGCCGCATTCTGCACCAGCTGAAGCCTCCGAGTGGTCCTCAAGGGCAGCCCCATGTACAGAGCATTGCAGTAGTCTATACGAGAGGTCACGAGCGCATGAGTGACTGTACGCAGGGCATCCCGGTCCAGATAGGGTCGCAACTGGCACACCAGGCGAACCTGGGCAAAGTCCCCCCTAGTCACAGCTCCTATATGATCTTCCAAACTGAGCTGTGAATCCAGGAGGACACCCAAGTTGCGAGCCCTATCTACGGGGAGTAACACCTCACCCCCCATGGTTAAAGATGGAATGAACTGAATTTCCCGAGATGCCGGCACGTACAGCCACTCAGTCTTGTCAGGATTGAGCCTAAGCCTGTTCCTCCCCATCCAGACTCGAACCGCCTCCAGGCAATGGGACATCACATCGAGGGCATCACTGGGGTGGTTTGGGGTGGAGATGAAAAGCTGGGTATCATCAGCATACTGATGATACCCAACCCCCAAACCACAAATGATCTCACCCAGTGGTTTCATATAGATGTTGAACAGGAGAGGCGAGAGGACCGACCCCTGAGGAACTCCACAAATGAGAGGCCTCGAGGCCGACCTCTGCCCTCCTGCCAGCATCGACTGCGAACATCCCAGGAGGTAGGAGGAGAACCACTGCAGAACAGTACCTCCCACTCCCAACCCCCTGAGACACCGCAGTAAGATACCATGGTCGATGGTATCAAAAGCTGCTGAGAGGTCTAATAGGACTAGGACAGAGGAACAACCCCTGTCCCGAGCCCGCCAGAGATCATTCAGCAGTGCGACCAATGCTGTCTCCGTGCTGTACCCGGGCCTAAAACCCAATTAGTACAGGTCCAGATAATCAGCTTCCTCCAGGAACAGAGGGAGCTGATGCGCCACCACGCTCTCAACAACCTTCGCAAGAAAGAAAGACAATAGTTGTTCAAAATAGCCGGGTCCAGGGCAGGCTTTTTGAGGAGGGGCCTCACCACCGCCTCCTTCAAGGCGGTGGGAAAGCTACCCTCACTCAAAGAAGCAGTTATCACTGCCTGGAGCCAGCCTCATGTCCCCTCCCAAGCTGCATAAACGAGCCAGGAGGGGCACGGGTCCAATAAACACATGGTGGAGCTCAGCCTCCCCATGATCCTGTCCACATCTTCCAGAGTCACAGGGTCGAACTCTTCCCAGATAACATCACCAAGACCGCTCGTGTCACCTCCGTCAGACTCTGCCCAGTCGGAGTCCAGACCGGTCCAAATCCGAGATATAGAGATTTAGAGATTTGGAGATATAGAACAATACAACTTTTCTGTTTCTATTCCATTGCTGCCTGTACTTCTAATAGGTAAACAAGTGGGGGAAGGCATATGATAAAGTTGGAAAACCTCATGGCTTGAACAGATATTTTATTCCAGCTCAAGACTAGGGATGTAAAAAGGCAACATTTCAAACATAACACCATAATAAAATACCAAAAAAAGAAAAAGAAATATTATATTATATTATATAATAAAATACTGCAACAGAATTGTAGCTAAACCCATGCTTTAACCTTTATATTCCCAATATACTGTTTGTTTTGTAATAATCATGGTTCCAAAAAAAAAGAAAAGCACACTATATAGTAAGCAGAGTCTGTATTTAAATCAGAAAAAAATGGCATAAAATATGTTCAATTTACTAGGCAATTTCTTACAAAAGGTGCTCTGAGTAGATGTCAGGAATCCTTACAAAAGGAACATTGCAATAAAACATGTGCCACTGATCTGATATATTTAAAAAAACAAATACATTGCCATTCTGTATATGGGACACTTGAAAATCTGCTTGGGATAATTACAGAAAGTAGAACATGTAGTAGGGTTGGAGAAAACACATAGTGGTACCTTGGAAAGGTGACTGAAAAACTATAAGACATTTTGGCAGTGATTTTCATAAAATTAGCAACAGCAAAACATGAGTTCTCCCAAATCTTCTGTTAAGGAGCTACGTTCTTCCAATGAATTGAAAAGGAGATGATGAGAAGCCATGTTCCTTTGATTTTGTTTCCAGAGAGCTTTATGCACCTGGAATGATGTTGATCAGGTGGCAAGAGAGGGGGGAGTATAACAGTTTAGCCGTAAATGCATATACTTTTTCAAACTGGGCTTCTAGGGAAACAAGGTGGTTTTAGTACACATTACTAAATCTCTTCCAGCCCTATGGTTTTATGAAATCTATTATTATTATTATTATTATTATTATTATTATTATTATTATTATTATTATTATTATTATTATTATTATTATTATTATTATTATTAATTTAATTTGTATACCGCCCTTCTCCCGAAGGACTCAGGGCGGTGAACAGGGCAATACATAAAAACAAGATACAAAAATTAAAAATTATTAAAAAGTAATTAAACAACAGTGCTCGTAAAATTAATACAGATTAAAAGTTAAGATCCATTTATAAAATCCAACCCCGTCCCATCAGGCCAGGCCAGCTTGTTCAAAGAGATGGGTTTTAAGATCGTGCCGGAAGGAGCGGAGATCGGGCGCCATCCGGAGCTTGACCGGAAGATGGTTCCATAGATCCGGTGCACCCACAGAGAACGCCCTCCCCCTGGGGGCCACCAGTCAGCATTCTTTAACCGGTGGCACCCTGAGGAGGCCCTCTCTGTGGGAGCGTACTGGGCGGAGGGAAGTTGACGCCGGCCACAGGTGCTCCCCAAGGTATTCTGGACCCATGCCATGTAGGGCTTTGTAGGTCATTACTAACACCTTGAACCTCACCCGGAAGACAACTGGAAGCCAATGCAGCTCGCGGAGCAAAGGTGTGACATGGGAGTGTCGGGAAACTTCCAACACAACTCTCGCGGCTGCATTCTGTACCAGTTGGAGCCTCCGAGTGGTCTTCAAGGGTAGCCCCATGTAGAGAGCGTTGCAGTAGTCAAGACGAGAGGTCACGAGCGCATGAGTGACCGTACGTAAGGCATCCCAGTCTAGATAGGGCCACAACTGGCGCACCAGGTGAACCTGGGCGAAGGCCCCCCTAGTCACAGCTACTATATGGTCTTCTAGGGAAAGCTGTGAATCTAGGAGGACTCCTAACTCCCAACTTATGTGAACTTCTATGGTATATTATTAACCAGCCAGTTATATTCATATTTATCTACACAATGTTCTTGGTCTCATGTATTCAGTGCAGAGACAAGATTTTTTGAATAAAATGGGTCTGGCCTAGAATGAATGAATGAATAATGAATGAATGAATGAATGAATGAATGAATGAATGAATGAATGAATGAATGAAAAATAATTGATAGAGTATGCACTTTTGGAATCACCAAAGAAAAGTTGATGGCAGTAAAAAGGCTGTTAGGTGCTTTAAACCCTCCAATCAATATTAATTCAAGTAGCTGAGAGGAAATGTAGATTCTTCCTGCTGATTTATCTTCTTGTGTCTTTCCTTTGTTTTTAAATTTATATATTAATTACTAGTAGCTGGGCTGGAAGATTCTACTATGAGAAAGGCTACAACAGAATTTATATCTGCTTCTGCTAGGAGGGCAGGAACTAAGGCAAGTGATAGGAGCTCACCCTGCCACACAGTACTAGGGCTCAAGCCCCTGGAGCAGAGACCAACTCCAGTATCATGAAGCCTTGAACCACTGCACCTCTTTCCAAGGTAATTGAAGAGATGAAACAGGGTTTTCTATTTTTGGTTTTTTTAGCTGCAGTTTGCCTGAAGGAGAACTGATCATTTGACTTGGCAACCTGAGTAATGTTTGGATCACTCTTCCTTTCTGGCATCAAGTTTCTCTCTGTGGTCCATCCATATACACCCTTTGGATGAATTGGGGACCATTACAAATTGAGATTTCACTCCTTATGACACATCATTCCACTCCTTTTGACAGGCATGAGTAACACAACTATAGAACTAAATTTAGATTTTGTTCAAAATCAATCTTCTGTCAGGAACAATCTGTCCCTCATCCATCCCCATAGCATCAAGGCTTAAGTGACTGTTTTATATTCAAAAGTCAGTTTGTGCATCTCTCTTTAGTTAAACTGTTATATTAGCAATTACTAGACAAATGTTATCTTTAAAATATGAGAATTCCTTTTTTTTCAAGTCACAAAATTGTAGGAAATGTCTTTTGTTTCTTTTTACCAAGCTATAAACTTAGTTCAGCGAGCAAAAATACTGTTTAAAAGTTTAAAAAGTAAGTTTAGCATTGCAAAGCTTTCACACGTTTAAATCACTAAATACATTTCTGTACTGAAACATAAAAAAAGCAATTGCTTAACTGGTCTTTCTGAACCATGTACACATAAGGAACAACTGAGGTGTGCATTGAAGAGCTGTGGTGAACTGAACTTCAGCTCTTTAATTTTAAAAAAATATATGCCTTTTGTAATTCCATTTCTGCTTAGAGGTTCATGACCCATTATGATGCTGATTCAAGTGGAGAAGTTCTCCTGCCTTTATTGCATATTTCATTAATAAATAGAATTGAATGTGTGGGACATTTACCTGAAATGAACCAGAAATAAATACATACTCATGAACTGCTGCCACCAGCACCACCAGAAATGTAGTATTTCCAAAGGATTACTTTCCATTGCTCAGCTATTATACAAACTGCAGATGTTAAATTCACTGAAGCATGTACAACTCATGTCATACCTCAGGGGTGTATAGCATTTCCCAGGCTATGAGCTGCACTTTGTTTTTAAGGCGGGGGGGGGGGACGACAAAAGAAGGACACAGTCCAAGAAATGATGGGCAAAAATAAGTCAAAAACTCAAATAGGTTTATTTCCATTTCTGTTTATTTAAAATTAACCAGGACTATATGCCTCCTATTCATGTTCATTTAATAATTTTCTCCTCCTTTCTTATAATCTATGATTTGCAACAACTTTCGAAGGCCACATCTTCAGGGCTTAGGAGCCACATCTGATCCTACTGTCTCTGCCTGGATTTTTCTGCCATATATATGTCTGTCGTTATCTTCAGGGCTTTGGAATCACACACAGATTGCCCTCTACGTTGCCTAGACAATGACAAACTGCTCGCTATGTTGATGAATTTGAGGAGAGAATTGCAGGGGTTAGTTCTGTTGCTACATTCAACAATGTATTAACTTAAAATTTAAAGATTTCAATCATTATTAAAAAGACAAGTCAAAGAATGTTTTGCCCAAATATTTACCTGCAAAATAATTCTTCAAAGTACAGGAAATTCCTGATATTCAGGGACTCCCAATAATCTCTCTCTCTCTCTCTCTCTCTCTCTCTCTCTCTCTCTCTCTCTCTCTCTCTCTCTCTCTCTCTCT
Organism: Vipera berus; assembly: GCF_964194415.1. Lineage (NCBI taxonomy): Eukaryota > Metazoa > Chordata > Lepidosauria > Squamata > Viperidae > Vipera > Vipera berus. The sequence continues at coordinate 61,086,640 of NC_138202.1, forward strand.
CTATGTGTGTGTGTGTGTGTGTATGTCTTGAGTGTTTGATGCACCCTGTCGACACAAATATGGGGAGAAGGAATATCTGTGACTTTGAGAATATTCAACAAATATTTGGACTTAACATCAGCATTTGATAACCAAAGTTCAGCAGCAGCAAAGTCAACATTTGATGGCATCTGACATATTAATCTTAAGCATTTGACTGTGTTGACAGCTGACATACAGAAGCCACCATTTTTTCCATTTCCAACAGATGATTTGCAGCAGCATTCTTTTAATATAAATAGAAACAAAATTGCCATAAACCTGTATTTGAATTTTTGAAATTTCATGCTAATTTTAATTTTTTTAAAGTAAAGCTCAAAAGCAATTGTTAATTTGTATTTCCTAAAAAATAAATCCCTATGTTGACATGCATAGATTTGACAGGTTGCAAATTTTCTTGAAGTGTCTCTCTTTTAGACCAGCAAATTCATATACAAACCAGGTTTTTTGACTGACTTTAACCTGCAACAAGGGGAAAGCCTTCTCTGTGGGCGCGCCGACGCTAAGGAATGAGTTGCCTCCGGAGCTGTGGATGGGCCCTGACCTTCGGTCCTTCCGCCGTGACCGGAAGACCTGGTTGTTCCAACAAGTGGGCCTGGACTGACTACGTTTTTTAATTAGGCTTTTTACTGGGTTAAATTGTCTTGTAATTTTGCATTTATTGTTTAATTCTCTTTTAAATTTTTTACTCTATGTTTTTTTAATTTTTATTGTTGTGAGCCACCCTGAGTCCTCAGGGAGAAGGGCAGCATATAAATTTAATCAAATCAAATCAAATCAAATCAACATATTTATGATGACACTTTTCATAACAAAAACTTGAACAGAGTCACAGAGCACTTTGTCTTAAGCTGACAAAAAGATAACTAATGTGACTCATTTCAATAGAAGCTTAAAATGTCTATTTTAGAAGGGTATCTAGAGATTAATGGTATTTTGTGCTATTGTAATTCTCCTGCATAGAAAAGAAAAAAATGCTATAAGATCCACACGGTTTTAATGTTACCATGGCAATGAGATGCTTGGTATTTTATTGAATGCTATGTCTAAAGTTTATTCCCAAATCAAGTAACCAATATGCAGTGAGCATTAGCTTTTTCTCTCCTAGAACCAATAGATTGCTTGGTAGACATGATGCTTAATTAGCCTTCATCACCTCCAAATCCATATTATGTGATTTTGATGCTCTTTCTCTCATTCTCTCTCTCACCACATACATATATACAAATTTCAGGGCATGCATTTGGAACTTGCTTTGTGCTTATATTGAAAAAGGCCTGAAACATACCCTACTTTATTCATCCCTGAAACATGCAATAGAGAAATTACCTCACCTTTTGAAGATTAAAAAAAATTCTAAAAGAGTAAGACTGCAGACAGTCTATTAAATGATTTAATGAAGTATTTCCAGACCCTACCTTTTCCATTAAAACAAAACCACATTTACAAATGGGTATGTTGATTTTTGTTCTTCTTCCCGATTCTGGGCTGGAAAGCAGTGTTTGTTCATAAGAACGATAGTAAAATTACAGAACACTGTAGAGTGAAAAGAAGAAAATAATACTAACCTACATTTTTTGGAGAAAAAAACAACCATGCAGAATATAACAATTATTTTTCGGATCTCTTTTCACATAGCTCTTGAACTAAATAGGCATCTGTATGCCACTGATCTCACCCGTTTTTAGTTCTAATCTCATATTCCATCTGTTTTAACATTAACTAGTAAAAGCAGTAAATTAGTTCTAATTTTTTCTTAGGACCAGAATTTTCTGGGAGTGTCATTCTCAAGTAAATTGAAAAACAATGTTGAATTAAAAAGACACCTTTCAACTGCAATTAAAGCCACTCCATCTGTTGTTTTTATTGTATGATTTTTGCTACAGAGACATATCATTATGGTTGACCTTCACACCATCACACAGTACTGCAGTACCATAATACAGCTAGTCCTTGTTTAGCAACCGAAACAGAGACCGGCAAAATGGTCAGTAAATGAAACACCACCGTCCTTATGATCTTCAGGTTTCCTTTATTTTATAGATCTGCAAAGGCTATAAATGCAAGGATTTGTCCTAAAGTTACTTTTTATCACTTTCATAACTGTGAACAGTCACTAAATGAGGCAATCGCTAAACAAGGTTCCTTGATCATGTTTCTTCTTAATGTTTCTTGTTACTGACTAATATTTCATAATCACATGGACTTAAATTTGTAAAGGTGGCCCCAAAATGGAGAGCTCATTTAAATGAGAGTTACACTTATCAACCTGCTCAGTATGAACTTCACAGCTTGGAATTCATTTTCTGTGGTGGCTAGGAATTTTGGGAATTGTTATTTATTTATTTATTTATTTATTTATTTATTTATTTATTTAATTTGTATACTGCCCTTCTCCCGAAGGACTCAGGGCGGTGAACAGGGCAATACATAATAAAAACAAGATACAAAAATTAAAAATTATTAAAAAATTACAGCTTCATGACTTCTGAAGAAGTTGGAGGACTGATATATTTTATTAAAAATATGCATGAAATCCAAGATGCCCATGTTTTATTAGCATACATCCTGCTGTGGTACAACCTGGTTAGGGCAGAAGCATTATACCTTAGACTGGCCTTGGATCAAGCATACAGAACTGCAAGTACCACCAACTTTATTGTTATGAAGGCTGCCATCTTGCCCAAGGTGATGGGACAACACTCTCTCACTCACAGACCAAGTCATACATTAGACATATAGGGAATTCTACTCTAGTGCACTCCACCAAGGTTGAAATATCTTTAGCACACTGAAATAACAAATTTTAAATTATATGCCTCCCAGCTCATTTCCTCAGGCCCTTAACCATTTTATTTCAAGTTGTTTATTGTATGCTGTTTAATGGTATGACATCAGACACCAAAAAAAGAAACCCAGGATTATTTAAAGGTCTTTGATCTTATTTCCGTTTTTCTAGGTTAGATAAAGAAATGTGAACTTGAGGAGTATACCCAGCAACTTGTTATAAACAGTTCATGTAAACAAGCTGATACAGACTGAAAAAAATGTCTCCAGACCATGAAACTGTGAAAAGTATATCACTCTAAGTGGTGTCTCTAAACCACACTTCCTTGATGAAAAATGTGCTACCTTAACAACCCTTTTGATTCAATCAGTAATCATTTGTGGGCAGTCTTTTTCTATCTATAGCATAGTATCTCTTCAAAATTCCATACATAAGGAGTCTGCATAAGACACACAGAACTTGAGGCTATGCGATGGAAAAATTTGGGCTATGCCAGCCTTCTCTGACATCTCTATTTATTGATCTGATTGTCTTAGAGTAGTCTAAGACTGGTGCTGCCTCAGGGCAGAAAGCATGCCAGGCTTCAAGATCAAAGGGTTTTGCTTTCTCCTCACATAGGTGCCAAAGCCATGGCTTACTTCCAAGAGAAAGTGCCTGCAGCAATGTCAGCTAATTACAGGTTGTGTTCTGCTGTTTCCAAACAGGGTGAAAGTGACAGAAGTTTAACTGTGAATAATTATACACTTGAATAAGTATGTGATTAGCCCTATTTGTTGTGGTTGGAACTAGAGTGACAGGACAAGAATGGAGTGATTGCATTATTTACAGCTTAATTGTAGACAAGTAATTACTTTTGTATGCTGGTGTGGTTAGGTTATAGAATTCACACATAAAAATGGAATATGAGTTTAACAAGAACTTCAGAGAGTTACTTCTCTAAAATATTGACTGAAAAGATGTGATTTTTTTTACTCATTTAAATTTGAGTGTAAAGATTTTTTTTTTTCAAATTAAATGCCTGATAGTATTTAGTACTCTATTTTCTCTAAAATTAGGGATCAATTGAAATATTTATGAAGCAGAAGCTCCTAAAGTAATATATCACAAATGCCACCTAGTGGTTTCTTTTTCTTACACAGAATGAATGAATGAATGAATGAATGAATGAATGAATGAATGAATGAATGAATGAATGATAAGTCCTACTGCAGAGTCCAAGGAGTCCTTCACATTGTTTAACCCATTTCAATGTGCAAATGTGTGGGGTGAAGAGGGTTGAATTTGCTATCTCAAAAATAGGTTCTATAAAGTCTTCTCTACATTCTCCTAGCCAGAACCTCAAAACAGGAATTAGACTAATTCACCTTGTGATACTCTGGAGAATTTTAACTAACTATCTAAGAATCCTGGAGCTAATATTTTCCATTCTATAATGTTAACAAAAAAGCATAAATAGGCACATATAAACTTTTAATCTGAATCAAGATAGAGTAAATACTGCAGGAAATTATATGTGAACAAGCATTACAAAATTTAGAGAAATGAGTCCTGGGCTTTGAGCTATATGTCTTTAATTTTTGTTCTTAATAAACTTGACCAAGAAATATTCTTGAGAAATTTCAAGCTGATAGGATGATAGAAAGTTGAGCCAAAAAAGAAATGGTAATAAGGAATAATAATGTCCCTACATGAAGAGACTAGACATGAGTCTAGATTGGAGACAGTGCACTAAGCAAATGGAATAACTGTTTCTGCCACTTCATCCTTCCCAAAAAGTTGGGATTGGAAAAAGATGAAATTCTGATCACAAGATTCATTTTTGTGGATAAACCTTTCAGTTACAGTCACAGTCTTTAATACTCAACTTCCTCTTTCCGTCATCTCCTCTTGATTGTAGAAGTCTGAAAAGTATTTATAAATAATATATGGAAGGCATCCTCTGAATCTGAAGCAAGTTGAACATCTGAAGTATCCATACAGAAATAATTATTATCTGGTTATTCGCTCATTCTGAAAGAGATGCTCTGTAGCAGTAAAATTACAAACCACAAGATGAAGTGTGTAATACAGAGGTAAATCTCTATTTATTTGTAACCAGTTCTGATCAACAAAGGATAATAAAATATTTTGAAAGCAATACTTATTAATAGTATTTATTATTATTATTATTATTATTATTATTATTATTATTATTATTAATATATAAGTTTAAATAATAATAATAATAATAATAATTAATGATATGAGTCCTAGTCTCTATTCTTAAATAAACTATGTAGCTTCATTAATCTATTGTAGAGAATTTAAATACTGGATGTAACAGCTATTAAACTTAAATATTCAGAACAGAATCAGAGGGCAAATTAAAATAGAAATTTTGCTTCATTTTACCATGTTCCGAGCAGCTAAACTTTCTTGAATGTTCAAAGTCCTAATTTTTAATTGATACAGCTGGTATAAGAGAAAATACAATCAACCAAGATCCCTCTGGGATATAGGCAAATCTTAATCAGGCTTTGATTATCAAATTTAAGCATAAATTAAAGATGCCAATATTATACTAAAGTATTATCTCCTGTAGCAAAAGAAGGCAAACTTTCACTATTTTTTAAAAAAAATAATCATTATTTAGACTGTGAAAGATATCCCAGAGATGTAATGTGAGAGGATTTATAAAATTACCAAAAGTTTCCTTAGATCATTCTTATCCAATGAGACTCAAATAAGATACATGAAAATATAAATTAAATTGGTAATTATTTAGATTTTTAAGGATTTTTTGAGTGGTGTACCTTTTTTAAAAAAAACTTAAATTATACGTATTCAGTCTAAGGCCACCATTTCTACAATACCATGGAGCTCCAGCTCTCACTTTGATGAAAATTGCTTCCAGACCACACTTTGCAAAACTTCCCATCCATGTTAATTTCCAGTGTCTCAATTAAAATGCTTGCTTTAGGTGTTTGGTCAGCTCACAGAACAAACTCTTGGAACACAATGGGATGTTTTCCTTTAGGCATGTAATAAAACAGGGCTGTTTCTTCTGTTGTTGGTGGGGATAGGAAAAAAAACACAACACCCAAGGACACTGATAGCTGATGGGAGCAGGAGAGAGTTGGAAGATGCTGGCAAGATTGCTGGGCAGACATTTTGACTGTTTGTTTGTGTCTGTGTGTGTGTGTGTGTGTTTGTGTGTGTGTATGCTTTTCTTTTTTAATTTGGCTCCTACTCTTTGAAATCCCCCCCCCAATCCTCCCAATTATGATTAGAGTCTAAAATCTTGAAGTTTAAGAAAGTCATTGAAACATGTCTTCCAAAAGAACACATTTTTGGATTATTCAATATAGTCTTATGTTATGATGTAGTGCTATTAGGATTATTTATATTTCTTACTATATTTATTGTTGTTATTGTATATTTGATTTTTGTGTACTGCAATTGGATATAAACACACATATATTCTACACATTCTTTTCCTATACTAATCCTGGATATGCAAGTTTTCCTTATATTAGAAAGATTTTATTATGCTTGTTAATCACAACTGGTTGTCAGAAATTCTGACTAATCAACTCCAAATCATTCTGAAATTATCTATCTATCTATCTATCTATCTATCTATCTATCTATCTATCTATCTATCTATCTATCTATCTATCTATCTATCTATCTATCATCTCTATCACCCAAATCCCCATGAGTCTAGGAGGTTCAAAATAACTAACACAAAAACATACAATTATTATTAATAATTTATTAATGTTATATGCCACCCAGCTCTTAAAAGATGGCAGGAATGACAGACTGGACAAAAATGAAGTAAAGGGGATTAATTGTCCCTTGCCAAAAGCCTGGGCAAAGAGATCTTTAAGATTCTTCTAAACAATAATGAGATGGTGAAACATCAAAATCTCAGGGGAACCCTCATTCCAGAGAGAAGACACCATCACAGAGAAGGTACTTCTAGGTTCCTGATATAGGCTTTGGTTAATCAGAGTGATCCAAGTCTATTAACCCTGGGAGATCAGATCAGTTACCACTACTATTATAGTCTTGTTGGGAGCACCAAAATGCTTCCAGATTGAAGGATTAGTCAGTCACATCTCCATTGTCCAGCGGATGCCTAGTTAATGGTTCCTTTCACGTTTCTGTTAAACTGTTCACCAAAGATGTACCCACTATGTACTTGGGGTCACCCATTTTCAAACAGTTGGGTTAGTAGGAGGTGGAGTGAGTGATGGGAGCTCACCCCAACAGGTCTCAGCAACCAGGTCTCAAACACAACCCTGCTGACCATCAACCCTGCATCCTAACCATGTGAGCCACCATACTCCATTATCAAATCAGCTGGGAAGATACTATAAAAGTTAGCTAATTCCTTAACTAGTCAGGACAAGCTTTATGTCATGAAGAGCTTCAGGACCACAATCAGCACCTTGAATTGCACCTGAAAAAACACCAGTGCACACATAAAGCAGAGATGAGTTATAAGCATATTAAGGCATGTTCATAATTGACTGCTTTGTTTCATTCTGGATCACTTGAAGCTTATGGGTGGTCTCCAAAGCCTCATATAGACTGCATTACAACAGTCCAGCTGCAAAGTAACCAGGCATGAGTAACTATTTACCAACAGAAATCTATCAATAGATGTCATTCTACACTGTCCAGTGATTGATTTAGACAAACATCTTTCATAGAAAATGCATTGGGATGGTTGTCATATTTTACAAGAAATGTTTCCCTTGAAATTCTTACTCAGAATGCTGTAAATGTTATTTTCCTCTTCTAATTTCCCTGCTTTTAATTAAAAACTCCTTCAGTCATTCAATCAAGTATTAGATTTGTGAATATTCTGATTCATCAAAATCAGAATATAATAAACGTGGCCAGGCAAATGGACTGGAAAATCACATAGGCCACCAATATATTCTCAAAATCATTATGTGAATAATTAGATAGAAAAAGAAAAGAAAATTAAAAAAAAAATCATTTATGAACAGCTTCCTTTATTATTATTTTTAAAGAAAGAACAGAAATGATAACGGGCCAATTAATCTGGCCATCTCTTAATGTTGTTTTTTGCATGCATTTGTTTATATGAGTAATGGATATGTACACAAACATATTACAAAAAAAGCAAAGTCAATATCTCAGAGTGAACTTCAGAGTTAACATTGTAAATAAGAAACTTACTAGCTGTGTTAACTAACTTGACTGCGGAATTAATTTCTCTTAGGTTTGTATGATAAAACATTAGCCAGACAGACTAGGTCTTGCACAATATGATGAGTTTTTTTACAAAATATACAAAATAAAGATTAAGCAATTTTGACCTTGTTCACCTAAGTGTGTTACACCAACAACACTGCAAGCATCTGGAATTAAGTCACTGTCACCGAGCAGTAACTGTGGATTGTGACTGTGCCCTCACTCCATGCTGAGTTTGAAAGTTACCATACCAATGTTTAGAAGGATTCTTGCAAGCTGGTCAGCCTGAAAAAAAATCAACATTTTCATTTCCCACAATGCCCAAACAGAATACATAGCAAATACATAGCAGCTCAATGATAAAACATCTGCTTTGCATGTACAAATCGACATCTATGCATATCTAAAGGAGACTTTTGCATGAAACCTTAGAATTCAATGTTGTAACTCAATGTTGACCATAATGATCAAGACAACACTACTCTTTGACTATAAAAGAAAACTCCAATATTTCTTTATCTCAAACATCACAAGAAATAGCTGAAGGTTATTGCTGAGCATGGAGATAATTGTATTTATATAAATGTACTTGATTTTACAATGAAAATATAAAAAATAAATCTAATAAGCAAATTTAAATGGAAACAGATTTTATTTCTTAAAAGAAATAAAAAAAGAAATAAAAAAAGTCTAACCTAACATCATAACTCTAAATTCTGTGGATCTTCATGAATAACAGTTTTACATTTTATCTGTTTGATAACAGTTTTACATTTATAGGAGCTTTAGCTAAAGTTCAGCTAGACAGTGTCAGTAAGAATATTACTTGCTAAAATCTGGAAATGGAATTGAACCATGTTTGAAATAAATAAGACATATACATCGAATCTGGTAGAGCTATTTTGCTTGATAAAAATTACTGTGTGGAAATATTTCCTTTAATCGCTACATTTGCAACTGAAAACTTATTATTGAAAATCTTTTGAGTGAACAGTGACAAAAGTGTTTGATTTAAAATTGGGAGACCCTATTTAACTGCTAAATATATTGGCTAATTTTGAAGCAAACATCTTCTTGTAGACCAAGTTATATCACAGAGTGATTCTTATATGATAACATTAGGAAAATTCCCTGTCCTCCATGCATGTTTTCATAAGCTCTTAGAGAAAATACAATTTATAAAAACTGTAATGTATTGGCCACTTGCTTAATGTCTGACCTAGATTGCTGTATTGCTTAACGCTTGTTGTTACTGAAAGCCAGACTGGCTGTCTCCAAGCTGATAATTAGGCTTGGGGCAGGAAACTGTTACCTATTGTTTGCCACCTAGAGGCTAACAGTATAAATAGCTGTGCAGTAGCCATTAGGGCTGCTTCTGTTCTGAGTTAATAAACTTGTTTGCTGTTTCAACACTTCATCTCACTTAATGCCTAAAGAACTGAAGATATAACAGTGGCAACAAAGGTGGGATGTGCTGCTCCATCGTAAGAGTCTGAAGTCACTATGGGGTGAGGCCAGCACAGAGCCTGGCAGGGACCATGTTCCCCTCACCCTCGGTCTATCAGCAAACCATGCTGGAGACCACCTCGCCCTAAGGATCTGTCCTAGGGCCTACGCAGAAGCCAGCAGCACAAGGCAAAGCGAGCAACAAGAAACACAAGCAACTCACCATGGCAAAAGTGGGAAAAGTCAAAGAATTTGACATCACACACCCAGAGAGATGGACGTCCTACATTTCCCGCATCGAAAATTACCTCCGCACCAATCAAGTCAGTGAAGATAGACTGAAGACTGCGACCCTCTTCTGCATGTGCGGCCCCGCCACCTTCAACTTTGCTGAGAACCTGGTCGCCCTGATGCTGCTTGAGTCCATCACCTATGCGGACTTGAAGAAAAAGCTCCGAGACCACTTTGAGTCCAAATTATACATCATAGTGTGGAGGCACACTTTTGAGCAGCGGGAGCAACAGCCCGGGAAGTGTGCTACAGAATTCATCACCGCTCTTTGTCAAGCGTCCCGACTCTGCAATTTCGCAGATTTGGAGGACAGCTTAAGAGACCTCTTAGTCTGTGGACTTCGGAAGACTCCAAGAAGACTCTCTCGCTACAGGAGCCTTTGAAGGAGGTCATGGCAGATGAAGCCACCGGAGGAGCTGTTAAAGCACTGCAGCCCTCCAAAAGCATGTTGAGCACCAAAGCCATCCACCATGAGGACACCAAGTGGATGGAAGACACCGACTCAGTCTACAAAGTCGACAAGCTACAGAAGCACCTGGAAAAAAGACCGCGGCCAGCTGAGAAGGCAATTCCATTTCTTAGGTCCATGGGCTGTGGAGGCCTCCTCCAATGCACAGAATGCCGATTCCAAACAGCAACATGCTGGGTGTGTGGCAAACCAGGCCACATTGCTGCCATCTGCTGAGGTCACCAGAGGGAGTGTCCACAGGAATACTCAGTCAGGAGAGGTATCGAGGCCCCAGGGCAACAGTGAGTAGGTTCTGCTCCAGCCAGAGGAGCATGTTCTGCACTGGTGCCCATTGCCCCCTTAAACTGAAGCTTCAACTTCAGGTCAAGCTTCAGAGAGTTCCATCCAAAATGGAACTGGGCACAGGTTCAGCCATGTCCATCATATCCATAGGAACATTCAGGCACATATACAACCGCAGCAACAGATGGGCCAAACTTCGGCTGTCTAATCTACTACTCACAGACTTCCAAAACTCCTGAGTGGCAGTCAAAGATGAAGCCATGCTTCTGGTAAATTTCAAGGGGTTTGCAGGCCCACTAGAAGTTGTAGTGGTAGAAGGCCAACACACGAGCCTCATAGGGCTCTATTGGTTTGATGCATTGGGCAATCAAGTAACCGGCATTCACCGAACACAAGTGGCAGACTTGTCCTCAGTCTTCCAAGAATTCATGGATGTTTTCGTCTCAAGCCTAGGGGAGTACAAGGATCCTCTGATTGCCCTCAAGCTTAATCCCCTGGTAACACCAATATGGATCAAGCCTCGTTGAGTGCCTTTCACTTTAAAACCCAAAATTGACACAGAGCTGGACAAGCTGGTCAGTCAGGGGGTATTGCAGCCCATAGTAACACCACTTAAGGCCAACGGAGAAGTACGCCTATGTGCTGACTATAAGTGTACCATTAACCGGGCACTTCAACAGCACGCGTACCTGGTGCCATTGTCAGCCACATTTTGGCATCATTGCAAGGAGGCCGCATGTTTGCCAAGTTAGATTTAGCACAGGCCTACCAACAGCTGCCAGTGGACGAGGCCATGGCAGTTGCCCAAACCATTGTCACCCATTGGGGGGGCCTTCAAGGTCAAGTGCCTACAGTTTGGGGTGAGCGTAGCCCCAGGGCTTTTTCAGGGAATGATGGAGCACACGCTCAAGGGCATTCCAGGGTCTGCCCCTACTTCAATGATGTCCTTATTGCCGGGGAATCAGTAGAGATTCTGGCCCAACAGCTTAGAGCCATCCTTCGGTGGTTCCGCACAGCAGGACTTAAATTAAAAGAAAGAAAAGTGCAAGATTGGGGTAGAGTCAACTGAGTTCCTTGGGTTCCACATCAATGCCAATAGCATTCATCTGACAGACTCAAAGCTAAAAGCGATTCAGCAGGCCCCAAATCCGAAGTCCAAGGGAGAGCTTCAGGCCTTCCTGGGCCTTCTTAATTTTTACCATGCATTCCTCCCACATAAGGTCACAGTGGCAGAGCCATTACACCAGCTCTTAGACAAAAAGGTTCAGTGGCAGTGGACCAGTGTCCATGAAAGAAGTTTTAAGGCAGTCAGATCACTGCTGTCCTTAAACTCTGTCCTCACTCATTTTAACAAGAAGCTGCCTGTCTGCATTACATGTGATGCATCCCAGTATGGGGTTGGGGCTGTGTTGAGCCATTTGTTGGCTGATGGGAAACAGTCTCCCATCACCTACTATTCTAGGGCCCTGTCATCCACAGAGCGCAACTATGCACAGATTGACCGGAGTTAAAAAGTTCCATGACTACTTGTATGGCTGCCAATTCACAGTCTTTATGGACCACAAGCCACTTCTAGGGTTGTTCGCCATGAACAAACAGACACCTCAGATTCTGTCTTCTCAAATGCTGAGGTGGTCTATCTTCCTTTCAGCCTACAGCTACAGGTTGATTCACAAACTGGGCAAAGAAATGGGCCATGCAGACGGCCTTTGCAGATTGCCCCTGCCACACGTAGAGCCAGATCCAGCTCTGGCTGCTCGCATCCTGGCCATTCAGGATTTTCTGGAGTCTCCCCTTCATGCTGGGGAGGTGGCTGCAGAGATAGCCGCTGACAAAATGCTTAGCCACGTGCTAAACTGGGTACATACAGGATGGCTGGACAAATGTCCAGGGCCAGAATTTCAGAGTTTCTTCATAAGAAAAGATTAGCTGTCAGCTCAGAAAGGATGCATCCTTTGGAGAAGTAGGATCATAGTCTTGAGCTCTTTAAGGCCCAGAGTTCTTGAGTCTCTGCATGAGAGCCATCCGGGAATAGTCCAGATGAAGGCACTTGTGAGAAGCTACCTTTGGTGGCCAGGGCTAGATAAAGCTATAGAGGCCCAAGTACATGGTTGCTACACGTGCCAGCAATCCAGACCAGAGATGCCGCAAGCCCCTGTCCACCGATGGGAGGACACTTGCACAACATGGTCAGGAATCCACATCGATTTTGCTGGGCCCTTTCAGGGACAGCTGTTCATAATAGTGGTCGATAGCCACTCTAAATGGTTAGAGGTTGCACCAGTTCCCACAATGACTACTGCCATGACCATACAAGAACTGTGCAGAATTTTTGCAACACACAGGCTACCAGATGTGTTAGTCTCAGACAATGAGGCTCAGTTTACCGCTGTGGAATTCCAGTCCTTCCTCAGGGCAAATCTAATATGGCACGCCATGTCGGCTCCCTTTCACCCAGCCTCAAATGGCCAAGTGCAATGCATGGTCCACACAAACAAGGAATCACTGAAACAGATCATCACGGGGGATTGACACCACAGACTGGCAGATTTCCTACTCTGCCAATGCACAACTCCCTGCATAGCCATGGGCAGAAGCCTAGCCGAACTCCGATGGGGCCGATGCTTGATCACCAAGCTGGACAAGCTACACCCCAACTGAGTTGCCTTGGACACTGCACAACCAAAGGCACCAAGAAGTCTGCAAGTTAGTGACTGGGTTTGGACCCAGAATTATGGGCAAGGGGCATTGTTGGTGGCAGCAGTGGTTGTTAAGGTGTCAGGACCACTCTCTTACAAGGTGGTCCTGGAAGATGGGGAGTCATTCACCAGCACATTGACCAGCTGCGTCAGAGGCTAGCGAATCAGTCGCTGGCTCAGGACTCTCAAGAGGGCTGGACACAGGGCCTGTGTGACAGTGGTCCAACAGAGGAGCTTGCATGCTCCAACAGAACTCTCAGTCAAGGAGATGGGGGAATGGCCGTAGGACAGCTCCCCCTGGAGACACAAACTGTATCCACTGAGCAGAACTAGAAAACTGCACTGAGTCCCAGCCCAGCAGATTTTGCTGCACAATTGGACTTTGGTTTGGGCCTACCGGGACAGGCCAGCCAAAGGGACTCAAGTCAGCCCGACTCCATTAGACCTCAGAGTCTGGTCTACCCAGCCTGGCAGGTGAGTGGGTAGACCGGGAGAGCCCTGAAACCCCTAGATGTTCAGAACAGTCAAGAAGACCACCTAAATATTTGCAGGACTATGTCAAACAATTGAGGGTTTGAACCATCTAGGGGGAAGGGGTGTAATGTAACTGTTTTAATCATTTGCTTAATGTCTGACCTAAATTGCTGTATTGCTTAATGGTTGCTGTTACTGAAAGCCAGACTGGCTGCCTCCAAGCTGATAAATAGGCTTGGGATGGGAAACTGTTACTTTAAAACTATTGTTTGCTGCCTAGAGGCTAACAGTATAAATAGCTGTGCAGCAGCCATTAGGGCTGCTTCTGTTTTGAGTTAATAAACTTGTTTGCTGTTTCAACACTTTGTCTCACTTAATGCCCAAAGAACCGAAGATATAACAAAAACAGTAAGTTCTTCTGCCTTTAACATTTTTTATTGATTGACTCCATTCATTCATTAATTCCTCAGGTTAATACCCATCTCATGAAAAAGCAGTATATAATCAAAAATGTAACATATAAAAATATTCTTCATTGCTATTTTTTCCTCAGAATTAATACTACTTTGCTCAAAATCTGTTGGAAGGCATACTCCTGAAATGAACTGAGCAAGTAAAAAAAGTTTTAAGAGTTAATAATGTCTAATGTGCTTTAAAAGACAAAGCAAAAGACAAAAACAATGAAACAAAATACATGATTTTTAAATGATTTGCAAATTATTCTCAGGAATGTGTGTGTGTGTGTGTGTGTGTGTGTGTGTGTGTGTGTGTGTGTGTGCATGTGGTGCTTGTATTTATGTTCAAATAATATACATACTACTTTGCTGGTTTCTTGTATTATTAAAATGAAGACCTTTGCTTTTCTCCTGAAATTCAAGGAAAGAATCGATAGAAGGTGGCAAAGTGAAGTCCAGTATGAGACTTCAACTGGACATTTTTCAATGGATTCTATTTTCTGACCTTCAGCACTGAGTATGCATCAGGGGAAAAATATTATGGTTGCAAGCTGTAACTGTAAACAGTATAAAAACATTTTCCCCTGGCCAATTTGATGTCATGTCTTTTTAGGTTAATATGTCTTCTTCATTTACTAGACCTTGGAAATAGAGTAAAAACCTAAGTCTTCCTATAACTACTATGTTGTTGTTGTTAGCTGCGAAGTCGTGTCCGACCCATCGCGACCCTATGGACAACATTCCTCCAGGCCTTCCTGTCCTCTACCATCTTCTGGAGTCCATTTAAGCTCACGCCTACTGCTTCAGTGACTCCATCCAGCCACCTCATTCTCTGTCGTCCCCTTCTTCTATTGCCCTCGATCTTTCCCAGCATTAGGCTCTTCTCCAGTGAGTCCTTCCTTCTCATTAGGTGGCCAAAGTATTTGAGTTTTAGCTTCAGGATCTGGCCTTCTAAAGAGCAGTCAGGATTGATCTCCTCTAGGACTGACCGGTTTGATCGCCTTGCAGTCCAAGGGACTCGCAGGAGTCTTCTCCAGCACCATAGTTCAAAGGCCTCAATTCTTTGGTGCTCAGCCTTTCTTATGGTCCAACTTTCACTGCCATACATTGCAACTGGGAAGACCATAGCCTTGACTATACGCACTTTTGTTGACAGGGTGATGTCTCTGCTTTTTAGTGTGCTGTCTAGATTTGCCATGGCTTTCCTCCCGAGGAGCACGCGTCTTTTAATTTCTTGGCTACAGTCCCCATCTGCAGTGATCTTGGAGCCCAGGAAAATAAAATCTGTCACTACCTCCATTTCTTCCCCATCTATTTGCCAGGAATTGAGAGGGCCAGATGCCATGATCTTGGTTTTCTTAATGTTAAGTTTCAACCCAACTTTTGCACTCTCCTTCTTCACCCGCAACAAGAGGCTCTTTAGTTCTTCTTCACTTTCTGCCATTAGAGTGGTATCATCTGCGTATCTTAGGTTGTTGATATTTCTTCCGGCAATCTTAATTCCAACTTTTGATTCATCTAGCCCTGCCTTTCTCATGATGTGCTCTGCATATAAGTTAAATAGGCAGGGCGACAGTATACAGCCTTGCCGGACTCCTTTCCCAATTTTGAACCAATCAGTGGTTCCATGTCCAGTTCTCACTGTTGCTTCTTGACCCGCATATAGGTTTCTCAAGAGACAAATAAGATGGTCTGGTACTCCCATCTCTTTAAGAACTTGCCACAGTTTGTTATGATCCACACAATCAAAGGCTTTAGCATAGTCAATGAAGCAGAAGTAGATGTTTTTCTGGAACTCCCTAGCTTTCTCCATGATCCAGCGTATGTTGGCAATTTGATCTCTAGTTCCTCTGCCTCTTCGAAATCCTGCCTGTACTTCTGGTAGTTCTCGATCCACATACTGCTGAAGTCTAGCTTGTAGGATTTTAAGCATGACTTTACTAGCATGAGAAATGAGTGCAATGGTGCGATAGTTTGAACATTCTTTGGCACTGCCTTTCTTTGGAATTGGAATGTAAACTGATCTTTTCCAATCCTGTGGCCACTGTTGAGTTTTCCAAATTTGCTGGCAAATTGAGTGTAGCACTTTTACTGCACTGTCTTTTAAGATTTTGAATAGCTCAGCTGGAATACTGTCACCTCCACTAGCTTTGTTGTTGCTCAGCTTTTCTAAGGCCCACTTCACTTCACATTCTAGGATGTCTGGCTCGAGGTCAGTGACCACCTCATTGTGATTATCAGGGACATTAAGCTCATTCTTGTATAGTTCTTCTGTGTAATTTTGCCACCTCTTCTTAATCTCTTCTGCCTCTGTTAGGTCCCTGCCATTTTGGTCCTTTATCATGCCCATTTTTGCATTAAACGTTCCCTTCATCTGTCCAATTTTCTTGAAAAGATCTCTGGTCCTCCCTATTCTATTGTTTTCTTCTATTTCTTTGCACTGTTCATTTAAGAAGGCATTCTTATCTCTTCTAGCTATTCTCTGGAATTCTGCATTCAATTGGGCATATGTATGTTTTTCTCCTTTGCCTTTCGCTTCCCTCCTTTCCTTAGCTATTTGCAAAGCTTCCTCAGACAGCCATTTTGCTTTCTTGCATTTCTTTTTCTTTGGGATGGTTTTGGTTGCTACCTGTTGTACAATGTCGCGAACCTCTGTCCATAGTTCTTCAGGCACCCTGTCTATCAGATCTAATTCCTTAAATCTATTTGTCACCTCTACTGTATATTCAACAGGGATATGATTTAATTCATACCTGAGTGGCCTAGTGCTTTTCCCTACTTTCTTCAGTTTAAGCTTAAACTTTGCAAGGAGAAGCTCATGGTCTGAGCCACAGTCAGCTCCTGGTCTTGTTTTTACTGACTGTATAGAGCTTCTCCATCTTTGGCTGCAGAGCATATAGTCAATCTGATTTCTGTGTTGACCGTCTGGTGATGTCCATGTGTAGAGCCGTCTCTTGGGTTGTTGGAAAAGAGTGTTTGCTATGACCATCGTATTCTCTTGACAAAATTCTATCAGCCTGTGCCCTGCTTCATTTTGTACTCCAAGGCCAAACTTGCCTGTTATTCCAGTTATCTTTTGGCTTCCTACTTTAGCATTCCAATCCCCCATGATGATAAGGACATCATTTTTGGGTGTTAGTTCTATAAGGTGCTGTAGGGCTTCATAGAACCGGTCAATTTCATCCTCTTCAGCACTGGTGGTTGGGGCATAGACTTGGACTACTGTGATATTGAATGGTTTGCCTTGGATTCGAACTGAGATCATTCTGTCATTTTGAGGATTGTATCCCAGTATTGCTTTTCCTACTCTTTTATTGACTATGAAGGCTACTCCATTTCTTCTGAGGGATTCTTGCCCACAGTAGTATACCTGATGGTCATCTGAATTAAATTCACCCATTCCTGTCCATTGTCGCGCCCCGCGGGCTCGACGCCCAGCGGCGCCACGGGCGCGACACTCACCGGCGCCGGTTTCTTCTGCTCCTGGGGCTCGGGCCGAGAGGATGCCCAACGGCTCGGGTCGGGAGAGTGCCCATCAGCTGCGGCAGCAACAACGGCCTCCACACACGACAGCCGAGCCGGCTGAAGCCCTGACAGTGCGCACGCGCATCGTGCA
Source organism: Vipera berus (assembly GCF_964194415.1). NCBI lineage: Eukaryota > Metazoa > Chordata > Lepidosauria > Squamata > Viperidae > Vipera > Vipera berus. The sequence goes on from NC_138202.1 coordinate 61,104,410, forward strand.
ACCCGGCCCCGCCCTGCTGGCTACGGTGGCCTCGCAGGGTCCTGGGCTCGGCTTCGTCCTGCCGGCTACGGTAGCCTCGCAGGACCATGGGCCCAAACCAGATAGTGACTCGGCCCTTGCGGCGCTGGCGGGCGGGGCCCTCGGCAGCGGAGCCCGTTCACAACGAGAAAGGACTGGGGGCTTGCCAGCCTTGCGAGGGGGGGCCAAGCAGCAGGGCAGAGGTGTGTCCGCAACAGGAGGGAAGGTGCCAGGATCAGGGACGGGGGTGGGGGTGGTGACTAGCGGCGATGGGACGAGCGTTCGCAAGAAGACTCACCTGGGAGGTAGAGGGTGCCGGGTGGCGGGGCGTGTCGCAAAGGAAGGTGTTTGGGAGAAACGGGAGTTAAGTAGGGGATGGGCGGATGTGGGTGCGGCTGGGTGGGGCGTGGGTGTATACATGCAATGTGTATTTAACAGCGTTGGTGAGTGACAGTGACCTGTCACTCACGTCACTGGACCGATCCGGTTGGAGATGGGCGATCACTGGGAAACTTTGCGGTTTATAGTGGTGCCTTCTATGACCGAGGCAGTTATTCTGGGGCTCACATGGTTGGAGCGTTGGAGCGGGCTGCGATAACGTATAAGGAGCAGGCTGATAGGAAGCGAAAAGCGTTCGCAGTCCCGAAGGTGGGGGACTTGGTCTACCTGTCTACCAAGTATCTACGTGGCCAGGTTCCCTGTAAAAAGCTAGGGTCCAAATACATCGGACCATTCCGGGTGGTACAGGTAATTAACCCCGTAACAGTACGGCTACGACTACCGAAGATCCTAGGCAAACTTCACCCAGTGTTCCACAGTAGCCTACTGAAGCCTGCCACCTCAGGCGCAACGGCAGTGGGGGAGGGTGGGCCTGGGCCCACCCATGGCGACCATTATGAGGTCCAAGAGATCCTTGACTCCAGGGTTCGTAGGGGGGGCGTCCAGTACCTAATCAGGTGGAAGGGATATCCTGTGGAGGAGGCGACGTGGGTGGGGGATGCAGATGTTCATGCTCCTCGGTTGGTGCGGGCATTTCACCGGTTGCACCCTGGTAAGCCGAGGGGAGGACGGGGGAACACCGCGGACAGGGTGGACGATTGCTTACCTCTTGTGTCTTCCCCTGCAGGAGGGGCCCTGGTAGGAGGGGCGGCACAAACCAGATAGTGACTCGGCCCTTGCGGCGCTGGCGGGCGGGGCCCTCGGCAGCGGAGCCCGTTCACAACGAGAAAGGACTGGGGGCTTGCCAGCCTTGCGAGGGGGAGCCAAGCAGCAGGGCAGAGGTGTGTCCGCAACAGGAGGGAAGGTGCCGGGATCAGGGACGGGGGTGGGGGTGGTGACTAGCGGCGATGGGACGAGCGTTCGCGAGAAGACTCACCTGGGAGGTAGAGGGTGCCGGGTGGCGGGGCGTGTCGCAAAGGAAGGTGTTTGGGAGAAACGGGAGTTAAGTAGGGGATGGGCGGATGTGGGTGCGGCTGGGTGGGGCGTGGGTGTATACATGCAATGTGTATTTAACAGCGTTGGATGCGGGTAGCAGCCAACGCTGGCTTTGTTCCGTTTGAAGATCGTTTGCTTTTGCTTATTAAACCGTTTTAGAAACTCAGCTTTCGTCTCGGTTGCTTGAATCTCCTGCTCTCCGGACGAGGTTTGAGATCCATTTTAGTTCGCTGATACCTAAGATGTCGATGTTCAGTCTTGTCATTTCTTGTTTGACCACGTCCAGCTTTCCTTGATTCATGGATCTTACATTCCAGGTTCCTATGGAGAAAAAATCTTTACAGCATCGGACTTTCCTTTCACCACCAGACACATCCACAGCTGAGCGTCCTTTCGGCTTTGGCCCAGTCGCTTCATTCTTTCTGGCGCTACTAGTACTAGCCCTCTGCTCTTCCCCAGTAGCATATTGGACGCCTTCTGACCTGAGGGGCTCATCTTCCAGCGTCATATCGTTTTGCCTTTTGGTACTGTCCATAGGGTTTTCATGGCAAAGATACTGGAGTGGGTTGCCATTTCCTTCTCCAGTGGATCACGTTTTGTCAGACCTCTCGGCTATGACCTGTCCGTCTACTACTATACTTCATTATTATTTGTGCCTTTTAAAATCATCACAAGTCTACTTATCATCCATAAAACAAGCAACCCCCACACACATATGTTGGTGGAATTGCTTTATCTTTTAGTAGGATGTATATTCCCATTTAAAGATATGCCTTTATTTGAGAAAAGCCCAAGGCTTTGCATCAGAGATTGTGATATGTTAGAAACTTTGCCCTATGTAGAATTCTACTTGCACACAGGAGAGATCACAGTGGAGTAATGATAAGATGCGTATGAAACCTTTAAAGGCAAATTCCTTATATATTATTCTATTTTCTTACTTCTTTCTCTTCATACCCTACCTGTGTTGGTCCACCTTTTCTCTTGTTATTTATTTTTAGAAGCTAAACTTGCCACAATGCAATGTGAACTTCTGCCATCTCTATTTTCTCCAGTGCCTCCATAGTTTGCCCAATGTCCCTTTTGAAAGAGAGAACAAAAGAAGTTAATAACAAAAATGTATTTATAATACTCCTTGTAACTAGCGCATAACAACCAATTCAGAAGGCAAACATCAGAATATCAAATGCAATCAATAATTCCAAATCAATACACAATAAAATCACATAATCATAGTAAGCTAATCATACCCAACAAATTTGTACTCACCCAACTACAAATACAATTAAACATGTATTCCTATACCCTAAAGTTTCAATAAAATATTAAATTGAAATCCATACAACAATAAAAATTAAGTCAACCTGTTATCTGCCTGGATAAGGATCAAACTTTATAGTACTGCCAAAGCAGGTTCTTCCACTAAACTATGAGCTAAAATAAATATATTTTGGGCCCTTCTTAAAAATGTAGAAATTGGCTGTTGTCTAAACAGAAGGGCTGCACAGAACTTTGGGTACAATTGCAAAATGGAGTTTCAGAGTAATCAAGCCTATGTTCAGTGGGAAGTGAGAAGAAGACTCAGCTACAATTGGGTCTGACCCAGTTACCAAAGAAGGCTGTATCTGGAAATAAAACAAGAAAGGTAAGATGGAAGTTGCACTATAGACTAAAAATCAACAACTTATTTTGGGTCTTGCTCTTACATAGAACTAGTAAACGGCCTTGAACTGTGAATCAACTGCACCTAAGGATAATGCAGGATCAAACCAGTCTCATCCTGTTTTTCTCTTCCTGAATCATTTGTGGTTTCTCTACTTTCTTAATCGGAGTGGACTTTTTGCAGATCTTTAAACAACCGTAAGTACCCATTCTTGCAACTTTGTAAACATCCTGTGATTAATTGACTTGATACAAGTTTACTGTTTATTCACTTGCCATAAAAAGGTGGTATGTCATGCATCTCTGCCATGGCTTGCCTTTTCTTCTGTTTCTGTCCATCAAAGCTGATAAAGAAAGACTCTTTCCTTGGTAACTATACAGCAATAATTCTAAAGCTTTGCTGGTTATAAACACTGGTGTCCAGAGGTTATTCTTTGCCGGGATTCAGTCCCTGGCACCACAACCATGAAAAGCCTTTAGAGGGATGGGAACAATGGGAAGGTCCAGGATAGTTGAAACAATGCAGTTTTAGACTCAGAATGAAAGGACTAAAGATAACATCATTACCTGTGAACTCTTACTGCAGTCCAGACACGGAAACTTCATGACCTGCACCAGAAGCATCACTGTGTCTATTGTCAGGAAGTGGCAGATAAAATTAGAGGCTGCTGTTGTTACAAATGTTTGCAAAAGCAGCCTATTATCCACTGGAAACTTTATGTACATGACAACCAAGAAATAAACTATGAACAATTTTGGATTCAGATGAGGGGATCAGAAAGAAGGCAAATGAATGGTAGGAATCTCAGTTCTGTCACATTGAATCTGAGATGATGCATAGTCTTCTGTCTCATAATATTATTTGACAGCTTGAGATGGATTTCCCAAACTATCATTAACCATGGGATTGATACATACCCATATAATCAGTATACTGCATATTTTTTTTCTAAAAACCATAAAAAATTAGTTAACCATAAAAAATTAGTTAAAATTAGTTAAAAATTAGTTAAAATTAGGTGGAAAGAATAAAAAAAAACAGAATAACAAAGATGCTAGGACTGATTCCTGTGGAATATCTATTTGAGGGGAAATAATAATCATTATGAAAAGTCATCAACTGATTTTTTATTTTTATTTTTTAAAAAGAACAAGTCTCAAAGTGAAAGAAAACCACAAGAGGGATACAGAACTAAAGTCCAGGGATCTCAATAAGGAGTGGAGTTTTTGATTATACAAATTGTTGCATTTTGCAGAAGGAGGGTCAGCTCATATGGCAATGCTTTCCCTAGGCCACTCAGATATCAGTCAACAAGACAGTGCTGTCTCAGTATAATGGCTTGCCAAGAACCATGATTAAAAGGGGTTACTGAAATAAAAATAACCAAGTTGAACTGCCACTGAGACCAGGGAATATTTTGCCAGGACTTCTAAGAAGAAGAAGAAGAGAAGAGGAAACTGAAAGAACACAGTGATGAGGGAAACTTCAACAATGGATGAAAGGGTCAGAATTGATGAGGTGAGAATCTTTGACTCTAATCCTAGAGAAAGCTACTTTGTAAACAAGAGACAGGTGGCAGAAGTTTTCTAGGTTGGGAAATGGACAGCTACAAAGCCATTTTCTTGAAAAGTTTGAAGGGAGAGACAGACAGACAGATCAATGTACCTGGTACAAATATTTCACTGAATTTAGAAAATTGCTAGTGGCAAGGGAGCAGTCTATCAGGTGGGTAAGAAAGGAATATTTTCAGGTAGAAAGGAAGTAAGTAGGAAAGAAGAGACTGAAAGGAGGAAACAAATTGTAAGAAGAACGAAGAAAATGACCATTGCTCCTCTTTCTGGATTATTGAATAGGATTAGTTTTTTCTATATGAGTGAAAAATTAATATATGATGGGAAAAAACAGATGGACAGCACTCAAGCAGTTTTACTCATATTTTCCACAGTTAAAATATGGGCATGGCAGTTAAAACAACATGAATAGCAACAACAGACAAAATCACTAGGACCAAGAGAGACTGAAATGTATAGAAAAGTTGATGTGAATGTTGGGATTAGGAGGAGATAGTAGTTAAAAAACAGTTAGCCTATTTCAGGGTTATGAAGTGCTAATTTCATTTTTCAGGAATCCTTTCATGATTATCAGATTACAGATTCTTGTCTGTATCTGAGCACTCAAAATATGTATTTATAGTTTTGGAGGTGTGCAGTGTCCCTATCCATGTATGGGTCTATGGCAATTCACCACAGCCAATTCACTGTGGGACAAACTGCCATGGCTAACTCACTGCGGGACAACAGTTACACTAATATCAAAGAAATAGTGGGAGAGAATCATCATGCCAAAGGAGGGACAAAATGAAATGTCAATGACAAAAATTAAAATATTTTTAAATTATTTTAAATAATTAAATTGAATTGTTGAATTGTCCTGCAGCAAGTTGTCCCATGGTGAATTGGCCATGGCAAGTTGTGCCGTGGTGAGTTGGCCATGGCTAGTTAGCCATAGCAAGTTGGCTGTAGTGAGTTGGCCATGGCTAGTTAGCCATAGCAAGTTGGCCGTGGTAAGTTGATCATGGCTAGTTGGCCATACCAAGTTGGCCATGGTGAGTTGATCATGCTAGTTGGCCATACCAAGTTGGCAGTGGTGAGTTGATCACGGCTAGTTGGCCATAGCAAGTTGGCTGCAGTGAGTTGTCCCATTCTGTGTACAATAGCATATATGTCCAATACATCCTTAGTAACACTGCAGAGGATAAATGTTAATTTATCAACCAGAGCATCACTAGGAGTATAGGCCAGTGTTTCTCAATCTTGGCAACTTGAAGATGTGTGGACTTCAACTCCCAGAATTCCCCAGCCAGTCAGCCAATCTGGGTAGGGAATTCTGGGAGTTGAAGTCCATACATCTTCAAGTTGTCAAGGTTGAAAAACACTGCCCTAGATATCTCAAATAGAAATAATATGAAAATGAGAAGAGGAGAAAAGAAAAAATGCACTTAGAAGTGGTCTGAAAGATTGTAATTTGGTACAGTAAATTCTGTGAGAGGATATAACTCTTCTAGAAAGTTTCTCTAAGTCCTATATTTGGGGAGTACTGTCTAGGTTGTAGGGTCTTTGAAATGTATCCAGAGGAGTTTCTGCTGACGTCAGCTGAGGACAGACTTGGGGAATTGTTTCTCTCTTCCCCTGTGTCCGAATTCTACCAGCTGGTGGGTCCGAATAGACTAAATGCAGCCCTGTAGAGGTGGCCCCCAATGGGCGAATGTCTGAGGACTGCGGCTAGGCAGTAGCCAGACCACTGGTCCCAACACAGCCCCTGGAACCGGCAGAAAGAAAGGCGGACCACATTTTGCATTCCGCCATTAGTAGCTGTTTGGTGGAGACAGAAGAAAGGCAATTGAAAGAGCAATCAGCTGATCTGGGTGAGAATTTTCCTTTCACTCTCCCTACAAGCCAAGATCTTTAGCGGAAAGCACCTTTCCAGCCCTTGAAAGTGAAGCCCTTAGGGAGGGGGGTGGATTTTTTTTCCTTCCATTACCTCCCTCCCGAATTATAAGCAGCAGTTTAAGCTTCTGGCTAAGTGAAAATTTTGCTGAAAGCCAACACAACTTTTATTTTTCCCTTGTTTCCCCTCTCTTTTTATTTTTATTTTTACTTATATTTTTTAAACCTTTTAAAATCAAAAGTTATATATATATATATATATCCTTTTCGTCTCTCTCGGCAAAAAGGGTGGGAATGGACAGTTAGTGGCATCTCCTGGCAAAATTTGAAAACTACATCTACCCTCCCTCAATGGAGTTATCTATGCCTGAAACTTGGCTGTTTGCCCAGACATTCCTTTGAAGGTCCTTGGAGACTTTGTTTCAGAAAAATAGACTCCCTGTCCTTTTTTTTGGGGGGGGGGCCTGTCTGGTGTGTTTCTACCTTTCTCAACATAGACTATTGCCTAAACAAGTTTGTCTTTATAGATTTTGGACTCCCTTGGATTATAAATATAGAGAAGCTTGGAATTCTTATCATTGGTTTTTGAATATAATTTCCTGGATTACAATTTTGACAATTTTACTTATTTTACTACATTTTACTTATCCTTATTACCTACTTCTACAAATTTTTTAGTTTTATTTTATGTCTTTTATTTTTTTACCTTTACTCTTTCGTGTGCCTTTTCCATTTTTTTATTTCCCATTTTTTTTCTTTCCTCATTTTTATGCTTTTTGAGGTAACCTTTTCTTTTTGCCCTACTGTTTTTCCAGATACTTCCTATTTTGCTCCCTTTACTTTTGCCGGGGCTCTCTTTTTTTCTTTTTTCTTTTCTTTCTTTTCCCTTTCTTTTTCTTTTTCCTCCCCTTCCATTTTTTTTTGGGGGGGGGGGAATCATTATTTTTGTGGATTTGTCTATTGGGCAAAGACACCATACAACTTGAAAACAAAGATGAGTACTTCTAACTTATCCAAACTTGGAAAAAAGGCTCTTCTGCTCCTGCTTCAACGTCTGCAAGCCCAGTCTACCACAAACCAATTACTACAATGTTACAACAGGAGAAGACCGATACCCAACAGAAGGACACCCAAGCAAATCTACAAGCAATCCAGGATGCTAATGCTGCCCAGTCTGCTACAGCAACTAAAAATCATGAAGAGTTGAAAAGTGTTTTAGACAAAATGAACCAAAGAATTATTAATATAGACTCCCAAATGGAAGATTTCAAAAAGACGATTGTAGAAAATCAACAAAGAATCCAAAAAATGGAACACAAGTCAATGGAGGTGGACCAGAAAATGGAAGACGTGAAAGATGAAAACCAAAAACTGATGTAAATTAATGGAGAACTGGAAGACTCTTTCACCATTATAGAAATGGAGCAAGCGTCATACTTTTTAAGATTTCAAAATATACAGAAAGATAAGGAAGAGGATCCTTTAGAACTGATAACAGAGTTGCTGGCAGATGTATTAGGATTTGGGAAGTCACAAATGGCAGGGAAAATAGACCAGGCATATTGCGTTAACTCCAACTATGTTAGAAGAAACAAGGTGCCCAGAGAAGTGCATGTCAGATTTTTAAAAAGAGCTACAAGTGATGAGATCCTGAGAAAAGTAAGAGATGAACCACTGAAATAGAAAGAAAAAGAAATTGTAGTTCTCAAGCAAATCCCTAGAAGGATAAGAGAGACTTGAAGAAACTACTACTTTTTAACTAAGAAACTTGTTGAAAAAAGAGTGAACTTTAGATGGTTGATTCCAGAAGGGATCTTAATCTACTGGGATATGAAAAGATACAGACTGGATATACCACTTAAAGTATTGGAGTTCTTTGATAGCCACCGATCAAAGAGTAAGAGAAGAAACTAAAGAAGCTAAAACTACATACTCTTATCCAGAAGAGGGCGCAAGACCAAGAGATCAGAGACAGATAAGATCGACTAGAAGATTAAGACCCAGATATAATTGAAGAAGATGGAGGAAATTGGGATTTTATCAATAAACATCAATGGCTTAAACTCCCCCTCCAAAATGAGGAAAATTTTTACATGCTTACAAAAATTAAAAATGGATATAATCTTCAAGAAACCCATATTAAGATGCAACATATCAAAATTTTAGAACAACCAAAAATCAGCAAACTTTACTTTGCAGCGTCATCTCAAAAGAAAAGAGGAGTAGCTTTTTATATCAAAGAAAAGATTATGTCTAAACAAATTTATGCAGATGATGAGGGGAGAATTTTAATGGTTGAAATCATGATGGACCAAAAGCAGATATTAATGATTGGAATATATGCACCTAATGATGAACAAGAACAATTTTATCTTGAACTATATAAGAAAATATTAGACTCAAACTACCAAAACTTTTGTATAATGGGAGACTTTAATGCAATAGTGGATGGAACTTTGGACTATAAAAGTGCTAAACAAGGACAAAAAGAAGAAAATTTACTACCTAAAGCATTTTCAAAAATGACAGAAGAATTTAGTATTCTAGATATATGGCGAGAGAAAAACTCAGCGAAACTACAATATACATTTGACTCGAATAGACATAAATCATGGTCAAGAATTGACATGATATGGATGTTGTTGGACTTGAAACTGATGATTCAAGAGACAGAAATTGAAACTAATGACTGGGCAGACCACAATCCAATAAAAATGATCTGGAAAGGAATTAAGAAGAAACCTAGATGATCTCTAAACACATTGATAATGAAGGACAAAGAATTCCTGCAACTAGCAATAAAGGAAGTGGAATTTTTCTTTAAAATAAACAAGAAGGAAGAAATATCACTTCAAGATGTTTGGAACACTGCCAAAGCATATTTTAGAGGCCTGGCCATAACTTATATTGCTAAGAAGAACAAAGAAAAGAAACAACTACAATTAAAGTTGAGAGAGGAACTTAGAAAACTAGAATTAGAATTACAAATAGATCCAGATAAAGTAATGCTCAAGAAACAAATGGAAATAATAAAGCACAAATTAAACTTAGCTGAGATGGAAATAATGGCTCAACGGATTAAACAGGTTAAACAGAACTTCTTTGAAAACGCTAATAAGCCAGAAAGATGGCTAGCATTTAGATTGAGAAAGGAAAAAGAAAAGAAAATAATAAAGAAACTCCAAGATACAAAAGGAGAAATACATTTTCAAAATGATGCAATGAAAAAAATTGTGAAAGAATAGTATGAGACACTTTATAAAGCAAAGGAAATCTCTAAGGAAAAAATAGAGCAGTATTTAATAAAAGCAAATCTACCGAAAATTCCTCAGAATATCCGAAATATATTGAATGAACCAATAACAATGATAGAGACTATAGAAGCTATAAAAAGGCAAAAAAAGGACAAGACTCTGGGGGCAGAGGGACTACCTGCAGAATACTACACTGCGTTACAAAACATGCTTACTCCAATCCTGAAAGAACTTTGTAATGAAACTCTCCTGAAAACCAAAATACCAAAGACATGGACTGAAGCTAATATCACTTTAATACCCAGAGAAGATACAGATTTGATACATATAAAAATTATAGACCAATTTCATTGCTAAATGTAGACTATAAAATTTTTGCCTCGATAATAGCAGAAAGAATTAAGAAATTTTTGATTGAATTTATACACAAAGATCAAAATGGCTTTCTGCCTAAAAGACAGATAAAAAACAATTTAAGAACAATCTTGGACATTCTAGAGTATTATGAGGCCCATCCAGGCAAACAGATGGCTTTGATATTTCTTGATGTGCAAAAGGCCTTTGATAACTTAAATTGGCAATTTATGTTTCAGCAACTTTTGGAAATGGATTTTGGGGAAAATTTTATGAATGCAATTTATGACAGACAGACTGCTAGAGTAATTGTAAACAGAGATTACACAGAAAACTTTGATATCAAAAAGGGCACAAGACAAGGATATCCTTTATCACCATTGCTATTCATATTAACCTTGGAAGTATTGAACAGAAATATTAGACAAGACTCTGAGATCAAAGGACTGGAGATAAAGGGTGAAAAATATAAATTGCAGGCATTTGCAGATGACTTGGTCTTTATACTGGAAGAACCTCTGGAAACAAGCACAAAATTGTTGGCCATAATAGAACAATTTGGTGAGGTCGCAGGCCTGAGAATAAATAGAGAAAAGACTAAAGTTTTGACAAAGAACAGAAAACGCAACTTGCAAGAAAAACAAATCTTCAAATAGTTAAAAAAGTTAAATACTTGGGAATTTATTTAACAGCAAGATATATAACAGTGAAAGAAGACAATTAAAGAAAATTATTAAAACAAATAAAACTGGACTTAGAAAAGTGGAAAAATCTTCAACTGTCAATATTGGGGAGAATAGCTACAATTAAAATGAATATCTTACCGAAAATACTCTTTTTATTTCAAACCATTCCGGTAAAATTAGAAAAAGCCTTTTTTGATGAACTGAATATTGAAATTTGTTTGGCAAGGGAAGAAAGCACGAATTAAAGTGAAATTGCTACAGGACATTAGAGAAAAGGGAGGACTTGAGCTTCCAGACTGGAAGTTATATTGCCAAGCAGTTATTTTAACGTGGATTAAAGAATGGATAACACTTAGAGACAAAAGATTACTATACCTAGAGGGGCATGACCTGCAGATTGGCTGGCATGCCTTTTTGTGGTATGGAAAGAATAAAGCACATAGATACTTTCAGAACCATGCTATAAGAAATGCACTTTTCATAGAATGGGAAAAAATAAAAGAAAAAAATTATACTAAGATACCTGAATGGCTTTCAACAATGGAAGCCTTTGCTTACCCAAACTTAATTAACTATGATAAACTTGTAACATATAAAGACTTACTGGACAATGAAGGAAGATTGAAATCTAGACAAGACTTACAACAACAAGGTATTGACCTATCATGGTGGCCATATTTACAAATCCAGTCTAGATAAGAAATGTATCTAAACACAGCCACACTCATTTTAGACATGTATGTAATCTTTCTTCTCACAAAGTTCTCTGAAATTAGTGGTCATGGACACCAAGGTGTTTACTCTTTTCTAATTATTTTTCCCCACTTTGAATTGCTTCATTTTTCCAGTTCAATCATCACAACACTTATACAACCAACTTGGCAAATCCCTTCTTTTTAAATATATAATCTCCTCTTGCAATCAGTTCAAGATCTCTGAAGCATGAACTGCAATACCAAGGGACATAAGTAATGATATTATAGAAATTTTGTAGCCTCTCTATATCTGAAAAAAGAAATACACATCCAACAGGCAAACATCAGCAAGAAACCCCCCCCACTAAACAAGAAGCTTTGGCTTAGATGACTTTAGTTGAGTTTGTAATTAAATCATGTGGGAATGAACTGGGAATGTGATTTATTTTAATTGGACCATAAATAAGTAAATAAATAAATAAAGCTATACTATCTCTTGCAGGAGCAACAGACACAACCAAGAGTGATATCTGAAAAGCTTGGTTATTTCAAAGTTTTAAAGAGAGTCCTCGGTCTTTTCAGTTGTTTTCCACCAAATAGTCTTGGGGAGAAGTGCTGGCTGCATCACCAAGATGCATGTCCCAACCAATAGGTCTATCCAGTCCTTTTTTTTGTAAAAGAAAAAGGTGCCAGAACTCACACATGTCATACAACCCGCCTTGCCTACCCTACAAGGTTCCATCCAAAAAAGGTGCCGGAACTCCGTTCTGAGCGTTCTATGACAAAAAAAGCCCTGGGTCTATCCATCCATATTTAGATTCCTTGTTACTGTAAAGTGGCTCCTCCCTAACATATATAGTCTCATCTTCTAGATATATCATAAAATATAAAGAAATTGAGATGTAGATGGTTCCAATAAAAAAAGGCTATTACAGCGTACATTCCCTGCATTAATAAAATACTGTATGTAGTATAAATATTAGAAGTAGCATAGAGCTGCAAACTCTTTGCTTCAGAGGTTGAGGATAGGCTTTCTACATGAGGTACTTTCTGTTGAAAGACTAAACCAGTGAGGAAAAAAAATATCTCTCCCTCCCTCCCTCCCTCCCTCCCTCCCTCCCCCCCTCTCTCTTGCCTCTCACTCTTGGATGATGATAATGGTGGTGGTGATGATTATTTTACCATAGAGCTTTTGAAGGAACTAAGAATTCAAGCTACTCAGAAGTCAATATGCACTTGCTTTCTCATTACGAAGGAAGACAAGTCTACATAAAATATATATTTCTAGTTTTTAATAAATTGGGTCCAGGGCATTCTTTTGTTGTACTTGAACAATCCTAAATTAGTTTCTAGACAGATTTCTCCCCCTCTCTAATCAACAGCCAGGCTAAATGTTGCTTTATGATAACACTTCTAATCATATATCCTGTGATTTGTCCTTTTAAGTTTATTTATTTATTAATTAATGGGATTTATATCCCGCCCTATCTCCCGAGGGACTCAGGGCGGAGTTCTCTATTAACTATATAAAGAATGGACATTTTTCTACATCCATTCCAAGTTCGGCCTCACTTTGAAGAATTTGCATGATTTGCCATAAAAATAGCCGGCATTCTAAAATATATTCTTCATTTTTGCAAATGGTACAAACAATCTATGAACAATATAAGAGGGCCTTTTATTTTTCACACATTTACCAGTTATGTTTTACACATATTTAATACAGCTTAATACCAAAATGATAAATTCTGGATGGGATAAACATATTTTTTTTAGAAATCTGCATTTTTTTCCTTAAAATTGTGTGCATTGTTTTCACCTGGTTATGGATTTCTAAATTACAGAGATTACATTTTATGATTCGCTTCAGCTCTAGCTTGAATTACGTAGTACCTGGATAAACCTGGTGAATGTTATTGACCTTTTTCATATGAAAGTTATCTAACAGGTGAATTAGCAAGCTTTTTGTGTGTATGATGTAATAATAGATATAAGCTGAAATAGATTTTTAGTGTGTGAGATCCTTGAAACTTACCAAAATTCCCTTAAGTAAAGCTTATTTTTCAGTGGCTAAAAGGAAACTGCTGTTTTATATATAAACTTAGAAATTGTCCCATTGTATTTTAGTCTTCAAGCACACTATTTTTTATATCAGCACACCTTTGCTTCTGAGAGTATACTTTTTCCAAGTTCAGGAGGACAGTAATGCTTAATTAGTGTTATAAAGGTTGTATTTAAATTAATTATCAAAAAACATTCTCTACTTACTATCTTGATATAAAGGAGGACTCCTCTGTACTTCCTTTTCTATTCTTTTTAAAACTTTCTATTCTTTTTTGTACATCTCTGTACAGTTCTGTGAGAAAATAAAAACAAGTCCACTGTCCTGATGACTACACTTCTAAAGCCTTCTTGCAGCTATGAATAATGAACACATCTTAGAGTCTTGGTGTAAGGGATTTTCAGATTTAAGAGAGTTTGGTTTTTCATCTTCCCCTAATTAAATAGAAAATGTATAACTAGTGTTATTGGTTTATTCTGTTCCTCCCCATATACAACAGCAGTCAGATACTGACCCCATTCACTCATTTCTCTGCAATAAACATCATTTGTTCTGGTAGTCCTCGTTCATCACAAAGTTAATGAAGGGTAATTATTAAAGATTTTTCTTCAGTCATTGTAATTAACACTGCACCTCAAATTGGCTCTGTGTAGAGAAAGTGAGATATTTCTTATTCTGTATCTCCCCGGTGATGTAAACTGGCAGGAGAGATAACAGCATGCCTTAAACTTGTTACTGCTAAATACCAAAATCAGGATACAAATTAGGCAGAGGTGCCATGAAAACCATTAAAGCTGTTGTCTCTAATGCTACATTGCATTGTTTCCTGGATACACGTGGCTGGCTTCACTATTAGTGCATGAAGATTTCAGGCAAGAAATTATGCACACACTGAATATCAGTCCAAAGAAAGGTTAAGATACCTACAGAGTTGTCAAAGAAATTTGCTTATTTTAAAATAAATTCATTCAATTTTATGTTCAAAAATGTTTTAATGAAGGAGAGAGAGCAATTCAAAGAGGATGAGGAAGAGAAAATAAATGGCACAAAATTGTTTAATTGAAAACCTTGCCAAATATATATTGAGAAAACAGGAGTAGAAAGTAGAAAATAGGTACAACAGATTCACAATGCCCCCCCCTTTTTTTCTTTGAACACATTCAGACAGCAGAGATGTATCAGAATAAGAATCTGCATCGTGAAATCCTAGCCTTCTTTTTTTGAGGGGGGAAAGGGGAAGGACCAAGTATAAATGGTCCTTCCATCCCTAGATGGAAGTGGGAGGCACCACAAGATTTCAGTGTAAATGCTATTTAGAGGTTATTCTGGGCCTTTACTTACTTACTTAAGAAAATAAGAAGCAAAAATGGTACAAAAGACCTAGCACTGAAAAGAAATAAAATAAAATAAAAAAATAAAATAAAATAAAATAAAATAATAATAAAATAAAATAATAAAATAAAAAAATAAAATAAAATAATATAAAATAAAATAATAAAATAAAAATAAAAACATTTTTGAATTTTTGCAGGGATCAAAAGATTTTTTTGGCAGTAGTTTTTGCTTTCCAGTGGGATGCTTTTGAGCTGAATTCTCTCATAGTCTCTGTTGTACCTTGGGTCCAGGATATCTGAGGGAACACCTGCTGCCAGCATCAAGTTCCCTTCGTCCTGTGCGCTCCCAGAGGGAGGGCCTTCTCAGGGTGCCGCCAGCAAAGGACTGCCGGCGGGCAACACCCAGGGGGAGGGCCTTCTCTGTGGGTGCGCCTGCCCTTTGGAACCAGTTACCCGTAGAGCTCAGGACTGCCCCTGATTTTCGTTCGTTCCACCGGGACCTGAAGACCTGGCTCTTTGAACTTTCTGGCCAGGACTGAGAATTTTTAATGTTTAACGTATTGTAATTGGGTTTTTTAATTATAGTTATAAGGGTTTTAGATTTTAATCAAGGATAATTTAATCTATTTTAATTGTTATTAACTTTTTGTGTTGTAATGTTGTTTTAATTGCCTTGTGAACCACCCTGGGTCCTACGGGAGAAGGGCGGTATATAAGTTCAATAATTAAACAAAGGTTAGACAGGAGCTGTATATAAAGACTATATACAAGGGCTGCATATAAGTCCAAAATGGGTTTCTGGATTAAGGAGAAATCATCAAATATTTTGAAACAGTTTGGAAAGAGGTCAAATAAGTGATAGATGAGAGTATCTCTGATAATCAGCTATTATCACTTTTCCTGGAGCATTAACACAGGTATCTCATTCAATGACTATGAAGAAACACAGAATCATCAAGAGCAATATAGTCTTTCTGTTTTGCCCCAACATTGGGAATGTCTATGGAGATTCTCAGTCATCCAAGTTGTCCCAAAGGTGCTTTTTCAAAAGGCAACTGTACTTTCTTTGTTTTTTGTTTGAATACATTTCACTTCTCAACCAAGAAATCTCTTCAGTTCTGACTGAAGGATGGAAGGATTTACATTCCTCGGCATCATCTGGTCATTAGCACACTCTCTGAGAGTCATTGAGGCCACTTGGAGGTTTATTGGTGCCCTAAGGTCACCTAAATAGTGCAAATGGGTGTGGAACCTTTTTCGAACTGTTGAAAAGACTACATTGTAAAGAGGAGATAGGTGGTGTCATATCCCTCCCCCTCTGTTGAGAGAGGATTGTTCAATCCTAATGTAGATGGGCTGTTTCTCCCCTCTTTTCAGTCCACACTCTGGAAGAAAACATTTCTTACCATTTTCATTTTTAGAAAATACATAACTTGATATATGTTTTACTTAAAATGTATGCTCTTTTTTTAAAAAAAAAATAATGTTACTTGGAGAAATGAAGCATTTTCTTCGCAAAAATATTATCTGGAAAGTTAAAAAATAGAATGGAACAAATACTTAAAGGCAATATGTGTTATTATCTGCAAGAACTAGCATTAAAAATGTGGTTTCCATGCATAATACATGCAAAATTTGTACTGGCTCTTGGCTGAACATTTCTCTTTTACTGCTTTGCTTCAACTGTGTGCAAACAGCAAATATACTTTTCTGCATCACCAGCTGGTCTTTGTCATCAGGTGTTGACATCACTTTGCACATGGGCCCCAAGAGAAAAATTTCAATAGGGATTTTAAGAAAAAGATATTAAATGCATTGTATATATGCATATATGTTTGGTCTCCCAGATCAGGATAACATTCTGTGGGAAGACTCATTAAAATGAATTTGTTGCTTCTGTTCAAGTTAATATTTGGGTAATTTCAGTGCAATTCAGCTTAAGGTATTGTTGGAAATCCTCCAAGTTTCAGTGACTAGACTGATACTTCACCTCAAACTCAGCAACAAGATCCACCCCACACTTTGGGACAAATTCAAACAACTCGCTGTCTGGAGAGCTGAAACAGAGACTGCCCACAAAACAGACACACACACCAATAAACTTCGAAAACTAAAAGAATGCCAGAAACAAACCCCTCCCCTCTCACAGCAACACATGAAACAAACTGTGCACAACATCTCAGATAGGATTCTTACCAAAGCCGAAACCAACGTCCTGTCTAAAGGATTTAATTTTGCAGTCGCTCCCAAACACATCCCCATGGAAACCATTATATGTGGAGTCGAAACCAGCCTGACCAAAATTAACCCAGATGACGCCAACAAAATCAGAGTTGAAGTTACCAACATCCTCCGCACCAGCAAACCACCCAAAAGCAACTTACCCAAAGAGGAACAGACAGCACTACTTAACCTAAAAAAGGACACCAGCATAATCATTCTGCCAGCAGACAAAGGCAACGCCACGGTGGTAATGAACTCATCTGACTACCATACCAAATTATCCAACCTACTCCGAGACTCCACATACAAACTCCTCAAGACAGATCCCACCACCTACCTGGAAAAAACCACAAAATCCAAAATAAAATTTAATTTAATTTAATTTATTAATATTTGTATACCGCCCTTCTCCCGAAGGACTCAGGGCGGTGTACAGGGCAAGAATAAAACACAAAGCTACAAAAATTAAAAAGTAATTAAATACATGCCCAACAATAAATACATTAATAAAACCCCAATAAAGTGATAGTAAAAACCCCACCAATCCCCCCTCAGGCCAGGCCGGCTTGTTCGAACAGGTATGTTTTCAGATCGCGGCGAAAGGAGCGAAGATCGGGCGCCGTCCGGAGCTCAACCGGTAACTGGTTCCATAGCTCCGGGGCGCCCACAGAAAAAGACCTCCCCCTGGGGGCCACCAATCTACATTCTCTGACCGGTGGCACCCTGAGGAGGCCCTCTCTGTGGGAACGCACAGGGCGGAGGGAAGTTGACGCCGGCACCCATCAGTGAAGAGATCCAGCAAACAATCATTCCCAGAGAAAAATCATCCAGATGTCCCAAGCTCTATGGACTCCCCAAGATACACAAAGAAGGAACCCCACTCAGACCCATAGTCAGCTCCATAGGCTCACCTCTACAAAATCTAGCCAAATTTCTTGCCAAACAACTACAGCCTTACGCAAATTCCATCACCTCACACGTACAAAACTCATTCCAATTCATAGAGATCATAAGTAAACTAAACTTACAGCCCTGTGACCTACTTGTGAGCTTCGATGTCATATCCCTCTTCAGTGCCAATCAAAGAAGCCTTGACAGCTATCCTAAATAAATACAACCCCCCCAAACACATCCTAGATCTGACCAACCACTGCCTATCAACCACATACTTCATCTACAATGGACAAAGATACAAACAAATGGAAGGAGCACCCATGGGATCACCCCTTTCACCTGTCATCGCAAACCTCTACATGGAACACTTTGAAACCCTCGCTCTAGAAAAATCCAACCACAAACCCAAACTCTGGCTCAGATACGTAGATGACACCTTCGTAATCTGGCCACACGGCAAAGAAAAACTGGATTACTTCCTCACACACCTCAACAGCCTACACCCCAAAATACAGTTCACCATGGAAACAGAAGCTAACAATCAACTTCCCTTCCTTGATGTCTTAGTCTACAAGAAATCCAACGGCTCCCTAGGACACACTATCTACCATAAGAAAACACACACAAACTGCTACCTGAATGCACTCTCACACCACCACTCAGCACAGATCAACTCCGTAGCCAAGACACTCAACTCCAGAACAAAACACCTAGCTGACGAACAACACCTAAAAACTGAACTACACACTCTCACTAACGTACTAACAGCCAACGGATTCCAAAGAAACATGATTACCAACTTAATCCGAAGAGAGACACCCACAAAACTCCAAGACAGAGAACAAGAAAATGGCAAAGCCCTCCTCCCATACTTAAAAGGGATCACAGACAGAATCAGCAAGATCCTCCACAAACACAACATCAAAACAACATTCTGCACAGACAGAAAAATATCCATCATCCTAAGAAACCCCAAAGACATAATTGAGTTAGAAAACCAAGGAGTATATGAAATCCCATGCCCCACCTGCCCCACCACATACATCGGACAGACCAACAGAAGAATAAGTGCATGCATTGAAGAGCACAGGAACTCAGTCAGAAAGGGAGAACAAATTTCATCCCTGTTCCAACACTTTAAAGCCACTGGACATGAAATTGATTTTAAAAAAAACCAGAACTATTGCCAAAATTGAACATTTTAACAACAGAATAATCAGAGAAGCCATCTAGATAGAAAAATGCCCCCACAGCATGAATAAACGAGATGATACCTCTCACCTACCAGCCATTTGGAAACCCACCTTGATTGACAGACGAGTCCCAACCCCCAAGAATGATACCAGACCCAAACTCATGATAACATCACATGACATCACCACCACACAACCATCTAAAAAGCAAATCCGAGCCCACAACAATAATGACACACAATCACAAAACAGAAACCTAACTACAGCTGCAACATTAGCCACTTTAAACCCCTCCAAACCACACAATAAGCAAACTGACACCCACTATAAAAACATGGCACCACCACAAACACGGAGCCGAACAAAATCAGCACAACTCACCAGTTCAGGTCTAAGGCTGGCAGCTGAGACCAGCCCATCCACTCAAAACACATCCCCACCCAATCAGAACACAGCCCCCATTCAAAACACACTCCCACCCAATCAGAACACAGCTAAGCCCCCACCCAATCAGCACACCTCCACCCCATCAGAACACAGCCAAGCCTCCACCCACAGAACACACCCCCTCTGGCAGTTTAAAAAAGAAAAAACAGCCACTATCACACACTTCTCCTAGAAGAAGGAAGCTGAAGTCACCAGCCTGAGGATGACGGATGAGATTTCGTCGAAACGTTGCCCTGATACCTCCAATTTTACATGGGAAAAAACCTGAATGACGAAAGATCTACATACAAACACCCATGAAAACCTCAGAAAACACACACACACACACACAGACACATATATATATATATATGTGTGTTAGCTGAGAAGCAAGGAAGATATGTGTTAAATGTTTGTTAAGCATTCAGAATACACTTGCTTAGTCCCAGACATGGGACTAAGCCTAGGGGTTAAAACAACTGCTTAAGATGCAGTCGGCCCAGGTTCAAATCTCAGAAGGGTATGGCTGACTGATGAGAACAAATAAGCTTGAAATGATCATATCGGTCTCCCTTTATTCTTTGTTAGCAAGCCAAAAAAAATTACACAAATATGAGCTGCCACTGCTGTGGCTACTGCCTGTGGATGGCCTTGGGCTAGGCTGAAACAGGAAATAAGATTTGTCCCGTGTCTGGGACTAAGCAAGTGTATTCCGAATGCTTAACAAACATTTAACACACACACACACACACACACACACACACACACACACACACACACACACACACACACATTTGCCCAGGTTCACCTGGTGCGCCAGTTGCGCCCCTATCTGGACCAAGATGCCCTATGCACAGTCAATCATTCACTCGTTACCTCCCAGATAGATTACTGCAATGCTCTCTACATGGGGCTGCCCTTGAAGACCACCCGGAGGCTCCAGCTGATGCAGAATGTGGCTGCGTGGGTAGTGATGGGAGCATCCCGATACTCCCATATTACACCCCTCCTGTGTGAGCTGCATTGTTTACCGGTTGTCTTCTGGGTGAGATTTAAGGTGCTGGTACTTACGTTTAAAGCCCTACATGGCCTAGGCCTGGGATATTTGCAGGACCGTCTGCTGCCGGGAATGACTTCCCATCGCCCAGTGCACTCACACAGAGAGGGCCTCCTCAGGGTGCTGTCGGCTAGACAATGTCGGCTGGCAACCCCCAGGGGGAGGGCCTTCTCTGTGGGAGCGCCAGCCCTGTGGAACCAACTCCCCCTTGAGCTCCGGATGGCCCCGGATCTCCGGTCCTTTCACCGTGGCCTTAAAACTTTCCTTTTTCATCAGGCTGACCTGGACTGACGACAGGTTTTTTTAAAATGTTTTTTAATTTTAATTGTTTAGTTTAACTTATTTATTGGGGCTGTTTATTTAATTTCTTTTAACTTTTG
Source organism: Vipera berus (assembly GCF_964194415.1). Taxonomy (NCBI): domain Eukaryota; kingdom Metazoa; phylum Chordata; class Lepidosauria; order Squamata; family Viperidae; genus Vipera; species Vipera berus. The sequence goes on from NC_138202.1 coordinate 61,125,529, forward strand.
TATTGTTGTTTTTATTGTTGTTAGCCACCCTGAGTCCTTCGGGAGATAGGGCGGCATATAAGTCCCAAAAATAAATAAATAAATAAAATATATGCATAATTCATAAATTAAAATTACCCAGGTAATATCTCCTACATGAAAAAGCTAAGTGTTTTATCATGATAATGTTTTGTTTGCTAGTTGAATTGGCTCATAGTTACAAGCTTTCTCTAATATCAGATGACATCTTAGAATGTAATGAGAATATTTTAGAATTCTGAAGAATGAAGCATTCTTCTATACATCAATGAATGATCACATTGGCAGAAGTACAAAACCTGTTAATATTCATTATTTCATACTTATCATTTATTTCATTACATCCTGGAATTCATTCATGTAATTTGCCATGGATACCTTTTATTCATATATGTAGTAAATTGCCTGTTGAGATTCAGAAAAGGCCAATATATAACTTTGGTTTATTGGTTCAGGCAGAGCTGGTGTGACCTAAATTGAAAAATGCAAATTAAATGGATATTTTACTATTATTATAGACTATTTTCAATACTTTCTTGTGTTATTTTTGTTTCTGTCTGTTCTTCAGAAGTAGTTTAACTAAAAAAATCTAATTTCAAATGGGTTTTGAAATCCATTGATCCATCTGATCATAAGATTTTAGTGACTAAGGCATTAAAAATAAATTTATTGCCCATGTATTCACAGGCATAATTTATAAAAGATCCTCACAATTCTGTGTTAAAAGTGTAGTCTTCCAATTTGTTATTATTTAATTAATTCTGTTCTCACTCATCAATGTATATTAGAATTACCAATGTGTTTTTATGAATTCTTGAAAAACTGGCATATCTGATTTTCGATTTAGTGAAAAGAACCCAAGTCCTTTCCCAGCCATGACATTTAAAGTTATGAACATACTACATTTAAAGGTGGGTTTTAATTGTATGCATTTTCTGGATAATTAATTATAATAAGTGAATATAAGATACAAAAATGTGCATTGCATGAACAACAAAAGGATGAAAATGGTACAAAAGAAAGGCTTGTGTCAGGTGTTCAAAAGCAGGATCTTGTTTTTCTTTGAAAAGACATTTAGCTATGCAGTTTGGGATGAATACCTTCAAATGGTGTGGGAGTATGAATTAATTTCCAGAAAACATTGCAGACCATAGGAACAGGACAGAAAACATCCTGCAGCCAGAAAGCTCCACACACATTTGCACTACTTAGGTGACCTCGAGGACACATAAAATCTTTCAAATGTCCCCAATGACTCTCTAAAAGAATGAAAATGTCTGCAAGGAATACAAATCCTTCCACTCCTTAACACCTTATCAGAGGTGAAGAAGCTTCTCTGAAGAGAAGTAAAAGAAAAGAAAAACAAGAAAGTCCAATTACCTCCTGAAAAAACACCTTTGGGATAGAAGCTTCTTGGATGAGAAGATTTCTTCTTCTTCTTCTTCTTCTTCTTCTTCTTCTTCTTCTTCTTCTTCTTCTTCTTCTTCTTCTTCTTCTTCTTCTTCTTCTTCTTCTTCTTCTTCTTCTTCTTCTTCTTCTTCTTCTTCTTCTTCTTCTTCTTCTTCTTCTTCTTCTTCTTCTTCTCCTCCTCCTCCTCCTTTGAGACAACTATGACCTGGATGACTGAGACATTCATCTCCACAGACATTCATTCCATGGCTTAGGTTTATATGTATAACTCTATTTTGTAGAATGAAAACTAGTTGGAGGGCATTTCAACTTACTAGAGGGGATAACTATTTCTCTGGCTGCTCCCCAGAATCCATAAAATTAATGAGTGAGTTTTGGGGAGTGAAGAATAAGCAGTTGCATGTTTTCATCTGTCTTATCCTAGGATTGGAAAATACAGATTCAATAGAATTCAATACTATGAATCCTCATTATATTGTAATTTACCTCTGTCTTAAATAAGACCTTGTCTACTTTAGCCATGCCGGAAAAATTCCCACAGACCCATAATCCTGTGATTATAAAATACTGTATGACTTTAGAATACAGACTGTTGGATGACCAAAAGCAGTAATCATTTGCTATGAAAAGCAAAGAAACAAGCAAAACAAAAAAATACAAGTAGAAAATTAATGAAGCCAACAGTCTGTCTCATGTTTCTGACACAGGAGGCTTTAACCCATAAAAGGTTCGAGAACAATAAGCAGACTATGATACTTCAATCTCTGTGTGCTTTTGCAACTACAAACCAAGATTTACACCTCATATAATATGATGGAGCAAAACCAGTGTAGGATGCAACATGTTGTACATATCTGGTTTGAGCTAGATTAAAATGCACTTCCATTTTCTTTTTTACTCACTTTCTATTTTGTCATCAGTTTTTCACTTTGGGGTTCAATGTCCATCTAGCATCTGTGAGAGGCTGTGGTGTTGAATTATTAACATCCTGTTGCTCTTTTAGAGGAGCCATTTGCCGTTTAGATCAGGCTAAAGCAGACCCAAGAGTAAAGAGAAGAAATACTAATTAGGTTAATACAATAATATCTTCATGTTTTATCTGATCTTGCAAACTTCCCAGCAGTATAATGACACACTTGATACTTCATTTTGAAAATAATAATAAAGGAGAAAGAGAAAGAGAGAGAGAGACAGAGAGAAAATATCTGTCATTACAACATAGGTATAGTATATGTATTATAGGGAGCATAACATTTAAGTCTTCCTCTTCCTCTTCTTCAGACAAAAGAGCTTTAAGTTGCAGATGACATTTTTAAATTAAATTTATAGAGTAAGATTTTCAATAAGATAACTATAGCTACAGATATGATGGATTACACTTTCGGCATAATGCAGGGATGAATATACAGATGAATTGGTACAGGGCTCCACGCTGTGTCTCATGCATTAATCATGAAGCATCATGCTTATGCAAATGTGAAAAAGCCCAATTAGGCACACAGCACAGAGCACAGGGGATAATGTTGTGGGCCATTGAGCTTTTGAAATACATTCCTTGGCCAAATTTTTCAAGGAAAAGCAGATTTGAGATACCTTTTTACTATGGGAAACAGGTGTACAATTGTTCTGCTTGGTCCTTATTTTATGTCTTTGCCCTTAAAACAAAACTTTATCTCTCCTGGCATGACTTTCCTTAGTCATTGAACAACTGTGGTACAAATTCCAAAGTCACTGACAAGAAAATAAAATGTTCCTTCAGAAGGCAGGCGTGCCAAGAATATTGCAACGTTTCTCAATATTTAGATATTTGCTCTTTGTGCTTCAAAAGGCTCCACATTTCAGAATGTGCTCTGATTTCCACCAGCATACTTCTTGAGCCTCTCTCCCATATGCACTTAATCAAAACCATCTGATTTACACTCAGAAATACCTACTGCACAAAAATGCAAATACTTTGAATATTAAGAGCTACGCCTCGGAATGTGCTGTCACATTAGGAAAACTAATTCATATTCAGGTCTAGGAAGTTCTGCTTTTAAGAAGCCGAACAGTGGGCAGCCTGTTCATTTCTTTCCGAAGCTGCATTTTTCACATTTATCAACAGAATTTGGTTAAAGCATAAAGAAACATTTGGTTTATCTACTTCACATGAAAAAAAAAAGATTTATTTTAACAGAAACCAGGAAATCAGTTTCTGAATAATTGATGTACAAATGTTCTATTGGTGATAAATAGAAAGGATTTGATTAAAACTTGTCTTTTCATCAATTAACTGATTACAATATTTTTTGCATTGAAATGTCAAACTCTGCTATCACCATCCTTTTTACTTCCGAATCATTCCCATTACATTCTCCAACCCTTGTTACTCCCAGTTTGTCCTCAATCCCCACAAATCACAAACATAATTCAACTTCACTTAGCTAATTAACCTTGAAAACACTGGCCTATGGATGCTTACTCTCTCTGCCTGCTCTCAACTGTCCAACCTCATTGTAATAAAAAGAGAAGTACAAAATCTTCAGTTCACCATAGTGCTGATCTGGCTAGCCTTGTGAAAAGTGTTACCACACCAATTCTTCATAGTGTAGCAAGCTATCAAGGCAAGAAAGCTCTGTTTAAAGGTTTCTCCCTGAGCTACCTGAGTGAAACAGAACAGGGAGTTTGAGGATTATGGCAGCAAGCTGTCCAATGAGAAAGAAATTGCTATAATACAAAGAACAAATTTGCTGAAATGTGTCATGTATAGTGGAGAATCAGGAGGGAAACACTTTGCTTTTTAAGGGTAAGTGAAGAAGTGACGTTTCAGGACTCTGAAGCACATTACTGCTGAGTTGGTGTCGTGTGACAGGTAGAAAAGTACAGAGCAGGTAAAATGCAGCAAAATTTCCACTTGATAGGATCAGATATTTTTTTCCATTGTGAAATATAAATCTTATTTCTCACAGGTAAAATGAAGCTTGGAAAGAAGCTTTTTATCCAAAACTGGTGAAGTCTTTGTTGATGAATAAAATAGAATGAAATCTACTGGACCCAGAAAAGCCCTGATTTCAACATTCAAGATGTTCTTGAGAGTCTTTTCAAAAACATCAGGCAGTGGAGGAAGAGACAGGAAATGTTCGCTAGTGAACTCCTTCCTTGCATTGTAGTTCAGATCCATGGCTCTACATTTCCATGTTATTCTGACATATCTAGATCTCCAATTCAATGTTACCACTTTTTTTGCCAGTGAAATGTATCCCCTAAATTCTTTAGCATGTTTTGAACTAGATATAAGCTTATATTTTTTTCAGTTATGGGGTATCCTGTTGGAATGTAGGGTAAATATCCCATCAACGTCACCAGCTTGTCAGTCAGTTGCAAGGTTCAAAGCAATCTAGAGGAACCTGGTTTAGTAAAATACATTCCTAGGTTCCAGTCATTAAAAAGTTAAGAAAGCAGAGAAAATATTTGTTACTATAGATGGCTTCAGAAAATCCCCATGTTAACTACCATGTTTGTCCAGTCTGTATCTTTCTCAAGATGCAAAAGTTCTCTGTGAACACTATCCCTTTAGAACACAGGTCATCAAACTCTTCAGCTATTGATCCCTTTGTGAAGTTTCAGACTATTTATCAACCCCCAAATATTCATTATATAAAATTAATATAATAAATATTTCTTTACCTAATCTGATATTATCTATGATTATATAAGGGACGCGATGGCTCAGTGGGTTAGGACGCTGAGCTTGTCGATCAGATGGTCGGCAGTTTGGTGGGTCGAATCCTGAGTGCCACGTAACAGAGTGAGTGCCTGTTACTCATCCCAGCTTCTGCCAACCTAGCAGTTCGAAAGCACGTAAAAATGCAAGTAGAAAAATAGGGACCACTACGGTGGGAAGGTAACAGCATTCCGTGCGCCTTTGGTGTCTAGTTGTGCCGGCCACATGACCACGGAGACGTCCTTGGACAAGTGCTGGCTCTTCGGCTTTGAAACGGAGATGAGCACCGGCCCCTAGAGTTGGAAATGACTAGCACGCATGTGCGGGGGAACCTTTACCTTTACCTTTTTATGATTAGATACTATGCTACAACAACAACATTGACTTCTTGAATAGTCCCATAGACTCTTGTGGGTCAATATTGAAGACTGTTACAGTGAAATGTTTGCATTTTGCATTTATCTTAGATATGAAGTGTTTAAGGGGGGCATGTAAGAATTCCATTTTTCATTATAAACTTTCATACCTTTTTGCAGCCCTCTTGATTCCCTGTGTTTCCCTTCCTCAAAGAAGTGATATAATGTGATATCAACTCTTACCAGAAAAACTTTTTCAAGTCTGGAAATATGGGCAACTGTACCTTATTCCTATGCAAAAATATTAGTTGAAGAACACCTAAAGTAGAGTTGCTGAGGAACTTCTAAAACAACCAGAGAATAAAATGGGGGGGGGGGATAGAGAAAAAGAAAAACACTGAGAAATTGAAAAACAGTGTTTGGTACACTATTTAATTTCAGGCCCTTTTCCAGTTCTTGTCTGTTTATTGCTGAACTTTACTAATTAAAATTCTTATTACAATGGATCTTAATCTATTAAAAGATTCAATTTTAGGATGTAGTCCTATAATTGCTTACCTAGGAGTAAGTCTTATTAATCTCAGTGTAATTCTTAATAGAAAGATATAGAAAATGTTCTGTTAAAAACTTATTGTAAAGCTTGGAGCTACAAAATAAGAAATGTTCATTATCTCACATTTCTATGCCCTTTCCAAGCACATAGTTTATTGGACATCTGGCATATGGTTTGGTGTTTTGTTTTCATTCTTCCTTTTTAATTTGTCATTTGTTCATAAATTCAGAACAAATTGCCTCTGGTCATAGTGCTGAAATGGATGGTTTTTGCTTAGGTGTGAGAAGCAGAATGGAAGACTATAATCCCTGGCATTTGAAATAAATGTCTAAAATTCTCCTGTAGGAGTAAGGGGAAAAAATGCTTGACCTTTTAATAAATGTATCTTACACATAACTATTTCAAAATGCTCCCAGCTGTGATGACTTATAAGCCACTGAAGTATTGGCACATATGTTTGAGATCTAATATTCCTGAATTACCTGTTCCAAAAGCCAGACAAAGGCCCTGTCATTTTTCCAATTTCACAACACTGCTCCTTTTTGCTCAGAGTTGGGTAAGGGGTAGCAGCCAAGGATGCCTAGAAAATGGAATAGCAATTAAGGATTGGGATTTCAACAGCTGATATCAAAGTGTTAAGAAGGCTTGGTCAAGTGGAAGGTAAGGCTAGAGAAAACTAGAGAACTGGGGAGATCCTATGGCACTTCCAAAACCAATTTTTAAGGAAAGCATTGATGATGAAATGGTGTCCCTGGAGGAAACAGGTGGCTATTTGGGACCTTTGGTTGTATGTAGGTAAAACAGCTGAGTCAAGCCAAGGAGAGAATTAGCACCTCTTTCTTTAATTTGAAGATGATATGGGATGGGATGACAGGAGAGGAGAGGAGAGGAAGTGTCATTACATTTCAGCATTATAGATTTGAAGCACTGGGGTTGCAAAACCAAAACCAAACGAAACAGGATATTTTATTCTGAGCCTTACTATTGAGTACAATTCATACGCAAGCAGTGAATCTGCCCCTGAAACAGACAATAGGACAAATTTATTTCCGTTGGTAAGATTCAGAATAAAGGATTCAAATTGCTAGAAAAGGAAGTTATCCAACTAGCCTCCACAGACTGAACCCTTTCCTTTATTAGATACTTTTTAAAGCAGGAATGATCTGAGGGGATGCTGAAATGACACCAGGAGAGAACAAGTGGACTTCATTATCTGTAAGTCCCTTTCTAACTCTATGCAGTCTTCTAGGCTTATTCAAAATGCAAGGATAATTAAAATTTCTCTAAGTAGAAGCAATATTCAAGCACAAGCAATATATTTGCAAGAAATATTTCCGCCTGAGTAGGGAAACAAGCAGGCTATTTATATTTACTCAGAAATGTGACATTAGATTCAAACTGGATATTCATCAGAAAGCCTAAAAAAGTATAAGAAGCTCTCTAAAGAAGAAGCGAGGAAACAGAAGAGTCAAACAAAAATTAAATACAAATAAATTAAGACTTCAATCCTGAATACCGGTAAGTGGATTTGGAAAGGCTTTGTTGTTGTGGCAGGAACATTGACCTCTTTAAATCATTGTTTTTGTAGGGTTAGGGTGTCCCACAGGCTACAGGAGATGTGCTCAGTAACATAACAACAACAACAACAACAACATAACAACAACAACAACAACAACAATAATAATAATAGTTAGAAGGGACCTTGGAGGTCATCTAGTCCAACCCCCTGCTCAGACAGGAAACTCTATAGCATTTCAGACAAATAGCTCTCCAGACTATTCTTAAAAACTTCCAGTGTTGGAGCATTCACAGCTACTGGAGGCAGGTTGTTCTACTGATTAATTGTTCTAACTGTCAGGAAATTTCTCCTTAGTTCTATGTTGCTTCTCTCTTTAGTTAGTTTCCGTCCATAATGACTCCAATCTAAAAGCATTGGCCCCCTCTTTCTGTTCTTTATATCTCATATAACATAACAGATTGGCCCAAAGTTGGCAATGAAGGCTTGCGTCAGAAACTGTACTTGAGTCTCTTTGATCCAATTTCAACGACTTAAGTACTTTGGAGCAGTGGGAAGTGCTTTGCTAAGCTTCTCAGAGACTTAACAAATCCCTTTAAATTGTTTTAAAAAAAGAAAGAATACCTTTCCTCCAGAAATTACTATTTTGTTGTCATATTTTGGCAGCACTATTTTATCCTAGAAATTGGGGGAGATGGTGGGCTCTTGTTTCAAGTCTCAAATCAATGGAACTGCTCCTGAGTTGATTTCTAAGAGACCACATTGCCGGTTGTAATAAACAAGAATTAAACAGAACAAAAACAACAGAATTGAAATTAATGTTGTTTTTGTTGTTGGTTGCGAAGTCATGTCCGACCCATCGAGACCCCATGGACAACGTTCCTCCAGGCCTTCCTGTCCTCTACCATCTTCTGGAGTCCATTTAGGCTCACGCCTACTGCTTCAGTGACTCCATACAGCCACCTCATTCTCTGTCGTCTTCTCCAGCGTCATAGTTCAAAGGCTTCAATTCTTTGGCGCTCAGCCTTTCTTATGGTCCAACTTTCACAGCCATACATTGCAACGGGGAAGACCATAGCCTTGACTATATGCACTTTTGTTGACAGGGTGATGTCTCTGCTTTAGTGTGCTGTCTAAATTTGCCATGGCTTTCCTCCCCAGGAGCAAGCGTCTTTTAATTTCTTGGCTACAGTCCCCATCTGCGGTGATCTTGGAGCCCAGGAAAATAAAATCTGTCACTACCTCCATTTCTTCCCCATCTATTTGCCAGGAATTGAGAGGGCCAGATGCTATGATCTTGGTTTGCTTAATGTTTAGTTTCAACCCAACTTTTGCACTCTCCTTCTTCACTTGCAACAAGAGGCTCTTTAGTTCCTCTTCACTTTCTGCCATTAAAGTGGTATCATCTGGATATATATATATATATATATATATATATATAAAAGCTAATTAAGTTGGCTAATTTAACCAAGTGGTGTCCAGTCTTGGCAATGTTATGACTTGTGGTCTTCATGGCTGGTGGTTGGATTCAGGGAGTTAAAGTCCACAAATCTTAAAGGTGCTGAGGTTGGACAACCTTGGTTTAATCCTAAACAGAGATTTTTTTTAAAGTTAAACTTAACTCCTTCTCCATGCAAAGCATTTATGTCGAGAATATGAAGTGAATTGGTTCAATGCATTCTTACTTTACAGTAGAACTCATTAGGTTTACTTCAAAGTATGTATTTTATTTTTATTGATTTATTTATTATCAGATTTAGATTCTGCCTGTTTCACATTCAGATATAAGGGATTATAATTTTAATTAGCAAAACAGAAGCTTACGCATTTGCTTCTGTGATCTCTTTTCACACCTGGTATTCTTGCATCTGTCCATGGCTTTATTTCAGTTTTCAAAGTTGTCTGAGAAATGTAACTTACACATCCTCCATTGTCACTTATTTGACTCTCTAATCCAACCTAGAGTATTACATCAGAAAATGTGAGTAACCTAGCAGGGGATTTCATTTTGTTGACATGCACCTGTAGGGATTCAATTTTAATTAATGAAAGAATCAGAAAATATGACAAGTCTGCTTTTCAAGAAGCAAATTTAAGTGAAAGACATCAAAAATAGACCCCAACTATGTAAGAGTGCTCTTCCATTTCACATGCACAATGCTAATTATATTGAGTTAATGTAATTCTGTTCACTTAAATAATGAAAGTGAGCAGGAAATGTCTTGTTGATCTTTTGAAAATCTCTTCACACTTTCAATCCTGATGTGGAGTAGAAAAAGCTGACAGAGACACGTCTTTCATGCTGTTCATATGAATGAATACATATTAATGTTGTCTTACATTTTATAGAACATTGGAAATACAAATCAGAAAATCAGAGTACCAGATATGCTGACAAGCTCATATATAAATATCCTCACGCCAGTATAAAACAAGATCCTTTCTATATGTATCACTGGTTTATTTTTAATTGATTGATTCATTTCATTTATTTAGAGATGTATATTCTATCCATTCCAATAGTTCTGAGCCATTTACAAGAATGCATAAATAGCATTTTATAATCATTTCAAATTCTAAGACAATGCTGTAAGGATTGAGTTTTTAATTTTAATCTTGAACTCTCGATTCCTGGTCCATGTTATGAAATTTGATAGACTAGATTTTTTTTTTAAAAAGGTTTATTTCCAATTTTAATATCAAGTATATTTGACTAGGAAATAACTGTCTACCCCTACCTGCAGGATGTATTTGTTTATTGGATAAATTTATAATACTATCTACCCTTCAGCGTCACATTGTCAATACATAATACAAGCAGAAAATTTTACTATTACTTCTGTTCTGCTTCTGTTATCTTCGTACTGCTATTGTCATTCACTATCAAATATTATCTAAAATTCAAAAAGCAGGGTTAGTAAAATCATTATTTCTGCCATATTACCATACATACTATTCTGCAAATATATTCTGCCTATATGTATCTATCAATGAGAAGATTTGTCTTTTAATTTGTTTCGCAAGTTATACATCCAACTGCCTCTTCTAACTGCAGGGCATTGTTCTGAGTTCCAACATTCATAAAATGTGTTGTCAGGAGAATGGATAAAAAATAGTACATTTTATCATACTACTAAGACATATTTCTATTTGCTGTTTAAGCTGTGCCTTTCCTGTACTATGCTGGCTTGAGTCTAAACTGGCTTGCAAAACATTCAGTCTGATCTGTAGACTACACACACACACACACACACACACACACACACACACACACAAACACAAACACACACACACAAAGCAGCTTAAAATGTTTTCAGTTGCTTACGATGAAGTGAGCTGTAGGTCACCAATTTACAAATTTTATTACAATCTGTTAGTGAGAAAAGATGCTATGAAATTCCTTATGATTGTTTTTTTCTCTGCCATAGATTAACCCTGCTCTGCTACAAATTCTTACTTTCCTGTTATTTTCTGCTATCTTTTAGAGATACCTTGACCATGAGTGCTGTAACAGCCCAATGGCTATAATTCTTAACTCACAAATGCCAGTTTGCAGTTTCAAATTCTGGTAGAAATATGAAAGAAAGAAAAAACCATTCCCCTGACCTTCCTATTTTTTCCTGAACTCTTTTTTGAGATAAGTTAGCAATCCGTTACTGCCTGGTGTTTCTATTCACTGTTGTAGACCTATTCACTGTTGTGGACCTAGAAAATTTGTTTCATGAAAAAAGTCCTATCTGATTAGTCAATACCCACTCAAAGAGGGAAGGGGAGGTTATCCATCAGTCTATAGGTGTTCATATTATTTGAGAATAGCAACCATTCCTGGAATGAATGATTTAATTACCATCTTTTTTAAAGATGCTGTAAAGGTCCTCTTGTACTGTAAAGAGAATTTTATAGAAAAGCTGAGACAGATAGAAAAGTCAATCCTGCTAGTTCCTCATCATGACCAAATTCAGCCAATGTTTCAGTTGAAGGTAGAATATTACTTCCCCAAGCTTATATAATGACTAAGCAGAGCTCCCCTTCCATGTAAGTAAATAGTCAAAACTGCTTTCTTCATTTGGATATGGGAAAAATTGTATACTGCACAGCTCCACATAGTTTTGCTGAAACAAGGGCCCTCACTGGCTCTAAGGATGGACAACAGTATCATGGTTTTTTTTGTGTGTTTTTTTTAAATTACACTCCAGCTTGTGCATTTATTTTTCAAAAGGTTCATTTCTCATTGCAATTTGCACTGGAATATTGCAGCTTTCCTAGTGCAATTTTGTAGACTATTTTGATACAAATATGTGTTTTTTATAAACATTTCCCAAGTATCTGCCTTAAGAAATTTGGAAAAGTGTGAATGGTTCCTGTAAAGTAGAAGCTCCTTCAGGTATTCTCTGTTGGTACTCTCTCCTTCTCCCATCAATCCAAACTTATTTAATCCAAATCAATTAACTGAAAACAAACAATGCCTTGCTAGGTGGGATATTTAGTTCTATGGGAGAAGGGGAAAAGAATGCTGTTCTTGTTAAAATAATCAGAGTGTCTAGTTTTTGGAACTTTCATTAGTCTGTTGGCTGGCTGCAGTGCTCATTATAAAATGAGCACTGTTGTCAACTGAAGGAGTCCCTGTGGATTTTAGTCCACTAGTCATTGCCGACTTTAGGGCTGGTGCTCATCTCCATTTCATTCAGCCAGTGCTGTCCAAAGACATTTCCATGGTCATGTGGCCAGCATGACATCATGGGGCACTGTTAATCTTCCCACCGAAGAGGTCCCTATTTATCTACTTGCACTTGCATGCATTTGAACTGCTAGGTTGGCAGAAGCTGGGGCAAGAGTGGGAGCTCACCCTATCGGATCTTGAACCCATGCTGCCAGCTTCCCAGCCGACAAGCCTGATATCTTAACCACTGAGCCAACCTCATCTGAAGGCATGCTAGAATAAGTAGGAAGAAAACATTATTGCTATATAAGACAGTGTGAAGTCTTATTTACAAACGTATCCTTCAGCAAATTCTACTCTCGCTGGCATTTTCTTTGGAGTGCTGAACTCTGCTATTGTTCTCAGAATATATTTCTGTTTTATAGACTTCAACAAAGAAATGAATTAAATGCTAGCTTTTCCCAGTAAACAGTTTAACTCAGGGGACCTATATTATATTCCTCCCACCCCCAACAAATATTTGCATAAGTCTTTTGCATTTTAAGAGAAGATTCCCCCCCCCTTAACTGGAAACTATTGGAATATTCACATGATTTTTCAAAGGGGCTGTTAAAAAAATAAATCCCTAGAGAGACGTGGCAGTGACCGGTTCACTGCATTTATAATGTTATCACTGCTTATAATGCTTTGAACAGTTGTCAGATGTACCCTACAGGTTTGCAAAATATCTGCTAAAAAGAGCTGTTTTGCACTCTTGTATCAGTTACTTAAATGTGTTTCTCACTGCATTAAGTGGCTAATTCTTAAAACATTGATTCAAACCCTTAAGGCTGAACTCTGATGTGAATCTTGGTAGAGAAAAAAAAACTCCTTGTAGCCTCATAAAATCGGTGAAATTATGCCATTTTTGGAATAGATAATTATCCTTTTTTGTCAGTACTTGACACTGATGGATTTGCCAATTTTTTTAATACCAAACAGGACCGAAATTAATAATTCCAATAATTCACAATTACCACTGGGAAGAAATACCAGTGTTATACATACATACATACATACATACATACATACATACATACATACATACATACATACATACATACATATATATATATATATATATATATATATATATATATATATATATATATATATATATATATATATATATATATATATATATATATATGTTTTCAAATGTTAACTATTTAGATTACCTTGCTAGGCCCCAAACATGGGGCAAATCTTTAGTTCCTGTTTTCAGCCTTATCTCAAAGGCCATCGAACAGGCTGTAGTCACACCGGACAGTTCATATATTTATACATTTATTTATACAAATATATATATATATATATATTGCTCCTGGAAGCAGCAGGAGGAACACTCCGGCCTGATGATGACGGATGGGATTTCGTCGAAACGTCGCCACAACTTTCTGAAGATGAAAGGAACGCGGGAAGAAACCCGAGACTCTAGATCTACATATATATATATATATATATATATATATATATATATATATATATATATATATATATATATATGGATCTTTGGTCATTCGGGTTTTTCCCCGCGTAGGACTAAAGGTGTAGGCGCAACGTTTCGACGGAATCCCATCCGTCATCATCAGGCTGGTGGCTTCAGCTTCCTTCTTCTGGGAGAAGTATATATATACTCAATATGGCAGCAGAAGCCCCACACTATTCGACAATACGCTATATATGCAACACATGTACAAAAAGTGGTCAGGACCCTATTATATATTGATCCCTTGCTGTAAATACCTCTGACACTTAGAATTGCCCATGTATATTGAATGGAAATGGGTGAGCAGAAGGAAGTCAGTCAGGCACAATGGTATACATCTGAAGTCTGACTGCCAATTTGGAATTGACCAATTCAAATGGACTTGTGGAGCATGTGATCTCAATTAAATGCAGTTTAATGTATTAAATGGGGCACTTTCAACCTTCATTTGGATGGAGGATTCCTTTTGTTGGTTTTATTCTGAAACTATATGAACCATGAGAAACTCTAGGCATAATGATTGCTGTACAAATAAAGATGCCCCTATGTTTTCTAAAAGCACAGCATCTGATTTATATGCATTAATATAGAATATCTGTCCTCAGATGAGAAGTTATTAATGATCATCCTGTCGAGTGAAATATACTGGCAGGGCTAGGAAAATTGTCTTCAGGGGCTTCTGTCTGTAATAAATTTTAGAAAAACAAAAAGAAGAAGTTTGTATAGGTTTAAATATATGCTCAGAAAAACAAAAAAGGCTGAGAAGAGTTGTTGGAAGAAAGAGGACGAGAGGAGGACGAGGATAAGGAAGAAGCAGCTATAAACTTTAACTCCACATAGACTTGGTTTATTATATATCTCAAAGCAATTTGAAAAGCTTCTGAAGTATATTCCTTTTCAGTCTGCAAGAGAACTTAAAGCAATAAAAGAAGGAAAGTAGCCTCTGAAGTTCATTTTCATATAGATTTATGGGAAAACTGCTTTGATGTCTTTTGCATTCCCTTGCCAGTTAAAGAAGGAACTTCTATTACATTTAACACCACTTTTCTCATTCCTTTTTTCTCTGCTTTTCTTGCTAGTTTTTAGTTCACCTCCCACCCTTTATGCTTCATACCTCATTTATCTTTTATGAGTACTAGGCATCTTTCCATAATAATGCTGTGAATAATAGAAGAGTCTTGTATTCATTCAGAGTTTTTACTTTTCTTCCCACAATCAACATATTGCATTATTGACTTCCTCATTCAAGGAGGTGTCACGAATAGCCCAGTGCTGTACAGCATGCTATGGTATAAAAGGTTGGACAAAATGAGGTTGACAACTTAACTTTAGGGATGCATTCTGTGCTATGGACTACACTAGACAATTTTAGTGATTTCAGAACAATGTTTAATAGCTCTGCAAAATCTACTTCCTTAACTTTAAGGGAAGCTGGAGATGGAGTTAAGAACACCTCAGATTACGCTGCAAAGTAAGATATTATATGTTTTTTTTTCTTTGAAGAAGTATCATTAGATTAGTAATGCTGAGGTTCCAGGAAAGGTAAGACAGGGACAATAATGAATTTAAAAGGGGAGTGCCTATTACTCATATTATTAAGTATGGGTTAGCAGGATGAGTTGAGATTGTTCCTACTGTACCAGCCTCCCTGCTATGTACAACCTCTCTCTACCTGAGCTGTCTGAGGGTGTCTTGCAGTTGACAGTGGAGTTTCCCTCATGATTGTAGGGACTTCAGTTCGCCGTCACTTGGGTTGAGCTTGGAAACAACTCAGGAGTTCATGGCCACCATGGTGGCCCTAAGCCTATCCCAGGTCATTTATGGTGCAATTCAAAACAGTGGCCACACAATGGACATGGTTTTCTTGTCAGAGTAGAGGCAATTTGATCAAAGGAGGAAGTTACCTCTGTCCCCTTATTTAAGGTTACCAAGACCCTTATTTAAGGCTACCTAGAGGGTTTTGGGGGTGCACATTCAGGTCTGCCCCAAGGAATTTGTTGTTCATCTGGTGGATAAAATCAATTGGATTCATTCTCATTTGGAAGCCAAGCATAGTGCAGGTCCTTTGGTAATGCCTGGGGAGTGGACTTACCCATTTGATCCTGTTGGACCTGAGGAAGTAGACAGGGTCCTTGAGGTTGTAAGCATGGCCACCTGTGAATTAAATCAGTGCCCTCCTGGCTTGTCAAGGCCACCCTGGAGGTGACATGTGTGGATGGCTGCTGACAATAGTTAACTTCATTCTTCCTCTCCTTAAAAAGTCATTGCTAGACCCCACCATTTTCAGCAATGTTTGCCCAGTCTTCCACCTTCCCTTTTAAGGGTTAGGATTAGGGTTACAATTAGGCTTCTCTAGCTTCTAATACTCTTTCTTCCTGAAGTTGCTGGTCCTAGGCACCACTACATATATTACCACTACTGACTCCTGGTCTTGATCTACTAACATGATATCTGATCAATTGGCAGGAATTGTCTGTCTGGATCTGGAAGTGCCACAGGATCTTTCCCCATTCTCCATGACCATAGCTCAAATACTGTACAGATATTCTAATATACAATATCAACTACTTGGTTGTGCTGTTCTTGCCTCCATTTTACACCCTGATGTTATGTGTTGGATTCTCTATGAGGTCTCTCTGCATATTCTGCATTTCAGGTCCTATTTAGTGTAATAAACCCCTGCTTCTGTGGATCTGTTGTTTGGACCCTCTTCTTGTGCTGTTACGATCAGTGTCTCAATGCTTTTTTCAGTGCACTCCTTGCCAGCCATTGGTGGGAGTCCTGAATGTATGCCACATCAGCTATCTGTTGCTGGTATATCCCAGGCAGGGTCTTGTATTGACATGGCACTTCCTCTGCTTGATCTTCCTTCTGTCTCAGCATTCTCTCAGCAGTTCATTTTTGAGAGCTGTCTCCTGTGGTCTCTGGTTTTAATCTAGGACAGTAGCTTTGACACTCACCAGATGCAACCCACCCTCTTTATCTCTGACATACAGTCTCTGGGCAGTGGATTTGTAGCAGAAAACTCCATTCATTATGAGGATCTTCTGGTTCTTACACCAGCAACTTCCATGTCCTCATTTGGTCAGCTCACTACACTGACAGGATATCTGATGACTGGCAGGGCATCTGTGTTCATGGCATAGATCTTGCTCTTCCCAAGAAACCAGTCCTATATTTTACCTACAAAACTATAAGGATAAATAAGATAAAGTTATTGATTATATAGTGCTTGTTGATGGGCCCCTTAGTTCAGATAGCACTGACCTTGCTGCTGAGCAAAGCTAAGAATTTTTTGAAGTATGATCTACGTAACATAAATGGCATCTGTTTTGCCAATCCAATGATTTCTTCATTGCTAACAAATTTTTCAAACAATCAAAATAACACAGATTTGGACATCATCAGATGGAGCATACAAATAAAACTGACAATTTTATTTGTAAAAAGAGGTAGAAGAGCTTAATTATGATAAAAGTTATGTCCAGTGGCTGAATGTAGAACAGATAATGGACTGTTCGAGTTAACTAAAACTGGAGGTATATGTATGTATATACATAAATAATAGGAAATCAGTGACAGTTCTTAAAGGAGGTAGCTTCTTTGCACAATATTGCTAGATAAATAGAATCCACATGCTTGTTGTGCTCCCAAGAGCTTTGCTGTTATGGATACTAATAGATCTCTGTGAAGACCGGGGCAATAGACAGAAGACACAAACCTGCTCAATTTTAACCTATATAAATGAATCTCTAAGGCATTAGTTATCCCCAGAAGTGACAAAACTCGTATAGGAAGCATAAACCAACTGATTTGATGATTGACAAAGAAACTGAAGGAGATTGAGACCGCACCACATCTTTCTACAACATAGTTAACTATGAGCCAAGTGACAAAAAATGAATAATATACTTGTCAAACTTCTGGACAGAAAAGGCATCTGAACTGAATTGAGGTGTTAATTTACAGAAGCATCTAAATGTTGCAAATTACTTGAAATACAATTTAAATGTATTAGGTGCAAAATACAGGGGTTGTGGGATGTCCCTTGCTTTGTGAATCCATGAGGTGGCAAGAAAAAACAAATGCCCAACAATGTAATTGTGCAAATCCTTGTGTCGAATATCAGGATGCAAAAGCACAATGAGTGTAGTACAGCATCTGTGCCTAAGTATTTCTGGAGTGAAAAGAAATGTGTCTGCTTTTCTTTTCTTTCTTTTTTTTATTAGAAATGCTACATCCCATCTTACCATAAAACTTCCTAAATAGACTTCAGTTCTAAACTTCAACCTTTGAATGGATGAATGACTGCAAAGACAAAATGCACTATGGGAATAAAGCAATGAAGGGAAAGAAATGATAGACAGCCAATTTATGGATGGCCGAAATATCAAGTCACTCTGGAGATCACAAAGTAGAATATTACTTTATAAGCTGAACATCAATAAATGAAAAAAGACTAGTATAGCTGCTATATGCACAGTCATTTTGAGGTACTGGTTACATATGAGAGGTATGGGAACTGGCACATAAAATGCTTGATTGTAGGGGTCACAAACATCACAACTACTTGACGGAAAAATGAAAGGTATCAGGAATTTTCTTGATGCATATGTGTTGTGATTCAGGGTCAGCCTCTGGGTTCGGCAGTTGGGTTGGACGACTCAGAGGAGGAGGAAGGGGGTGTTGAAGACCTTGCTGAGGGGGTTGAAGATCTTTCTGATGAGAGCCCTCAGCCAGGCCCCTCCCACTTGGTCACCACGGAGACCCAGCTGTGTGAGCCTGACAGCGTGGATGAAGATGACCCACAGCTGGCCCTGTTCAAGGACGCCCGACGCAGGAGGCAGTCAATTAGGAGTAAACAGAGGAAGGCAATGGGGCTTCTCGGAAGGAGGCAGAGAGAAGTCACGCCCTGAACTCTATATAAGGGGAATGTGTGGGGAGGGCTGGTTTGCTGAAGGCAACCGCTTGGATAGTTCGTGTTTCTTAAAGCTCCTGTTTCTTGGTTCGTGTCTTGTTTGTTTTTGTAGCTATAAATTTGGCAGGCATAATTCCAGCCTCTTGCCGCTTGTAAAGGGGTTGTCCCTGCCTTTTCTGCAGGGCCGGTAGCAGGCTGGTACAGAACAATATGATCACTCAAAATTTACATTGCTTAAATAAAAACATACAGTAATAAGATTTGATTTTTTGAGATTGGTACCCAATCTGGGGTTGGTCCTGGACTCACAACTCCTGCTTAAAAAGCTGGTGGTAACTGAAACCTGGACAACTTTCTCACAGGTCCATCTAATGTATAAGTTATGACCTTTTCTTCAGACAGTCATCCATATCTATGTCATTTTAGAAATGGACTTCTCCAATAAACTTCACATTTGGGTCCCCTAGAAAACAACTTGGTAGTTATAACTGGTCTAAAATGCAGCAGCACTGGCAGTAATGGGAATGCTACAATACACCTTTGTGTCATTGCTGCTTTATGAGCTGCACTGGTTGTCAGTAGGCTTCTCAGTGAAATTTGTGGTATTGGTAATCATCTATAAAGCCATCCTGGTGTAGGCCTTGTTATTTAGGCAACCCCCTATCTCCAATAGTTTTTGCCCACCCAACAAATGCAGAACAGGCCAATTCCAGGTTCCCTCAACCATGCAATATTATTTATTAGGACCTAGAAAATGTGCCTTTTCTATCACAACACTGCCCTGTGGAATAGCATCCCACTGGAGACTTCCAAGGCTCCCACAGTTCTAAACATCTCTGAAAATCTGATTTTGCTATTAGACTTGGAACTAGGATGGCTGTCAAGCTTTTGTTGGTTGTCTTTGGGATTTGTCCTTTCCTGAATGTGTGTGCTTTTAAATTATAATTATGTTGTTCCTATTTTTAACGTGTAAGGCCCCTTGAGTTGACAGGCGACCTCTAAATCCCATTCATTAGTGAAGTGAAAATTAGATAAGAAGGTGAAAATTCCCTACTGAAGTATCAACAATAAAAATATCATCAATAATTAATTACTGATTGCCTGCAATTGGGAGTACTCACCAACCTATGAAGGAGAGCTGAAACCCTCCATTGTTCAGGTTTGAGCTCATGCAGAAGACTTTGTATCTAGAGGAAAACCCTAACTTTTTATTGTTGCAAAAGTCCTCAGTTTTTAAGTCACTTCAAAGGTGTTAATATTGAATCAGTAGTGTGATTCCTGGGTTCCGCCAGCTCCAGGCAACTATGCATACACCAAGGCAGCTGGGGGAAAAAAGCATTAAATCTGTGCCTGCTGGCTCTTTTCAACTTGTGTGCCCTCCTCAAGAAAGATTGCGCTGTCAGGATTGACGGAAAATAATGGGGCAGATAAAACTGTTGCAGGAAAGTAAGCAAATTTCTGAATTTTCAAAACTTTTGTGAAATGTGTCTTATCCTACTGAGCAGAAATTATCTCAGGTAATGTGGATCAGGGAATTAGGTGGAAAAAAAATGCAAAAAACATTAGTCTTTAGGAAAGATCGAACCCTTCTGATAAATTTTATCAATCTGACCTTCTTTGATCAGAATGGTCTTTCTGCAATGTTACATTCTCCAGATGCACTAGAACTAGAGTTCCTGAAATTTCTTTTGGGTTTTTGAGAGCTGTACTTCCAACTCATTTCAGGATGGCGAGGCATGGAAGACTGATGGGATAACCAAGCAAACTGAACAAGCACCGCTATACAAATGATGCATTCTGAACTGTTTATTAAAAAGCCAGATTCAATCTGTGAAATGAAGATGATGGAAATGATGAAAAATTAACTTAAATGAAAAATGATGATAAACTGCAGTTTGAGGGGGGAAGCAAATTCTCTGCTACTGTTTGATATCAATCTGATTTAATTCTGAGATTTGTTTTACTTTGCAAAAAAAAATATGGAACTACCTTCTAAATTAAAAAAGAAAAAAGATGGACATGTTTGGTGGTTGAATGTGAGGAAAATCAAGAGCTGATTTTGGTTTAGTTCCCACAAATTTGGGAACTATTTGCAAAAATTTCTTACAGGATAATGGACTTGGTAATGTTCCTACTGAGTCAGTCTACATACTAGCTTAACTCAGATTAACATTAATGGAATCAATTTGACTTCTTATGAGAGTCTCCTACAAAATGCATTCATAGCCCTGAATTTTTTGT
This sequence comes from Vipera berus, assembly GCF_964194415.1. Taxonomy (NCBI): domain Eukaryota; kingdom Metazoa; phylum Chordata; class Lepidosauria; order Squamata; family Viperidae; genus Vipera; species Vipera berus. The sequence goes on from NC_138202.1 coordinate 61,146,432, forward strand.
CCTGATTTATCTTTACTGCTTATCCTGTTATTTGACACATGCTTGAGATAAAGGTGGAAAGATACAAAACACTATATTTTTAGCTCCTTTTATTTCCAACTTCAGTTGGAAAAAAATGTTAATTTACCCAACAAGTAAAGGAGTCCAATAAATTTCCATTGTGGTGGAGTGTGTCTGTGTTTCTCTCTGTGCCTAGAAGCTTTAAGATTTACAATGGAGTTACCCCTAAAGAAATGGGCGAAGCAGCTTTTGAAAACCCAGTGCCTTCTCGTTATATTGATGATATAACACAACCAGGATTCTGTTTCTCTGAATTCAAGGTGTTGCAGTTTAAACATATCCATAATTTCTTATGACCCCACCCAATTAGATTTGGCCAAGAAGGCATGTTGTGGGTACCATGAGTTAGGGTTGGTCCCTAGCTAGCAATTTGGTTGATCCCAGGAGATAGGTCTTTTCTTCCATGGTACCTGCCTTATGGAACATTCTTTCCCCCAAGATATGATTAACTCTTTTGATAATCTGTAAGTTTTCTCAAGACCTGTTTGTCTTATCAGGCCTGGAGTGACCCAGGGTACCAGAGACATGCTTCACTAACTCCATTGCTGAGGTGGTCATTCTTATCCTCTCTTTGCCTAGAGTTTGTATATTTGTTTTTATAATATTTATCTTCTAAGATGGATTTTTAAATCCGTATATCTTTTGATTTATTTGATTGTTGTACACTGTCCAGAATATTTTTTGAGAAATGGTTGGCTATATACATTTGATTAAGAAATGAAGTAAGTAGGTAAGTAGGTAATTAAGTAAGTAAATGAGAAAGAAGACTAAAAACCTTATCTCTGTTCTATTTTTCCAAAGTTGTGCAAGGCACTTGTAAAACAACATGGAAAGAACCATCAAAGCAGAAAAGGTAGTTGCATATGGTTCAAGAGAGTTAAATGGAGAACACCAACATCCACTTGTTCAGTTGACTTATTCTTTTTCTCTTTGGCTGATGAAGCAAACAAAGCTGGTTATGGATAGAGCAGTCTTCTCATGCTTTTATTTTGTTACCTGAATTGCATGGTTTTAATCAACCAAATCCTCCCTCTTGTGCCACCAGAGGAAAAAAAGAAAGAGAGAGACAGAGACAGACAGACAGAGAAAATAGCTAACCATGAGGAGGAAGTGGATAATCAAAGGCCAAACCTATGCACTCAGAAATAAATCCTGTTTAGTTTGAAGGGCTTCCTCCCTGGCAATTGAATAGAGGAATGCAGCTTAGTTTAATCAGATTTAAGGGTACTTTACATATTGAATTGCTGTTGCCATATGTAATATATATAACTACTTTGCCCCCCCACTTGCCATTCTATGTTTCAGCTGCTTCCTATCTGCATCCTCCATTATACCCAGTCTGCCCTGGCTTGTGTGGCACCAATCTTTAGTGTGAAATTGATGAAAGAAAATGGAAGGCACAAAGTTCAGAAATAGCTTCCACTTAGTCCACACTTTCTCCAATTTGTTTGGTTCTTACAGACACATAGAATGCCTGTCAGCCAGCTGATGCTTAAATACAACAGGTGTTTGCCACCTGCAATTGCTTTTGCTTTTGACCATAATCAAAAGGGAAAATTGAGTGAGATTTTAATTCCATCTGTTCAAAGAGGAGGAGCCATTGCTTTTTTCATTACTGGAAAAGTGTCCAATTAGTGAGCTAGAGAAACTAGAAAGATGTATAACCCAGGTAATAGTCAATTTTTTTTCCCCTGCTAAAGGGACCAATTTGGGTGTGCTGAAAGATGTTAATATGGTTTCAGTTTACATTAGATGTATACTAGCAAACTCCTGATCCATAGTACTTAACATTTTAAACAGAGATAAATCTTTATGGGAACAATCCTACTATTCTTCTTCAAGGTTTACAGTTGATTCTTTATATATCTAATGATATGCCAGGGTTCTGGTAACAGTAAAAACAAAGCAAACCCAAAACCCAGTGGGTTATTCAATGGCTGGGCTCATCCAAATTGGGGTGAGGTGGAGTGGATGATGTCATCCTGCCAATCTCCAAATTGATTCTGTGGTTAAAGAGATTAACTTGTCAACCAAAATATAGTTTTGACTTATACCTGATTTGCCCTGTCAGCCATGCCATGGAAAAATGGGAGGTCTTAACATTCAACTTCCTGCTATTAGAATAAAAGCAGTATTAATATGAAACCTGATCTGTTATTGGCGTTCTGTTGGCATTTTTCTCCTTAAATTATGAACAAAATTTAACAGAACAAGATTATGAACAAGATTAAATTATGAACAAGATTTAACAAGATTTAAAAGAGCCTTGGTGGAGCAGTGGGCTGAATCCTCCTTAAGTAACACCAGCTGCCTGCAATTAGTGCAGGTTCGCATCCCACCAGGCTCAAGGTTGACTCAGCCTTCCATCCTTCCGAGGTAGGTAAAATGAGGACCCAGATTGTTGGGGGCAATAAGCTGACTTTGTAATAATGCCGCTTGGGGTGTGTGTGAAAGCCCTAATAAGCAGGTATATACATAGAATGAAGGCTACTGCTAAGCTTGTAAGCCGCCCTGAGTCTTCGGAGAAGGGCGGGATATAAATGGAATTAAAATAAAAAAAAATAAAACAGCCACCCAACCACTTTTCACCTGTGGGAGGGTGAGTTTCTTGTCAAAGTGATTGCTTCATGTTTGAGTGGTGCAACCCTGATTTTCACTGTCATCTCCTGCTGCTTCATTAAGTTATTGGATGTAGTGATAGATTCAGGCAAATGAAATGTGTGAAATGAAATGTGTGAACCTAGACACAGTATGTGGACTGTGTGCCATTTTGAGGAAGGTTCTTTTTAGCCTAGGTTTTTTGTTTGTTTGTTTGTTTTTGGGTGCAATTTAACAATAGAGTTCCATGAGAAGCAACTTTTGGATAAACTGGGGCCATTAGCTGATCCTCTTTGGATTAAGAGAAAAGGGGAAAGATTGAATGATTTCACTGTAGTAACACCATTGTCCTCAATCTAATTTACATTTAAAACCTCACCTTTGGAAAGAGAACTTCAAAGATGAAGAGAAATTTGCAAATACATTCTATGAGAATGTATTTATATGAGATGCCCTGAGGCAATAGCTACATTTGATAAAGCAATGCTAATAATGTGGTAATATCTTATCATGGGAAATCATATCACTAAGATTGAATGAGAAAATCCAGGTAGAGAAGAAACATACCTTTTCTACCTATAAACAAGGATAAACTAATCCATGAATTTATGCAAACATTAGGCTACAATTTTATGTTCTAAGGGAGACATGTCATATTTAAGGCCAGTGGGCCAGATCCAGCCCCTGATGTGTTTAGATCTGGCCTGCAAGCAGACTAATAGTAGGAGGTGATTGAGTATGTAGTGTGTGTCAATGCTGCAAACATTGACATGTTTTTGCACTGACAATATAAGAGGTAGCCTTTTGCTTTAACTGTTTGGCTTTGAATCACTAAAGCACGGGAGGAATTCAACCCAGACATTTTGAGAATATAAGAGAGAGCGTGCTTCAGAAGGGAAGTGAAACTTCGTGTGTTAAACTAATTGGTGAATGTGATTCATGACGTGTATTAAGGGAGGGAGATTCTGTAGGATATGATGTGTTAAGGGGAGGAGAATTCAGATTCTGGCATCCATCCACGAGTGCCGATGCTCTGCTCTGTTCTCATTATTATAGACTTTTTAGAATAAGCAATCATGCAGTGTTCTTTGATGTGTCTCATTAATCAGAACCATGACAGTGTGTGTGTGTCGGTGAGCTGAAGTGACAGAAGTATCAGAGGGGCTGGGGGAAGAGTAAGCTGGAGATTTGGTATTGCTTGGGCTCTATTGAGGGATTCAGCTGTTTGGGGCTTAAGGTGGCCTCAGGGATAGCCAGCAGCTGCATGCAGTCTTCGGGGGAAGAGTCAGCTGGAGCTGTGGGGCTGCTGGGACTTGGTGGGGACCCCAGAATCAGTGCATGCAGATCCAGCTGATGAGCACTGCATGAAAAGGCCAGCTGGGCAGTGAGAGAATGCATGGGGGAGGACAAGATATAAAAGGAGGGGTTTGGTGGGAAGGAGGAGGAATGAGGGGGGAGAGAAGGTGATAGGGAGGAGAGGAGAGGAGAGATGTTGGTGGGGCAAGCCTGAAGGACAGAAGGGGAGATGAGAGGTTTTCTGTGGGGCAAGCCTCAGGGAGAGAGGTGGACATCAACTGGCCCTTTGAGAGCAATAATAATGCTGAAGCAGCCCTCAATGAAATTGAGTTTGATACCCCTGTTGTAAGGTACACTTAAAAACAAAGCTAAGAATTGGAGGTTGATGGGTGGGTACAGCGAATTGTTTTCTTGAGAGCTGAGATTGGAGAAGTGGAATTAGGCTGAAGTGGAGCCTTCAAGAGATTTGCCCATTAATCTATTGCATTCATAACTTGATTGATGTCAGCTTATATATTCCTAAGCAACTATACATTACAAAATACCAATACACTTTCAACAGTTTACTCTCAAAGACAGTCCCTTCCCCCAACATACAGAAAATCCATGGTTCAGCAAAACATTTATTAGAGCCAACAAAAATGCAGAACAAACCATTGACATTTCAGGGATCAAAAACTAAGTAAATGCTACATGTTTAGAACTGGGGAAGTAGAAAATGCACATCCTTGCTCTTCTCTCTCTTAGTTAACAAGATATATATATATATATATATATATATATATATATATATATATATATATATATATATATATATATATATATATATACACATACATATATATATATATATATATATATATATATATATATATTTACATATATACATATATATCTATATATATATCTATATATCTATATCTATATCTATATATCTATATCTATATCTATCTATCTATCTATCTATCTATCTATCTATCTATCTATCTAATTTAATTTAATTTAATTTAATAACATTTATATACCGCCCTTCTCCCTGAGGACTCAGGGCGGTTCACAGGGCAGAATAAAATAGCGAATACAAACATTAAAATAAGATTAAACAAATTGCCCTAGTTAAAAACAATATAAATACAACACTAAAAACCCCCAGAAAAGTTAAAAAACGAAAAATAAAATAACCCCAACACTCCCCCTCAGGCTAGGCCGGCTTGTACAAACAGAAATGTCTTGAGATCGCGACGAAAGGAGCGAAGATCGGGCGCCATCCGGAGCTCAACCGGTAGCTGATTCCACAGCTCCGGAGCGCCCACAGAGAAGGATCTCCCCCTGGGGGCCACCAATCGGCATTCTCTGATCGGTGGCACCCTGAGGAGGCCCTCTCTGTGGGAACGCACAGGGCGCAGGGAGCTTGATGCCGGCAGCAGATGTTCCCTGAGGTACTCCGGCCCCATGCCATGGAGTGCTTTAAATACCGTTACCAGTACCTTGAATCTCACCCGGAAGACAACTGGCAACCAATGCAGCTCACGGAGCAGAGGCGTAACGTGGGAGTATCGGGAGGCTCCCAACACCACTCTCGCGGCTGCATTCTGTACCAGTTGGAGCTTCCGAGTAGTCCTCAAGGGCAGCCCCATGTAGAGAGCGTTGCAGTAGTCCAGACGAGAGGACACGAGCGCATGAGTGACCGTGCATAAATCGTCCCGGCTAAGATAGGGCCGCAACTGACGCACCAGGCGAACCTGTGCGAAGGCCCCCCTAGTCACGGCTCCTATATGGTCTTCCAAAGTGAGCCGTGAATCTAGGAGGACCCCCAAGTTGCGAGCCCTATCTACGGGGGGTAATAGTTCACCCCCCATAACTAGAGGTGGAATGTCCGAATAAACCCGGGACGAAGGTATGCAAAGCCACTCAGTCTTGTCGGGGTTGAGTTGGAGTCTGTTCCTCCCCATCCAGACCCGAACCGCCTCCAGGCAACGGGACATCACGTTGAGGGCATCACTGGGGTGGTTTGGGGTCGAAAAGAAAAGTTGGGTATCATCAGCGTACTGATGATACCCAACTCCAAAGCCACGAATGATCTCACCCAGCGGCTTCATGTAGATGTTGAACAGGAGAGGCGAGAGGACCGACCCCTGAGGAACTCCACAAATGAGAGACCTCGCGGTCGACCTCTGCCCCCCTGCCAACACCGACTGCGAACGTCCCAAGAGATAGGAGGAGAACCACTGTAAAACTGTGCCTCCCACTCCCAATCCCCTGAGACGCCGCAGCAAGATACCATGGTCGATGGTATCGAAAGCCGCCGAGAGGTCTAATAGGACTAGGACAGAGGAATGCCCCCTGTCCCGAGCCCTCCAGAGATCATTCACCAGCGCGACCAATGCCGTCTCCGTGCTGTACCCGGGCCTGAAACCCGATTGGTACGGGTCTAGATAATCCGCTTCATCCAGGACCAAAGGGAGCTGATGCGCCACCACACTCTCAACAACCTTCGCAAGAAAGCGAAGGTTGGAGACAGGACGAAAGTTGTTCAATACAGCCGGGTCCAGGACAGGCTTCTTGAGGAGAGGCCTCACCACCGCCTCCTTCAAGACGGCGGGGAAGATACCCTCACTCAAAGAGGCCGATATAACTGCCTGGAACCAGCTGCGTGTCCTCTCCCGGGCTGCATAAACCAGCCAGGAAGGGCACGGGTCCAGTAAACATGTGGTGGCGCTCAGCCTCCCCATGATCCTGTCCACTATCTATCTATCTATCTATCTATCTATCTATATATATATATATATATATATATATAATGTTGTCTTTTAACAGAGAGATGCACAATATGAGGTCCTGTGGTTGTAAGCAGTCCCTAATCCTCAAAAAAGGGCTTTCAAACTTAATGTGATAAAGATAAAATATATTATGTACCTACTTGGAGAGCACATACATATAACAGAATGGTAATATACAGATTCCTTGCTGTCCTTCTAGTGGACTCAAAACTATGTGCACAATTCCAGTGCCCACTGTATTTTCACAGCAACTTTTTTAACAGAGGCATTTGCAGAAGGATTCAGAAAAAAGTTCAGATGACAGCTGTGATTACACAATTAAAAGTCTTCTGTAGAGCTTCAATTATGTGGTTTCAGCTGCCATTTTAACTTTTTTTCTGTGTTCCTCTGGAGACATCCCAGCCTACAAGATTTTGAGATAAGCCCAAGATAGATATTTTTAGACAGAACCAAGTTTTCCTGTGAACTTCATGACTGACTTAAACACCAGTTCTAGCCCCAGGGCTTTTTTTCTAATAGAACGCTCAGAACGGAGTTCCGGCACCTTTTTTGGATGGAACCTTGTAGCATAGGCAAGGCGGGTTGTATGACATGTGTGAGTTCCGGCACCTTTTTCTTTTACACAAAAACACTGTCTAGCCCTATATTCTCATTATTGTATTGTGCTGCACTTTCTAAATGAAAATCAGAAAGACTAAATAATGTAATGAATTGTGAACAGGTCTCTGGAAAAGTTGGCACTGCCCTTGGCTATTACTAGGCAACAAGAACATACACTACTAGAATTGTTATTAAATTGACAGCATCAGGCCTAGAATTAGAAAGATCAGATGCATATACCCAGAAATTCAATATCTTTGATGAAATTCTCAAAAAAATATAATGCTGGTAAAGACAGTTCCCCTTCATGGATTACTGCCTTGTTGTGGCAAAGGGACTTGTGTAATTCAATGAAGCTATGAGCTATGCCATGCAGGGCCACCCAAGATGGACAGGTCATAGCAGAGAGTTCTGACAAAATGTGATCTACTGGAGAAGGAAATGGCAACCCACTCCAGTATCTTTGCCATGAAAACCCTATGGACAGTACCAAAAGGCAAAATGATATGACGCTGGAAGATGAGCCCCTCAGGTCAGAAGGTGTCCAATATGCTACTGGGGAAGAGCAGAGGGCTAGTACTAGTAGCGCCAGAAAAAATGAAGCGATTGGGCCAAAGCCGAAAGGACGCTCAGCTGTGGATGTGTCTGGTGGTGAAAGAAAAGTCTGATGCTGTAAAGATTTTTTCTCCACAGGAACCTGGAATGTAAGATCCATGAATCAAGGAAAGCTGGACGTGGTCAAACAAGAGATGACAAGACTAAACATCGACATCTTAGGTATCAGCGAACTAAAATGGACAGGAATGGGTGAATTTAATTCAGATGACCATCAGGTATACCACTGTGGGCAAGAATCCCTCAGAAGAAATGGAGTAGCCTTCATAGTCAATAAAAGAGTAGGAACAGCAATACTGGGATATAATCCCCAAAATGACAGAATGATCTCAGTTCGAATCCAAGGCAAACCATTCAATATCACAGTAGTCCATGTCTATGCCCCAACCACCGGTGCTGAAGAGGATGAAACTGACCAGTTCTATGAAGCCCTACAGCACCTTATAGAACTAACACCAAAAATTGATGTCCTTGTCATCATGGGGTATTGGGATGCTAAAGTAGGAAGCCAAAAGATAACCAGAATAACAGGCAAGTTTGGCCTTGGAGTACAAAATGAAGCACGGCACAGGCTGATAGAATTTTGTCAAGATAATACAATGGTCATAGTAAACACTCTTTTCCAACAACCCAAGAGATGGCTCTACACATGGACATCACCAGACAGGCAACACAGAAATCAGATTCACTATGTTCTCTGCAGCCAAAGATGAAGAAAACAAGACCAGGAGCTGACTGTGGCTCAGACCATGAACATCTCATTGCAAAATTTAGGCTTAAACTGAAGAAAGTAGGGAAAAGCACTAGGCCACTCAGGTATGAACTAAATCATATCCCGACGAATATACAGTAGAGGTGACAAATAGATTTAAGGAATTAGATCTGATAGACAGAGTGCCTGAAGAACTATGGACGGAGGTTCACAACATTGTACAAGAAGTAGCAACTAAAACCATCCCAAAGAAAAAGAAATGCAAGAAAGCAAAATGGTTGTCTGAGGAAGCTTTACAAATAGCTGAGGACAGGAGGGAAGCGAAAGGCAAGGGAGAAAAAGAAAGATACACCCAACTGAATGCAGAATTCCAGAGAATAGCTAGAAGAGATAAGAATGCATTCTTAAATGAACAGTGCAAAGAAATAGAAGAAAACAATAGCATAGGGAGAACCAGAAATCTCTTCAAGAAAATTGAAGAGATGAAGGGAACGTTTCATGCAAAAATGGGCATGATAAAGGACCAAAATGGCAGGGACCTAACAGAGGCAGAAGAGATTAAGAAGAGGTGGCAAAATTACACAGAACAACTATACAAGAACGAGCTTAACGTCCCTGATAACCACAATGAGGTGATCACTGACCTCGAGCCAGACATCCTAGAATGTGAAGTGAAGTTGGCCTTAGGAAAGCTTAGCAACCACAGAGCTAGTGGAGATGACAGTATTCCAGCTGAGCTATTCAAAATCTTAAAAGACAATGCAGTAAAAGTGCTACACGCAATTTGCCAGCAAATTTGGAAAACTCAACAGTGGCCGCAGGATTGGAAAAGATCAGTTTACATTCCAATTCCAAAGAAAGGCAGTGCCAAAGAATGTTGAAACTATCACACCATTGCACTCATTTCACATGCTAGTAAAGTTATGCTTAAAATCCTACAAGCTAGACTCCAGCAGTATGTGGATCGAGAACTACCAGAAGTACAGTCAGGATTTCAAAGAGGCAGAGAAACTAGAGATCAAATTGCCAACGTACGCTGGATCATGGAGAAAGCTAGGTAGTTCCAGAAAAAAACATTTACTTCTGCTTCATTGACTATGCTAAAGCATTTGACTGTGTGGATCACAACAAACTGGCAAGTTCTTAAAGAGATGGGAGTACCAGACCATCTTATTTGTCTCTTGAGAAACCTATATGTGGGTCCAGAAGCAACAGTGAGAACTGGACACGGAACCACTGATTGGTTCAAAATTGGGAAAGGAGTTCGGCAAGGCTGTATACTGTCACCCTCCCTGTTTAACTTATATGCAGAGCACATCATGAGAAAGGCAGGACTAGATGAATCAAAAGTTGGAATTAAGATTGCTGGGAGAAATATCAACAACCTAAGATATGCAGATGATACCACTCTAATGGCAGAAAGTGAAGAGGAACTAAAGAGCCTCTTGTTGCGAGTGAAGAAGGAGAGTGCAAAAGTTGGCTTGAAACTAAACATTAAGCAAACCAAGATCATGGCATCCAGCCCTCTCAATTCCTGGCAAAAAGATGGGGAAGAAATGGAGATAGTGAGAGATTTTTTCCCCCTGGGCTTTAAGATCCCCACAGACGGGGACTGCTGCCAAGAAATTAAAAGACGCTTGGTCCTGGGGAGGAAGGCCATGGCAAATCTAGACAGCTCACTAAAAAGCAGAGACATATCCTGCCAACAAAAGTGCGCATAGTCAAGGCCATGGTCTTCCCAGTTGCAATGTATGGCTGTGAAAGTTGGACCATAAGAAAGGCTGAGCGCCAAAAAATTGAAGCCTTTGAACTATTGTGCTGGAGAAGAGTCCTGCGAGTCCCTTGGATTGCAAGGCGATCAAACCGGTCAGTCCTAGAGGAGATCAACCCTGACTGCTCTTTAGAAGGCCAGATCCTGAAGTTGAAACTCAAATACTTTGGCCACCTAATGAGAAGGAAGGACTCACTGGAGAAGAGTCTAATGCTGGGAAAGGTTGAGGGCAAGAGAAGAAGGGGACGACAGAGAATGAGGTGGCTGAATGGAGTCACTGAACTAGTAGGCGTGAGCCTAAATGGACTCCAGAAGATAGTAGAGGACAGGAAGACCTGGAGGAATGTTGTCCATGTGGTCCCGATGGGTCGGACATGACTTTGCAACTGACAACAACAACAAAAGACAGTTGCTAGCAGCTGCAAATTGAGGGAACAGAAATGGAATGATAAAAATGTAATGATAGTTCAAGAGGTACACAAAAGAGTAGTAATCCTAAATAAATTTATCTAAAGTCCACTAGTTGCTACAGGGATCAATATGGCCAAAAAACAGAGACTCTTATTTCTAATACTGAGACACAATACTATTATAATCACATGATTTGTAAGGTTGGACATCTCTATTCTAAACATTTACATTAACATATAATAAAGACCTTTGTTTTTTATTGTAAATACTGATCTCTAATAGAATTGTATTTAGGTCATGGAAAGTTCTTGACTATTCTGAATATTCAGGATGAACACAAGACTGATTTTCTTTAGGAACAATCAAATTTGATAGAGTAACTTTTTGAATGCCCTTCAGAATGTAACTGGACCCAAAACTAGAATAAATATAAATATGTTGTATAATATCTTGCTATTGGCATAAAAGACATTCATTCAGAAAAAAAAAGACTTTGTGAAGAAGAATAGAACTGGACAAGAAAGAGTGGAGTACTTCATAGACTGATGTCCCCAACTCCGCATCAACACAGTTGTGTCACCCACATAGGTGACAATATCTGTGAACTGGAATATAAATGGGTGGGCAGAACACACTCATTTATGCACTTTAAATACTGGCCACCCAAGTGATACCATCTTGGCTAAAGCCCTTCAAACAAAAGTTGAATTACTGTGGGACTGCTTATCTTCAACTGAATCTGCCCATTCTATAGATTCATGCCCTATTCTGTTGCAACAGCTGTCCTTTGTTCTTTCTGACTTTTTATTAGGCCTTGAAGATCTGGTTTCTCACCTAGGAATGGATGAACACATCTGTAATGGTTTCAGTACTGAATGACTGTGAGCAGGCTAACTCACTGCTCACTGTCAGGAGTTGATTCTCACTAGCTCCAAGTTTACTCAGCCTTCCATCCTTCTGAGGTAGGTAAAATGAGGACCCAGATTGTTGGAGGCAATATGCTGTCTCTATAAACTGCTTAGAGAGGGCTGTAAAGCACTGTGAAGCGGTATATAAGTCTAAGTGCAATTGCTATTTAATTGTATCTTTTTATTGCTGTTTTGTCTGATTTTGCATTTGTTTTACTCTTATGCTAGTAGTTCAGAGCTGGAATGTGCAAGCTGATTAGAATAAATAAAGAATAAATTAATTACAATAAATAAATAACAGAAATATTGTACATGTAACCATTAGGTTTCATCTTCAGATTGGATGCAACTGTATGCTGAAAATACCTGGTTTTATTTCCACATCATTAAACTCTATGTGACAGTGCAGATGTTAGACTAAAGTTTGCATGTCATAATTTGCTGTATGAGAGCCAATAAAGCGAGATTGGATCATTATACAATGGCATGTCACATACAATTAGAAAATCCCATAGGACATTCAGAAATATCTAGGAGCATTCTAATGGGTCCTTTACCTTGAAAGTGAGTATTTACTGCTGCCAATTCAGGTCTCACTAGGAAGCAGACTGTCCAGTATTATTTCTGAGACCACTTAAGACAGGAAGATAATCAGGAAACAATTATGCCCCACCGTACTGTCCCTGCCCTCCAAACTGGTGCTAATAATAATAATAATAATTTTATTTATATACCGCCCTTCTCCTGAAGGACTCAGGGCGGTGAACAGGGCAAGTATATAAAAATACAAAAATACAAAAGTTAAAAAAGAATTAAATACAATGCCCAAACTAAAACAGTAAATACATATATTAAAAAAAACAACAACAATAAAATCCCAAACCCATCCCCCCATTAGGCCAGGCCGGCTTGTTCGAATAAGTGCGTCTTCAGATCGCGTCGGAAGGAGCGAAGGCCGGGCGCCATCCGGAGCTCGACCGGCAACCGATTCCATAAATCCGGGGCACCCACAGAGAAGGACCTCCCCCTGGGGGCCACCAGACAACATTCTCTGACCAGTGGCACCCTGAGGAGGCCCTCTCTGTGGGAACGCACAGGGCGGAGGGAAGTTGATGCTGGCAGCAGGTGATCCCTGAGGTACTCCGGACCCATGCCATGTAGGGCCTTGAACACCATTACCAGTACCTTGAATCTCACTCGGAAGACAACTGGGAGCCAATGCAGCTCACGGAGCAGAGGACACAAGGGTTTTCTTGTGAGGGTAATGGACTCTCTAGAGACTTGAGACCTACAGTTTCTCAGAGCAGAGAAGTCAGTTACATGAATAAGCAGTGGTAACCTAACTTCAAGGCTGAAAAGTACTGCCCAAAAGATCTGTTAAACTTTGGAAAGAATGAGGGGGGAAAAATACCGGAATTAGCTTACAGTAGGTGTAAAAGGGGACTTCACTTTTTTATTGACAGATGACAGCCTATTATTTTAAGTGGTTCCATCCTCATATGCGATAGAGATTCTTATCTACTCATGCCATGTTTTACATCTCAAACTCTACTAGCAAACTGGTCAAGCAATGCCTGGGAACTATTGCCAAGTTTCTGTTGGTGACCCTCAAAATAGATCACAGCAACACACCTCCAATCACCTTGATCTTCCAGCCTAGGATGGTGTTAGACCAAATAGTCTGTGGGTACAACTAGATAAGATTATCTCCACCAAGTTCATCATCCAATTATTTCTGCAATAGAAGAGAGTGGTGTAAAAAGAATATTTTGTACTTTGTCCATGATTCTTTTATAGATATGCATCTAAAGAGCTAAGGATGTAATCCAGGAGATAATTCAGGATTAGACCTATGTGAAGGCACTAGTCAGTGACCTTTGTTGTGATTATTGCTTCATCAGATTGGGTGAGCCACTCAGTTTGCCCCGATGAAACAGATTTTAATGTTTGTATGCTGTAAACTGCCCAGAAGTATTTCAAAATGAGATGGGCACCAAATAAATGTAACAATAAATACAATTTTTAAAAATCATGTTGCCTCAAACCACTTTGGAATAATCTGTCAACAGATTATTGCTGTCCACAGATTATTGCTGATTTGCTGAGAAGGGCTTTCAGATTGGCTGATTCTGATGCATTTTGGGTATTCTGATGCATTTGGGTATGGCATGGGTCCAGGTTATTTACGGGAGCACCTCTTGCCGGCGTTAACTTCCCATCGCCCTGTGCGCTCCCACAGAGAGGGCCTCCTCAGGGTGCCGTTGGTCAGGGAATGTTGACTGGTGGCTCCCAGGGGAAGAGCATTCTCTGTGGGCGCGCCTGCCCTCTGGAATCAGCTTCCGGATGAGCTCCGGATGGCTCCCGATCTTCGCTCGTTTCGCCGCGACCTGAAGACTTGGCTATTTGAACTTGCCGGCCTGGACTGAGGGACTGGGATTTTAGATTTTAGATTTTACATTTTAGAATGTGTTTTATTGTTTAGGGCTACTTGGTTTAATTTATTTTAATTTTTATACATTATGTGTTGTTTATAGTGTTTTAATTTCCCTGTACACCGCCCCGAGTCCCTTCGGAGAGGGGCAGTATATAAATCCAAATAAATAAATAAATAAATAAATAAATAAATAAATAAATAAATAAATAAATAAATAAATAAATAAATAAATAAATAAATATTCCCCCAGCCCACGCAGGAGCTGCCCAAGGAGTTACGTGCAGACAAATTATAATCTCACTTCAGCTCTATTTCTACTGTGACGTTATTGTCAAAGCAATCTTAATCTTTACTAATTTAATACATGTGAGCTGGGGGAAGAGAAAGGGAGAGGTTGCCCCTCACCCCACAACTGGTCCTACCCTAAACATTGCATCCCTTTTGCTATTCATGGGAAAAGCAGAAGTCAGAGCCTTATGTACACAAATAAACTTCTCTTGCTATTAAGCGATAAAAAAGCAGTTCCTGACTTTTTCTGCCCAGGACGATCACAGCTAGGATAACTCCAGGAAACTGGTTCTTCACTGCAGTAAAAGACTGAGAGAGTAATACAAGGCTTCAAAAATATTTTTTTTTATAATTCATATAGATGACCAAATGTTAGATGACAAAATTATAAAATATTGGATTGGCAAATGATAATATTAATTGTATGTAGTTTTAATTACAATAACACAACATATAGCTTTTGTGTCAACCACCCCCCTACTGTATTTTATATACACACTCCAGTATTGCCCATCTTTGGGCTAATTGGAAAGCTCGTCTTAGAAAACAGCTAAAGACTGGAGTAATGAAAGAATGCTAAGATTGCAGAGAGAAAACTGTGATGAAGGGATGAACAGCATCTATTTTAGCTGCGTCATCACACTATTTATTCACAGTAGCTCTATCACCAAGTTGCATGACAAAGCCCGAGGCTTATACCTGCATGTGGGTAATCAGATAAGTATGAGAGATTCTAAATGCTCAGCTATGTCTAATTCAATTTTTGGATTCCCTTCTAATTTTATTGCTAAGAGGTTTAGTTAAAATGGCATACCTAGACAAGTTATTTCTTTTATTTTCCTCACTTCTTTCCCTCCCTTTTAAATTAAACCCAACCTATTGTTTTCTATTACAGAAGTCAAGCACTGTTGTTGTTTTTTCCCCTCCTGGATTTTAGGAAATGTATAGCTTGATGGAGAACTCATGTACTGATTTAGACTCTTTTCATCCTTTTGCCTCATCCTCCTCACTACAGCCAATATGAACCAATATGACCTCTCTGGAATTTTCTAAGGAAGGCTCATGGAAGAATTCATAAAATACTGCAAAAATATTGAGAGGCATGATTGTACATCAACATAACTTTTTATTGTTTTAGTGTTTTAGTTATTAAGGTGGAGCACAAAAGCACCTTAATACAACCAGAAAGATCCATCACATCAAGGACACATACACACACACATCCATACACAGAGTTTAATACAACCATATGTAAGATCACAAAAATAATATTCTATACGGAGTTTATCCCATGTGGATTGGAAAAGAATAGAAGAGCAAAATCAATATAAAGATCGGAAAGATTCTGAAAACATTAAGGGCTGTGCCCAAAAGTTCAAAAACTAAAAATGAAGTCATGCAAGATTCCAGTATTCTACTTTGAAAATAAGACCAGGTAATTCCTAATTCTAAAATCAAAGAATTCAGCAAAATACAGTTTTGCCAGCATTTTCATACTTGATTGAAAATCAGTGTTCTAAACATTTTTGTTAAACTGATACTTGTTTTGATATGCTCTTTGTTCTTTCTTTGCTATGCTTTCCTGTTCCTCCCTACTTCTTTCTTAATACAGTAGTTGAAACCTGCACAATAGAAAAAGAAATTAGGTGATAACATACCTAACTCTTAGAAGCATAAGTGAAAACTTTCTGGCTCCAGTAATAAATTGATAATGATACCCTAATGCAGGGGCGTCAAACTGCTGGCCCACAGGCCGGATGCGTCATGCCGAAACCACACCCACACCATTGCCAGCAATGGAAAAAACAGTCATGATATGTCATGACACGTCACGTGACATTGCAAGTTTGACACCCCTGCCCTAATGGTAACAATAGTGCTCACATAAGCTAAGGCATATGGAAAAAAATAGTGTTTGTGTTCCATCATTGGTCCCTGCAACTAATAAATCTTTAATAGCATTTGTAATCTCTGTTGTCATCAAATAAGCTTGCAATAATCATTTATCTTTAGTTCTCCTATAGGCTCTGTTCTGAGTGGTTTGTAAGAAATGTGCAGCGCACAATTAAATATCCAAGGAGAGCTAACTCAAGCGACACATCCTCTCTTGACTTAATTATATCAAAATTAATACACCAATGCATTAAAACAAAGAATTTTTTAAAAAAATATTTTAGATATGTGCAATATAAATTAAGCGAGAAATCAATGACAGCAATATTTTGTCTGAAAGCATTTCAGCAATATTAATATGTTTTATATGCTTTTCCTTGTATCTTGAATGCTAAATAATAATAATAATAATAATAATAATAATAATAATAATAATAATAATAATAATAATAATAATAATAATAATAATAATAATAATAATAATAATATAAAGATGGAAGGGACCTTGGAGGTCATCTAGTCCAACCCCCTGCTCAGGCAGGAAACCCTATACCATTTCAGGCAAATGGCTGTCCAGTCTCTTCTTAAAAACCTCCAGTGTTGGAGCTCCTGTCATTTTATGCTACCTACGAGAAGAGATGCTATGCTTCTTCTCTGGGGTAAGAAGGTGGAGTGTCTGTGAAATAAGACCAAGAAGTGTTGGAGGATTGGCTATTGCCTGTCACACTTATATTCTGATCTTCCTTTTCTCAGGTGAAAGTCAGTCTTGACCCAGCTTCTATATTGGAAGGAATATAGTGAGTAGAAGAGAGAGGGATTCAAAGAAGAAAACTACTGAAGACCTTCTAGGCTACTGGTTGTCCATCTTTGATTTAGATGATAAAGTCCTGAGGAAGCTGAGAGCAATTTTGCATCTCATTTGAAACTGAATTAGGCACCTTAGCCTTAGCAATACAATCACTGAATAAGATGTAAACTTTGAAGACATACAACCAACCTATTTATGCAAATCATAATCCCTTACTTGGTAAGGGTAGTGAATCAGAATGAGATTTTATAAGTTCAAAATAATATGCCTTGTGGTTACAACAGACACCTTAAAGTGTTGGCCAGTCAACATTCTGTAATTAGGATTGCATCTGTCTGCATCAATGATTTATTAGAAGTGTTGCTGATTCAAGCTGAAGGAAGAATTTCATTAGCTATTTGTTGTCATGGAATCAACAAAATATTTATTAATGTTTATGTGACAGACTCGTGAAATGGATGTTTTCTGAACTGTGTGGCATCCCTGCAATATCCAAGCAATATAGGCATCCCTTATTTTTTTTTGCCCTAAATCAGTTGCACGTATTTGTTTATGGGAGATGCATGAGCAATGGGTTTTGTTGAAGTATATTGATACAAGACGAAACGAGAAAAGGGAAACAGACTGGCAGAGGGCCAAATATGACAGTTTGGTTATGTTCAGGCACTGCCAGCTCAAATCTCACTATACCCAGCAACAAATGAGCTCAGCTGAGAATTGTACCTTCAGTGTGCAGCATGACTACAAAGTAGAAATCTTTTGTTTAGAATTACTGAGCTTTTTTTAAACTGCCAGTCATAACCATGTTTTGTGGGATCCAATTCCAGCCATCTGGATAATCTTGTACAGTGAAAGAAAATATTTCCCAAGAGAGCTTGTAATTAGTGATTTAAACACACACACACCATTCCTCTCTTGATATTATGTTTGCCTAGAAGTTTCACTGAAGAAAAGAAAAAAAAAGGAAAAAGTAAGAAAATAGAAGAAATGAAAAGAAAAAAAGGAAATCTAAAAAAGAAAAAGAAGAAAAGAATTATGTGGCACTTTAGACTAAAAGATGTCTAATGAATATTTTAAAGTAGCTTCCTCAAAATACCTTCTTCTTCTTCTTCTTCTTCTTCTTCTTCTTCTTCTTCTTCTTCTTCTTCTTCTTCTTCTTCTTCTTCTTCTTCTTCTTCTTCTTCTTCTTCTTCTTTCTTTCTTTCTTTCTTTCTTTCTTTCTTTCTTTCTTTCTTTCTTTCTTTCTTTCTTTCTTTCTTTCTTTCTTTCTTTCTTTCTTTCTTTCTTTTTTAGCATAGCCAGCATTTATAACTGCTCTCATGAAAACTTTTCTACTAAATGTCCAGGAATGTAACATAGCATCATTTTCTTCATTATAAGAGCAATATACAATGGGAAATCTGTCTGGTTCAATCTGTCAAAAGTTTGCAAGGAAAAATAAGAAAGTTAAATTGGGTACTGAAGTTCTGATTGCACAGTTCTGTAATTGGAAGAAGTCCTAATCAGAAGAAGTAGGATTCTCAGAGATACTAAGGCAAATAAAGGCAGAGATTAAGAAAGTAATGAGAGATTTCTTGTTAGACTGCTTGAAGTCAGTAAGGAACTGAGGAATTAGGAAAGTTCTCCAAGGGAGGGTCAGCCCAGAGAATAAAGAGGGAAGAAATTGTCAGCCTACTAAATAGACCAGACAGGAAATATGACCAGATGAGTTGATTTTACTTTATTGTAAGGATACATTAATAAATCTTGCAAGTCTGAAAATAAAAATCTCCTGCCATCTCTTTTTGCCACCTAAATGATTAGACTAAATCCTTCCTGAGGTTCTTTCTCTGCCCATTGTTCAGTTTTTCCCCCTCTCTTGTCTGATCTTTCTCTAGGAAGCAGCTTTTTCCCCCTCTTCCAAGGTCATTCTCACATTCCATTGCAAAAATGAAACTCAGTTAAAATACACAGAAAAAGCAATGGAATTGAGGAAGATAGATATCAACTCACAGGGAAGAGGGAAAAGAGGAACAAAAGAACTTCAGCTTGAAGACCAATGGGTGGAATAGACAGAAGGAGAGACAGGATAGATAGATGACACGTAGATAGAATGATAGAAGATGTGAAGAAACAAAGAAAGGAAGGAAGGAAGGAAGGAAGGAAGGAAGAATGAAAGAAAGAAAGAAAGAAAGAAAGAAAGAAAGAAAGAAAGAAAGAAAGAAAGAAAGAAAGAAAGAAAGAAAGAAAGAAAGAAAGAAAGAGAGTTGGAAGGGACCTTGGAGGTTTTCTAGTTCAGATAGATACTGTAGATAGATGGATGATGGATAGGTAGGTAGACAAACAGACAGACAGACTGACTGATAAATGAGAGAATGGAGATAGAGCAGGACAGAGAGAGGGGAGCGGGATGGAGAGGTAGAGGAAGGGGGAGAGAGAGAAAGAAAAAGAGAGAGAGAAGAAATTGTGAAATTGCTTAAGAAAGGGATTGTTAGACTGTCTTGCCATGCTATATAGAAGGGATGGCAGAGAAGCACATGAGGGTCTTTTCTGTGTCTTTGAACAGAGACAGAATCTCTCTTGCATAGGAATGTGATTAAACCAACCATAACTCTGAAGGTAGCAAAACCTTGTACTGACTGGGCAAGATCTTCAGTAGGACAGGCAAGTAATGTGCTTGTAGAAAATGTTCATTAAATAAAGTTCCAAACTGTCTGGAGATAGATGTAGCAAAGTCTAATTAATCAGGTGCAAACTACAGTAAACAGGTTTAAAAGCACCAAGATTGTCAAAGGTTAAAGATTATGTACCCCAAAGAGAAGAATATGTGAGGAATTACAAAGTCAACTTAGTTAATATACACCCCTGAACTATGTCACATGTCAAGTAAGAAAGAAAGAATCTATAGTGCTAGGTGACACTGCCCCCTTCAGTACTTTCATATTTCCATATATGTCCTTTCTTTCCATTTCTCTGGTATTTGTAATCTAATAGAATAAATATCAATACTTTATTATGCTCATCAGTTGACCTTTTTAACACTTTCCTAGGAAATGTCAGTCTGCTTTTCATTATCTATTTTAATTCCTTTTCATTAGACCTTGGCGTTTCAGTTTTGACCCTTTGCTATCTACTTATAAGATTTACATTTTGTTTTCCTAACACAAGTGAAGTATAGTTCATCTCTAAGACAATGATCTCCACAATTGTTGAATATATGTAATGAGATAATGTTCTCCCAAACAAACCTGTTCTATATAGAAATGGGACTTTAATTAGTCACACTGAATATAAATGTCAAGAGTCCTTTGTTTCAGCTCAGAACTGGGTTTACCACTACAAAATCAAGCTGTAGGGTAAATATCCCACAATATGTTAAATGGGTGAATATTTATGAAGAGTATATAACATTGTCCTGCAAGGTCAAAGAGGCCAAAGTAAGACTATTTCAATAAGCAAAGCTACATACAGGTATCCATGGATATTAGAATATCTGGTCTCAACAGAGAATTCAGTACTCAATAGGGCTTTCATAAGAAAGCCCTCAAATTTGGCCTGAATAACATCTACAGAACTTAAGTCATGATAGCAACAAAATTGCATACTGTGGCTATTGACCTTAGCTCTGAAAATTTTTGTTGCAGCTGGGATAGGTTATTGCCATTAGGTCTACCAAAATGCAAAACTGGGTTTGAAAGTTTATAAGCTCTGGTATACACTGATAATTTCAGGTCACTGAAGTGTGGAAGGTCATATAGAAAGAATAAAAGAATCAAACTGCAATATATGTTAGGGGAAGTGCAAGATCCAAAAAGATCTTGACAAACTTGAACAATGCGGCCTATCCAACAAAATTAATTTACATTTAGGCAGGAAAAATCAAAGTTATAAGTACAGATTAGGTGAGACGTGGCTCAAAAACAGAAACTGTGAGAGGGACTTTGGAGTCCTAGTGGACAATCACTTGACTATGACCCAGCAGTGTGCAGTAGCAACCAAAAAAGCTAATACAGTCCTAGGTTGTATAAACAGAGGAATAGAATCAAGATTCATGAAGTATTAGTACTGCTTTATAAAACCCTAGTAAGACCACACCTGGAATACTGCAGCCAATTTTGGTCATTATATAAAAAAGATGTTGAGAATCTGGAAAAAATTCAGAGAAGAGCAACTAAGATGATCAAAGGCTTGGAGACTAAAACATATGAAGAACAGCTACGGCACTTGGGTTTGGCTAGTCTAAAGAAAAGAAGAAATAGGGGAGATAATAGTAGTGTTCCAGTATCTGAAGGGCTGCCACAAGGCAGAGGGGACGAGGTTTTTCACCAAAGCACCAAAGGGAAGAATGAGAAACAATGGTTGGAAACTGATCAAAGAGAGAATCGATCTGAAATTAAGGAGAGCAGTGATGACAATCAACCAGTGGAACAGCTTGCCTCCAGAAATTGTGGGCACTCCATCACTGGTTTTTTTTTTTAAAGAAGAAAGTAGACAGTCACTTATCTGAAATGGTATTGGGTTCTCCTGCTTGAGCAGTAGGCTGGACTAGAAGACCTCCAAGGTCCCTTTCTATTCTATTCTATTCTATTCTATTCTATTCTATTCTATTCTATTCTATTCTATTCTATTCTATTCTATTCTATTCTATTCTATTCTATTCTATTCTATTCTATTCTATTCATTATTTCAGTATATACTGTAGAACTAGTGGAAGTAAGGATGTTTTTCAAAGATAGAAAGGTATGAGGATTATAATAAAGGGTTATAGTATAAATACAGTATAGAATAGAATAGAATAGAATAGAATGCTGGTGACTATTCATTTAGGCACATTTTTTCATGACTTATTTTTTTGGCTCACTATTTCTTACACTTTTTGTGTGTATGCTCTGCATAACAGCATGATGGTTACAGGTCCTGCCAAATTATTGGAGAGTTTAGGATTACCTAGAATCTACATGCTGGGTCAGTTCATGTTCTTAATGGCAGTAACATAGGTTATATCAAACAAAAGCAGTATTTTGCCTAATATATTATTGAGTTCAGATTTCATATTAAACATAGCTTGGAGGCAGCCCTGTTGTTTAATCCTGATTATGAAGAAATGTAATACCCACAATTTTCCATAGAATAACCCCTTTATGGGTCTCCTTTGAGCATAATTGCCAATATATAGCTAAAATGGTTGTGGAAAAACTTTCAAGAGATTTGCTTGTTTGAATTTTTTAGTTTTTTACCTATAAATTTTGCACAATGAGTCCTGTGAGAAATATTTGTCACCATCCACAGAGCATAAGTTCAGTTTTACTTTTACCTCACAGTTGTTTTACTCTGACCTCTTCCTTATATATGAATATGTTTTCTTTCTATTTCCTATCTCCAGCCCTGGCCTTCAAAACACTAGATTCTGTTATCAGGCAAGCCACAAAAAAGAAGAAACTCCAGTACAAGTCATAAATAAAAAGTTGCTCTTTTTGTTGTAGTTTAGAGTCATGGTGGAACGGAGTATGAAACAATTAGTGGACCTTTTATATGGGTTCACTTTTAAAATTTGCACTTATTCAAGTTTCCTTTTGAATATGTGAGCACTAGAGTAAACAATGGTATGGTCATGCATAGAAGTACCATTCCAATATCTTTGTCAGCAATAAGTTCTTAAAATAGTGCATATTACTGGGGAACTTTCAATAAAAGTTCTAAGAGCAACATGGTCTATATGCTTACAAATATTTCTAGCTTTCATGTAGCCAGCCAGATTTGGTTCTGGGATGATAGGATTCAGCCAATGAATATAATTATAAGCTAGGAGAAAAACAGAATATTGGTGTATTGCTGAACTTTTTCATAAGTAAATAATAATAATTCTATGGTATTGAAGAAAACTTTTGAATATCTGCAGCATTTTCTTATTATTAATTTACACTAGTGTTCCTGCTTCTTTTTCCTTCCAAATGCTAGTTTGATCTCAAATTTATCTTCAACCCAGGGAGTTGGATGTAAGAATGCTGATAGCCTGGAGGTGTTTGTGCCATCTTCTCATCATCTTGAAAACACTATTTTTTTAAAAAAATGTTACTTTCATGTTTCCTACTTACAGTTCATCTCTCTTGGTGCCCTAGTTTATAGTTTATTTTTCCAGTTCACTTCTCTGTAGATTTTCTATGAAAGTGGCTAGGAAAACGGTTTTAAAAAGAAATCCCTCGGGATACAGAATTGCTCAAATCAAATGATTCATTGCTTATGCAAACTAAAGGAATGCATGACAAATTTCCCCACCTTCCACAAGGAAGTTGAAAGATTTGGGTTTCTCTTCTAAGGTGAAACATGACCTTTTTTTTTTTTTTTGAAAAAGAAAGAAGGTTGTTTTGGACTAATTGGTAAATCTGCTCACCTAGAAGCATGACAATTGCTTTGATTTGGTTAACAAACTAAATAGTGAATCTGAAAATGTTTTGTTCAGTTATAATATCTACTGTCACTTTATGTTCTCAGGAAAAAAAAACCACACTCATTATTATACCATTATGGGTTAGATAGGATACCAGGTCAAAACAGTTTGCTGCCTGAGTTCAAATTATTTTAGCCTGTAGAGCAGAAAATCCCAGTATCCTTTTTAATATCAATAAATTAAATGATGTAACAACCAGTCTGCCTTAGGCGGCCAGATTAATCTGTCTAATGTCTTGTAAAAAAATATCAGATCTGTTGTAAATTTTATATTTAAGATGTGTTTATTTATTACCTATTATTTATTATTCTGGATAAAGAATATATGAGACAATTAGGAAAGATGAGGAGTTTTGTATTCAGATATGAAGATCTGAGCTAGATTTATATTGTGTATCATCTTCCACATTTAGGCCAGAACTTGTCACAAGATGTTCATGACTCAAATTAAAAATAGCAAAACTGAATGTAATACATGGTCCCAAATTAATCCAACATTCCACCTAAAAGGGAGCAACTGTGAACTTTTGTGAAGATTCAGTGACACTACATGATAGATTCAAATCTGAAAGGCAGAAATATTGATCATCTGAATGGATTACTTGAATTCATGATGAGCTGTATGCCACATAAAATGGATAATAGACTGCGCAAAAATTCAGTTCAGAGATTTAATAGCTAGTCAATCAAAACACTGAATCAAATCATCTTTCTGAATCCAATTGGAAAGTTGACCCGTCAAACGGTTTTGGAAGACTCTGAAATGTTTTGGGTAACTAAAATCCTGCTGCACAAGTGTAGACCAGCTTCTTCTGTCCTGTAGTTTATGACACAGATTATTCTGAATTTAGTCATAAACCTGAATTAAATCAATCAAATCTGATAATTTAATTTGACTGCCCAAATTTGGTAGAATTAATTGACTTATTTTTCAAATTAAATCAATGACAGGAATAAAAAAAAATGCTTAGTAGATAAAGCACATTGCAATAGCACTGGAAGTTGCAGTTTCTGTCCTGCCATAATTGGCTGAACTGGTAATATATTGGACAAAATAGGCTAAGATTAACCGGTCTTTTTCTTAATGTTGGCAGGGAATGCTGTACATTGCCTGTTAGGGAAGAGCCAAGATGGTGATGCACTAGCAGCTTCTGAAATAAACTCCCAGGTTGCAACATGAACTATCATTTCTGCCTTAACCCAATACTTCCAAAATATCACCCGTGGACAAAAAAAGAACTCAGACCAATTCCAGCAATGTTACTGGGACCCATAAATCTAACAAACTCAAAAAAAAGAGAGAGAGAGATGATGATCAACTCTTACCTCCCCATTGCAGAGGAAACTAAATATGAGAGTAATGGATCTACATCCGCAGGATGCCTTTCACCTCCAAAGAGTGTAATAACGTAAAAGCCATCCATATTGCAGGCAACCAACTCAGCTCTGCAAATTAACCAAAAATTGTGCCAAATCATCCCTCAGAGCAGGGTGATAACATCCTGGACCAAGCTCCCAGTTCCTTCCATAACAACTTTATCATTAAACCTGTCAGGGAGGCTTGCTTTCTATCTGCAAAAAATGTTAATTTTTACATATCATTGTCTGCTATTCCTTGGGAACCTTGGAATCCTGGAAACCTGTTTAGTTTTGCTTTTATCTTACTAAAAATTATGAAAATCTCAATTGACCAGAGGTAGAGACCTATGTTCATGGACTGATAACCCTGGCATATGAATGGTTGCAACTCAGAATGTAAGAATATATATTGGAATGTAAAAACATAGCATAGTAAAGAGTATGAATGATGAAGAATGTAATGATTGCATATTACAAGTGATTGGTAAAAAACCCTCAACAAACCTAAAAGAAATAATTAAATGTATGTATCATAGAAAAATGTTTACTCGAAATAGCAATACTGGTACATAAATGTGATGATGTGTCACATATAGGCAAAATGACAATAGATAATATGTGGTCAGTTGTAAGAGATGATTATTTGTAAACACAGATTCATAATTAGGTGTAATGAAATCTTCTGCTCAGTTTATTATATGGAATTGAGAGCAGAGCATGTCAGGACAAACATAAAAGTAACATGAATGGAAGACCACACCAGAAGAGGGTGTGGAAAGTAAGATCTGATGTGTAAAAGAGAAGGATTTTGTATTCTAAATGAAGTCATGTTGTAAAACGAGAAAAGATTGGATTTAGAGTGAACAAACAACCAATTGATATAGATTAAATACAAGAATGAGTGACTTATAGTGAGGTTTGGCTAAAAAGACAGAGAATGAATGAGAACTGAATTGCAAAATATATCTGAAAAATAAATATATGAAAGAACGGTGAATAAGATGAGAGAAAGGGAAAGTCATAGTTAGATGGTGTCAATCAGATCTTCAAGGATTAAAAACTGAGAAGTTTTAAGTATAAAATACAGTATAGGAATTGATGATGGATGTCTGCAAAAGTAGGAAGGTATGGATGAATCAGAATTTCTTAGACATGATAGACAGGAATATATGGAGCTACTGTAAATCATGCTCAATTAGACTCCCTTTGCTTTCCAGCTATTAATTTATTTTTTATTATTAATTTAATAATCAAAATATTAACATTAATATACTTTCATTAATACTTTTTAATCTTTTTCCTGGCTTTGCATATATCATACTCATGAAAATATACCGATTTTCTCTTTTAAGGTAAGCAGCGTTGCATATTAGAATGAAACAAAATTCCCAAATTAAAATTATGTATAAAGGTAAAGGTTCCCCCGCACATGTGTGCTAGTCTAGGGGGCGGTGCTCATCTCCATTTCAAAGCTGAAGAGCCAGTGCTTGTCCGAGGACGTCTCCGTGGTCATGTGGCCAGCATGACTAGACGCCAAAGGCACACGGAACGCTGTTACCTTCCCACCGTAGTGGTCCCTATTTTTCTACTTGCATTTTTACGTGCTTTCAAACTGCTAGGTTGGCAGAAGCTGGGACGAGTAACAGGCGCTCACTCTGTTACACGGCACTTGGGATTCAATCAGCCAAACTGCCGACCTTCAGATCGACAAGCTTAGCGTCCTAACCCACTGAGCCACCGCATCCCTTTTTAAATTATGAGAGCCAAAAGAGTGAAAGATCCAGTCAGTGTGGTGGTTCACTGAATGAAATGAAAATTTATAGCTAATAGACATTAAACATTTTGAATAATATTAGGGATATACTGTAATATATTCCAAGGACTATATTTTTATATTCCAAAACACTTTCCAAGCGACATCAATACTAGAAACTTAAATATGGATATTCAATCCATGAGATGATAAATTAGTCAAAACAAAGCAGAAAAGACTATTTTAAAACCATAGATATTAATTTGAATGTTTAATAACCCAGTCCTATGAATGTTTATTTGGAAAGAAGTCCTACTTAGTCCTATTAGGCTTCCTTCCAAATAAAAGTTGGTTATGATCCTGTCTGGAAATTTATTCAGAGATGATTAGAACTTTGTTCTTATTGGAGGTATTTTCCCCTTATATCCAATGTTTTTCTCAGCCCATTTTGCTTCCCTTCATTTATTTGCTTATGTATTCTTTTATTTTCTGATACCCTGCTTAGCATTTCAGTTTATCATTTCTTATCCCAAAAGATTTTTTTAATGCAAATATAGTTCTGGAAAATGGCTTGGGGAAAAGGATCCCCGGGGTGAATTCTTCATGATGAGAAGCAGGCACAGACAATTGGTTTTGGGGATTGTATGAATATAGTTGGGGATAGCAGTTGTAAAATTTTTGTTTGATTATTTGTCTGAATGGTGATTCTAATTTTGCCCCCACCAAACAACATTCTTACAACCTTATCTAAATAGGAAAATGCCAGTGAAAATGCTTCAGTCTTAAGTTAATTAAAGCTGCAATTTCACTTGAGAATCCAGATCTGTTGACTGGTTCTTCTGGCCAGATTTCAACAAACTTTGCACAAAACAATTGAGTCCTGGGGTATTACAGCAGCTCATATTATCAGAAAGATTATGGATGACAGCTGCGCTGGTTGATGATAGCAGAAGAAAAACAAGTTCTGCTAGCTGGAGAGATTATTACTGAAGGCCTCCCAGTGGTGTTGATAATGTAAAAAAAATCAAATATAGTTTATGCATTTGGAACTAAAATTCTAATTATCATAAAATCTATGCATGCTACTCTTTTTCTCATCCTCCCTCACTCTCTGTCTCTCTTCCACTTTTCCACTCTCCCACTTGTACTCTACCTCTTTCCATTCTTTCCTTTCCTTTCTTTATCTTTGAATATTACACACACACACACACACACACATAATCAGTGCCAGACCATTTTTGCTTTATATATTGTTCCTTTTGAAACAATTTAATTATTACCCATGAACAAATATGTAGAGTAGGCCCCACAAATGAACCCATTATCTTAAAAAATAATATATATTTATAATATTGTTTAAAATTAATTGCCATAATTTAAATAAAAGCAAAATTCAGGATAGAGAAAAGCTTGGGAAGGCTTCATAATCTTGTATTCAGAACCTGAGGATGTAAAAAAAAAATCAAGAATCAATTACTCTTGTTATTTTTTTTTCTTGGACTTGAAATGAACAGCTTTTTAGACAAATAATAGTTTTAGATAGTGACTATCACATGATAGGTTTGCAGAAAATCTCTTTTGCCAAGTGGAATACCTGACTTTTTTAATAAGCCATGGTCCCTTATGTCGGAATATTACTAATAGATTCTCCTTCGCACAACCTGTCCTCCACTACACTGGCTACCCAATGAGAATGGACCTGGTTAAAAGAATGACCTGCCATCCCAAAACACTCTGAAGTACCAATAGAAGACAATATTTGTAGTTTCTGAGATATTTTTTTATGTATGGCAATGCTATCTTTTTCATAGCATGTGTTGGTTGTGCTGTAGTGCCTTCAGACACTTATCCACTTTGTAGGAAAATGTTGCATAGATGGTCCATTTCCTTTTCATGATGTTTAGGGTTGCTGCAGTGTGTTTGTGCTTTTCTAAATAGTATTCTTAAAGCTTCTCTTGTTGGAAGATGGGTTGTTATTTTGGTAATGGAGCACTTGGTTGGTGTCGGTAATCATGTGATAGATTTATTTCCAATTTGCCACCATTACCTCTGCTGGTGAGGATATCAGGAAGGGTAGCATGTTCTTGTGATTTTTATTCCTTTGAATATGTTTCTGGTTGTGTCTTCTCTAGTTGTTCCTTTTTTATTACGACAAAAGCATCATCTAGAGATCATTGGGTTGTATGTGTGAGAGTGCTGTAGTTTATAGGCATTGCATTATAGCCTCTTCTATAAGTTCTGAAAGTGGTGATCTCAGGAGTGTTTTTCTGATTTGTTAGTATATTTGCCTGTCAAACTTAAAATAGGTAGTGTGTCAAAGATTGATGAGGTCCGTGATTTGGCGTGCTTCAATCTTAGTGTTTGGTTAGGTCAAGGTATTGTTTAGTAAAGGGGCACGGTGGCTCAGTGGGTTAGGACACTGAGCTTGTCGACCAGAAGGTTGGCAGTTTGGCGGGTCGAATCCCGAGTGCCGCGTAACAGAGTGAGCACCTGTTACTCATCCCAGCTTCTGCCAACCTAGCAGTTTGAAAGCACGTAAAAATGCAAGTAGAAAAATAGGGACCACTACGGTGGGAAGGTAACAGCGTTCTGTGCGCCTTTGGCGTCTAGTCATGCCGGCCACATGACCACGGAGACATCCTCGGACAAGCGCTGGCTCTTCGGCTTTGAAACGGAGATGAACACCAGCCCCTAGAGTTGGAAATGACTAGCATGCATGTGTGGGGGAACCTTTACCTTTTTATTGTTTAGTAATGCTTCCACTGAATCTTTTACTAATTCTGGGTCTATGGATGTGAGGAGTGCTGTGACATCAAATGAAACTATAATCTCATCTTCTTCTATTATCACGTCTTTGATTTTCTGAAGGCACCATAGTGGGGAATTGATAGAATATTTGCTCCCCTCTGTGGAGACCAAACTTCAAGTTATGTGTATGATACATATATATCTATGTGTGTATGTATACAATACACACAGACACACACACACACGCACACGCACACACACACACACACACACACACAATAGTATGTCAAGGAATATTGCTTGCAAAAATGCACACAATAAAAAATAGACTCAACTGCATTGAAATTTAGTCCAAAATTAAAATCTCTCAAATAGATACAAAAATTGCAGATTTATACATGAAAAAATAGAAACAGGAAGAAACAAAAGCTGGTTGATTGTTGTATTTATCCATAACTAGAACATTGGAATTGAAGTTTACTGGTTTATGAAAAGAGTTGGCTAAAGGTTAAGTAATAATGGATAGAACTTTTGCAGAATCTATAACAAGTGACATTTCAGACTAATAATTAATACAGTTTAATTGATCTGATCAATAAAACATGTTACAGGTGTACCTGTAAAAAACCACTGCAAAGGAACATGAATTGGGATTATGATATCTGTAAAATGTTAGCAGAATCAGATGATTTCACCAAAATTATGAAGTTAGTATCATGATGGTGCAATGTGACCAGGCATGTGACATCCCAATGGACAATACTGATTTTAACATTTGCCTCCTTTGCTCCCTCATGGATCTCAGATAATTCTCTAGAAGAATGTTGCTAGAATATTTTTGCTTACCCTTGGGTACAGCTCAAACATTAAATGTTGGGTCAATATTTGGCACAGAAAAATAGGGAATTAGAAAATTTAATGCAATTATGGAAAAAGTAAAACAAGAAGTAAAATTAATAAGTCCATGTTTATTATAGCTGACATTTTCTCTAAAAGGTACTCTGAATCTAAGAAATATTATATTCAGCTGTATAAAAATCACTTTGGTAAATCTGTGTGAAGTAGCACAAACATTTGATTCTTACTATTTTATATTTGGTGGCAATTAGCCAAACTAGAAACAGGATTCGTATTCTATTTGCATGGTAATGAATTATTTTTTGAAAGAAATCAAAACTCTAATGAGATTTTATTCACAACACCTGATGGTTGACATTAATCAGAAAATGTGGCAAAGATGTTCATTTGTTTACATCAATATTCCTATGAGTACTAGAGCACAAAAGTTGTTCATTTGCTAAGACAAACAACCAAAAGTAACATGCCTTTTAGGCATCAAGGTCTTTTTCAGCTAAAATTAATCAAACCTGGAAAAGAAGAAATCATAATAAAAAAGCACTTACATTCTAGATACAAATATAGTGGAATGAAAATTAAAGGAGTGAATATTCTGAGAGTGAAGGTTTGTTCTACGAGCTTGTGGGTTGATTTCTGAATGTTTCTTTACCAGGCTAAGTAACATCTTCAGCGAAATTTAGGGGATGTCAGTGTCAGTGCTCTTCTGCTTATAAGGCTTCATGTGATTAGTAGGTCTTGTGATGGGGAGGTCATGTCAGGTGACTTCCCCATCACATCGGTGAGTATTATATTTTAGTTGAAAGCACTTTTCAACACAACAGGACACCCCTTTGCTCTCGTTTCTCTCTTTCTCTAGAGGCACTATGATATGTTTAGCAAACCATGCTTAGAAGGAACCAGTCAGATATATTACCCTGAGGAAGGCCCCTTTGAACAGAAGGATTGAGTGATGGAAATTGTTTTTGGCCATTACATCACATGTGGTAGGAAGCCTACTGTAGGACTGTCATTACTGAACAGCCAAGGGGATAGTCAAATCACTTACTACTGATGTTTAGAATTTTCTCTCCTACACTTTATTCTCTCCATGGGTATTCATATAACCTGCCTCTAGAAACTAGAAGCTAATGCATACACCCTGGATCCTAGCCAAGAGGTGAAGAAGTGACAGAGGTAATGAATTCTTCAGGGGCTCTGGAAGATTTTCTGTTAACAGGGTGGTCTGATCCCAGGGCGAGTCAGTTTGTGGAATTCAGAGATGATTCATGCATTTACTATATCTGCTGTATACCATAGGGGTAGGTGTGTATGTGCATGCATGTGTGTTCATGCACACTTTACAAATGATCCAAAGAGGATGGCAAGATTAGCAAAGACTGAATCAAATTGGAAGCTGGTTGAGTTACTTTGGGCCTCTCATTCTCATTCAGCCCAAATCACTTCACAGGGTTGAAGTGAACACTCATGCTTTCCCCCTTGGACTGGCTTTTCTTCATTTCTGAAACATTCAAAATAGTGGTCTCCACCTTCAAAGGGTTGAAGTCAGAATGCTCATACATCATACAAATGGTACCCTTCTCAAAGTTCTGAATGATCCTCTCCTCCCAGTTTTCTATAAATTTAAACTATTAAAGGATTCCCATACCACAGGTACAAGACCTTGGTATCAATAATTGAACTTAGCTTTTTTGGAGTGGTTTTTAGAAAGAGGAAGGTACAAAATAACCACAAGACAGAATCCTTAATAGTCAATTCTTCCGGATCAAACAAAACATAGCCAATGATATTAAAAGCTGCTGAGAAGTCTAGGAGAAGTAATCATGTCACATTATCTAGTCCATCTCAATACTGTTCATATATCTCACTACTGTATTCTAAATGAATTCCCAAGTGCACTCAGTTCATGTAATCAATTTGATTCAGATGCATCTGGAGTTGGAAAGCTACCATTTTCATTTGCCTTATACAAGAATGTTATATTTGAAATTGGCCTATAATTACAGAAATCATCCAGGTCAAGGGAGGGCTTTTGCAATAGAGGTGTCACGACTAGACTTTTAAGTGAGAATATATATTCCATTAATCATGCGGTCAGGAGGAGCAAGAATCAAGCAAGTTTCATTTTTAAGCAAAAATATTTATTTTTATGGGTTAATAATTCTACAAGAACAGTTTAAAAATTGTGAGAAGATTTGTGAGAAGTTTTACAAACATCGTTAATAAATATTTATTTCCAATAATACCCCATTACAATGCAATAGAAATGATTCATACATTTATGTTTTGACTGGAGGGTTGCACAAACTGCCTTTCATGAATTGGACATTATGGAAAAAACAGTCTTTCCTGATGTTCACTTACCAGCCATTTTTAAAGGAAGGTTTCTCTTATACTGAGTGCCGTTTTGGGGCAAGTAATGTGTCATTATTTTGCATTTTCTTCTATTTACTTCATAATGGAAATCTAGGCAAAGAACTTTATGAAGAGCCAATTGGTCTAGTGTTTAAGACATCAGGCTAGAAAGCAGGAGACTGTGAGTTCAAGTCCTGCCTTAGCTATGAAAGGCGGCTAGATAACTTTGGGAAAGTCACTCTCACAGCCTCACAGGGTTGTTGTTCTGGGGAAAATAGGATGGGGAAGATGTATTGGATATGTTCTTCACCTACAGTTGTTTGTAAAAACATTAAAGGCAGGAAGTAAATAAATAAAAATATATACAAAGTATTAATCTAAATCCAACCAATAATGTCAATAGGACAGGCCCTCTTAGTTTAGATGGAATCTTCAGAGGAGTGATTTTCCACAAGATCAGGAAGAGGAAAGCGGTAAATTTCCCTACCACACATTCTATGTTTCCTGTCTTGTTTAGCTTCTTTCTAAAATTTAACTATTGGCACCATATCTGGATAAATATGACATAGTTTATCTTTAAACAATACTCCCACTTTTAGTCTCTCCTTGATGTTCCCCAGAATTTATTCCCCATGGATATTCCCTTATCCCATTATAGCAAATTTCCTTCTAGATTTAGGAATACTGAGGAACAGGCACTAAAGGTTGAAAGCATAAAGAGAAAATTATTGTGTGTAGTACTGCTGACTCTCTATTTGTGGTGGCTTCAGAGCATAAAAACTTTTAGGGTAACTATGTGTCACTGAGTGAAGCATCCTAGAATTTTATGATAGGATTTAAGGTTTTCTTTATTTGTATTTTTTTTTTAGTTTTTGTTGCTATTTTTACTGTTGTTCTTCATAACACATTGCTTTGGAGATATTCTTAACCCGTGAGCATTTAAAACAGATGAGGAGGCCATAGTCCTTTATAAATTACTTGAAGTCCAGGCCTCACTGAAGAGACTCTCAAACAAAGCCACGAATATTACATTTACACAGAAATCAAAATAAGTTGTTCAAGCTTGTCAATTGGTTGAAGAAATTATTTCTTCCTCTTCCCCCTCCCTTTGTTCTTCTGCATCCCCCCCCATATCCTTTCTTTAAAATGAGATTCAATTGTATATTTTCAGGGATGAGAAATAACTTTTCCCACCCCAACATAAGCCTCCTGATGATGCCAACATGTGAAACTTTATGAGTTCTCTATTCCTGATTCTATTTTTTGATAACCAAGAAAGTGCAATTGTTGCAGTGAGATTTCTTGGAGAATGAATGCTAAGGCTTTGATTTGGGCCTTCACTTTTATCTGCAACTTTAATCAGTATCCAATGTAAGGCTTTCTCTGACATTTGTAGCAGCGTTCCTGAGATTGATGTTGCCGCCCATTATTATAGAGGAGAACATTTGATACTAAAGGTTCCCAGAGCTCCCATCAGCTTTCTATCGTATGTCTGCTCTCTTGACATTTAATGTCCCTAAAGCTTGATATGGTCTGATAACTTCAGTGTGCTGTGTGCCTTGGGAAGGGGCAATGGAGAAAGAAAGCACTAAGGTATTTTTGCTATTCGATTTAGAACATCACTATCTACAGCCACAGTGCTTAATTTTGTTCCAGCTTTATTCAATTAAAAAAAAATCAAATACAAGTAAAATACCATAGTCTGGTAAAAATATATATATAAAGGATGTGTTTGAAAACAGATTAGAGGGATACTCTTAGAAGCGAAATTATTCTGCCCGCAAAAAAGCAAACAAACAAAACTTATTTTCTCAGATACTTTGCTGCTTTTATTGAAATTCTATAAGATGACTTAGAAATATATCCTATTGAATGGAAGAGCATCAATATGATGGAACGAATGAGTGCATGGGAACTAAAAAAGCTAGATTTTTCTGAGTCAGGTGCTGACAGTAAGTCTCTAAAGCTTCTAGCCAAAGTATTTTCTAATCCTAACATTATCAATTAGCAATTTATAACCTTATGCTGAATCAATATTTCACTAAGGTAGACAGGCTTAATATTGTTAGCAGTATCAGTTAGTAATGTGGAAACGATAGTGTGGAAATGGTCAATTATATTAGAACATTTTTCATATGAAACAGGAATTCTACCCATGAACTGTAGGCCATTCTGATACCTAAGGGTGCCATAGTAAAACCAGAAAGCTCATATCACCATAAATAATAGTTCCATTGTATTCTGTACAGATTAGAACGTATCTTTGGGAATGGTCTCAGTGATGGCTGATTTCATTTTACAGTGGACATTGACAAATTAGTTTGTTTTCCAGAAAAGTCAAGGGTGGTGAAACTAGCCCTAGTAAAGGACCTAGGTATGATTAATCTAAAGAAAATGAGATGGGGGAGATATATGATAATGAGATTTGATTGGGTGACTGAAATATTTATATAACATTATTCAGCTACAAAATTCTCAGTGTAGTGTATAGGAAGAAAACAGAAAAGTCATATTTTTTTAACAAAATAACTTATGAAGGGCTTTAATGTAGGAATCTATTGCTCAGAATAAGCAATTGCTTTCTGTACTCTCCTGTTTGAAGGGATGATTTCTCTACAGTTTTACTTGTTTGAACCAGGGTGAGAAAATGGTTGACTTACATCTAAAGAGTTAAGAGGTGACTAAAGTGTCCCTTCTTCCACTCACTTATGGATTTTTAAAGAATCCATCCTTGTTTTCTGATGTTCCCCTAAACTGGCAGGTGACAGTGTTTATATGATAGTTCCTAGAAATGCCAGGAAAGAAACTTGTATCTGGTAAAGAATTTTGGATGTTTCTAATGAGAAAGGAGGAGGAGGAGGACAAGGAGACATATCTCAGTCAACTCCTAAACTATTTTTTTTGTATTAAAGAGTTTTACAAAAAAAGATTTTACAATACATATCCCCAAAACCCACCCACCCCAAACCACCCCCTTCCCCCCCACTTCCCAGAGCTAAATACAGGGTTATAGATATAATAATCATATTCTAACTAAAAATTATCCGTAATATAAAATTAACCAAATTCATAATGTGCTTTAACTCCCCTTTAACATAGATACATACAAAGTACTAACACTAAAATTAATAACAATATCCCTCTAAAATCTACTCATAAGCTAAATGGAACTTTTTAGTCCCATATTTATTCTGAATATAATCTATCCATCTCCTCCAAACTGAAATATATCTTTCTTGTGAATGATCCTTCAAATAAGCAGAAATCTTAGACATTTCTGCAAGATTCGATACTTTAAACACCCATTCTTCTATAGTAGGCAAACTATTCTTCTTCCAGTATTGTCCCACCAGTAACCGTGCTGCTGTTATCAAATTCAACATCAAATTGGTTTCTTTAACATCACAATCTACAACAATGCCCAATAAAAACAATTGCGGAGAGAACTTTATCTTTCTCTTAAAAATCTTTTGAATGTTCCACCAAATTTTAACCCAAAAAGCTTTTATATTTCTGCAAGTCCACCACATATGAAAATAGGTGGCTTCTAAACTACCACATCTCCAACATTTAGACTGTAAGTTAGGATACATGTTAGACAACTTTTTGGGATCCAAATGCCATCTATAAAACATTTTATAAAAATTTTCTCTTAAATTTTGAGCCTGAGTAAATTTAACATTTCTAACCCAAATTGCCTCCCAAGTATCCAACGGAATTGGTTACTGGATATTTTGTGCCCACTTTATCATACAATCTTTAACTAATTCCGTTTCCGAATCCAATTCAATTAAAACATTATATATCCTCTTTATATGTGCACAATTTAAATCTCTAATTTGTTTTACTAAATTTTCATCTGTAATTGTGATGCCAACCTTCTGATCCAACTTCCACCTAGCTTTCAATTGGTTATATTGAAACCAAGAGTAACTTATGTTTTCTTGTCTTAACTCATCTAATGATTTAAGTTGCCAAACATTCCCTTCCAATCTAAGTAATTCCTTATAGGAAAACATATCCAAACTCACTCCCATAGATACACCTTCTATCACGTGTCCAGGAATTCCCCAAATTGGTATTTTATAATTTAACTTATAATAATACTTTTTCCAGACACGCAATAAAGCACTTCTAAGAATGTGAGATTTAAAAGCCCTGTCCACCTTTTTATCATAAAGCAAATATGCATGCCATCCGTATACCAAATCCCAACCCTCAAGGTGAAGTATTCTCTATTAGTTACATTAAGCCAATCGCTAACCCATGTCAAGACCACTGCATCATAATACAGTTTCAAATTCAGCGCCTTGAGTCCCCCTCTTTCCCTAGCATCTTGTAAAATCTTAAATTTAACTTTTGGTTTTTTCCCCGCCCAGATAAATTTATTAATACCCTTCTGCCATTCATCAAGGTTGGCATCCTTTTTCAATATAGGTATCATTTGAAACAAAAAGAGAAACTTTGGCAGAACATTCATTTTAACAACTGAGATTCTTCCCAGTAAAGATAATTGTAATTTTTTCCAATTATTTAAATCCCTTTGTATCTTCATCCATAATGTTTCATAGTTATTCTTATATAATTTTACATTTGAAGCTGCAATATACACTCCCAAATACTTAACCTTTTTTACTATTTCAAAACCTGTTAATTTAATTAACATTTCCCTTTCACTCATAGATATATTCTTAGACAATATCTTAGTCTTATTACTATTCACCTTAAACCCAGAAACCTTACCATACTGTTATAATTTCCATCAAATCTATAACTGATTGTATCGGTTGAGATACTGTCACAACCAAGTCATCCTAAACTATTAATATATCACCATCTTGCCTCATCACCATGGTTTTGCAGTGGTTAGAATGCAGTACTGCCAATTGTCAGCAATTCAGCAGTTCAATTTTCACCAGGCTAAAGGCTGATTCAGCCTTCCATCCTTCCAAGGTTGGTAAAATGAGGACCAAAATAGACACTTGGAATTTATCTTGGCTAGTAGCTGTCTTGTCTGGAGTTCTAGCATCAGCAAAATGTCCAATTTTGCTTCCACCAAGTTTTCATATGGGTGTCATTTTAATTTGTTATATAGAAGATGGAACAGACTTGTTTTCTATTACTTTGGAAAAACAAAAATGTAGAACTCAGGGGTGGGAATTACACATTCTGGAAAAGTCATTCTGGAAACCTTTAAAGAGTAACAACATTCATTATGCTACCTGGAGAAGTGATGACTTCCCTTTCTCTGAAGCTATCTCAACAAGGCTTGATAGCTATGATCAAACATATTGTCCTTATTTGACCCGTAACAGGAATTAGACTAGAGATTAGTTATACACACACACACACACACACACACACACACACACACACACACACACACACATACATATATATATATATATATATATATATATGCATATAGGAAACAGGAAATAAAGATTTGTCCCATGTTTGGGGCCTAGCAAGGTAATCTAAATAGTTAACAAGCATTTAACACACACACACACACACACACACAAACACAGATACACACACAGACACACAGACACAGACACACACAGACACACACACAGACACACACATATATATATATACATACATACATACATGTATATATATGTATATATATATATATATATATATATATATATATATATATATATATATATGTATGTATTTGATGATGACGGATGGGATTTCGTCGAAACGTCGCCACAACTTTCTGAAGATGAAAGGAACGCGGGAAGAAACCCGAGACTCTAGACCTACACATATGTATGTATATATATATATATATATATATATATATATATATATATATATATATATATATGTGTGTGTGTGTGTGTGTGTGTGTGTGTGTGTGTGTGTGTGTGTATATGTGTATATGTGTATATGTGTATATGTGTATATGTATATATATATATATATATATATATATATATATATATATATATATACTGTGTATATATATATATATATATATATATATATATATATATATATATATATATATATATATATATATATATATATAATTTCCTAATGCTCTTATTGATCATCTTGCCCAAAATATGACTAAATCAAAGCCATAAACAATGTTGCATGCCCATTCAATGATCTAACTGTCAGAACTGCCACCATATGCTGAACTATACATTTGCTAGCTGCCAGTCTGCCATAGACTATGTGGGAAGGGAGCCAGATGGGGGTGGGTGGGAAGTAACTATTCACTGTGCCTTCCAGAAACACCATCTCAAGGTCAAAGCCCTAGGAATTGAATGCAATGTCTAACCAGCCCACTCGCCATTGAAGAGACAGTTACTAAAACCACCTATTCAAATATAACTGGACATTAAGGGACTATCAAAAAGGAGGAACTGAGGAGGAACAGGAAAGGGAAAGTTAACTGGGGAAAATTGGCACATGAATCTTTAGTTCTGGCTTTGCTGTACTGTGATCCATTTGGCTTTTACTAAAAGTATACCATTCACTCACTACAAATGGAGTCAAAAGGGTCTTTCTTTGATAAGGGACCAAGTCGGGGCAGGCCTGAAACTATCATAAATGAATCTGTTATAATAACCCCAAAAGTAGATCAGTCTGAAACATTACAGTTTATAGGTATGATTTACACAGAAGTGGAACGGTCTATCTGTGGAGTCTATGAGTTCTCCAACTCCAGTCTTTTTTTTTTTTAGAACAGTCACTTCTCATCTATGCTTAAATTGTTTTTTTCTGAATATTACAGAGGGTTGGATTAGATGGTCTTTGTGATCCCTTCCATTTCTACTATATTATGATTCTGGAATCTAAAAATTCAAAATGCTTCATAGCTGTTCCTAAGTGACATACAAGATTCCTATTAAAATTCCTCTGGTCCTCACATTGAAACAAACTGCTGTGACATAATTTTCTTCTTGCTTGATAAAGAAATTAATTTATATTTACATCATACCCACCATGCAAAGTGTCCAATTTCTTCAAATTTTCTCCTCCTCCTCCTCCTCCTCCTCCTCCCTTCCTCTTGTGGATTTTATCTTTGGTTGTATCTTGAAGGTTCAGTCTCAGCTAATGGGTTACTGGTTTCATTTATCTAGCTCATCACAAAGTGCAGTGACAGCAAAGTCACCTAGTGTGCTTTATTCCACTGAAGCAAATAACATGAAGAATCAGCATAGATATTTTTCTTGGAAAAATGTTGTGGTTTATTTGGCTGGGTAGAGTCTGTTCTGATGGACACTTGCTGTATTTGATAGAAAAAAAGTAATTTCTAAATATGATATTTTGAAATTGATTAATTCAAAATTATAGAATAAACATTTTTTTTATATTAGAGCTATATATATAGTTGAGATATGGAATTCAGTATGCTTTAAGAGCAATCACATTTTAAGTAGCTGGATATTTCAGGATTGATTTTTCTGCTTTTTTTGAAAAAAATATTTTATATAGAGGAGCATAGGAGTATGTGCACAGTTCTGAAGACATGCTTTGCTTTGCTCAAGCTGTAAACAAAGCACCCCTTTGGAGCTGCTTCACAATGTCATCCCCCTTTTTCTTAAGAGAGAAATGGAGTGGTTTTACAACCTTGTTCCCGATGCTAGACAGATGTGATACCATTGCAGGTGATTCTGGATGAGTAGAACATGGAACCCTCTAGGCATGTACTTAAGGTCTTCAAGACTAGTCTATCTTGCAGCATACACTGAAGATATCCAATGGGAACCCCCCTCTATTTGTTGAAAACTCTACAAGTGCTGTGGAGGAGGCACTGTGTTCAAGAGGAGAAATGAAGTGAAAACCAGAATTTTGATGATTACTGCCCAAGTCTGAAGTGTCTTTGGCATGTGCCACATTTCTCAGGCTTTCAGCATGTCTGGGGTACTTTTCCAAGTGGGCAGTACATAGGCAATCTGCATTGGTTCACAGTATGGTAGGGGAAGATAATTTATAGATATGAGAATGTGGGTATGGTTGGAAGAATATGGTAGCTGAAACAGAGAGAATAGGAATTATATAACATTTTGAGGTAGACTTGCCAATCATTGCTCCTAACTTCCTTCTTTTTTTAAGTCTGGCATGAGCAAATTTCACTAGTACCTTTCATCAAATCTTGTATGAGCTGTGAATAGCCTTAACAATCAAAGAGTAAGATTATACTGATCATATGCTTCATTCACTGAGGGAATTGTCCCATACTACAAATACAAAGTAAGGTAATAAATAATCTAAAGGGGCTTGGGGAAATCATGTAGAGGGTGGGGAGAACAGTTTGTCAAAGAATTTCATCCTGTGACTGAAATGGTTAGGCCTAAAGATAATGAAGATGATTTTGTTGTCCCCAGTTTGGGTCTGAGCCTGGTGCTGAGGCCGATGAAGAACACCAGACACAAGGTGCAGGTTTTGTTGTCTTTTATTGAAGTGCTCCAAGAAAAGGGATCCTGGCCAAAATGCCAAGGAACCCCAAACCACAGAATTGATAAAGCTTTATACAATTTCTCTAAAGCAGAAGGCGGGATAAGGTGGGATATAACATTTCAATAATAATGTAACAATTATTCTATTGGTCTCTAGCAGTCCCTATTCCTAAACCTTGGCTAAGGAGTTATCTAATACACATCCTATTTGATCCAGGCTATACCTATTCCTAACTTTTAGCTGAGTCTGCAAAATGCCTAACTCTTCATTACTTTTATCAGCATTCTAACCAGCCAGAATTGTTACAAGCTTTACACGTGCATATTTCCTGTGAATAAGCATTCTTTGTTCTTACCAGACAAATTCCCCAATTACAGGCTTCCTAGTCTCCTTTCAAGTGTATACCTAATCTTGCTTTGTTTTGGCATCCAGACCATCAATTTGTTTATAGTCTCTAAAAGATGGAGTTGGAGCTGTTTTGTGACTTTAGTAATAGATTACTGCTAAATTAGAGAATATAGAAACATACAGCTTTATTCATTCATTCATTCATTTGGATGCA
This sequence comes from Vipera berus, assembly GCF_964194415.1. Taxonomy (NCBI): domain Eukaryota; kingdom Metazoa; phylum Chordata; class Lepidosauria; order Squamata; family Viperidae; genus Vipera; species Vipera berus. Next base: position 61,188,091 of record NC_138202.1, read on the forward strand.
AATGAGCACATGAAGAGCCATGCTAACTGATCTTATATTTTCTAAAGTAGTAATGAAAAAAATCTCAGGCTCTACTCATCTTCTTCTCCAGACCTGAGCTTTGACCTACCTAGGTCTCAGAAGCAGGAACAACAACAACAACAACAACAAAAGCTCTCAACTGCATTTAGTAACTGATTGAAAAGAAAGCTTCTCACAGTTTTGTTCCAGAAAGAAAAGCATCTAGTATTATCAGTGAACGCTTTTAAAAACTCCCATGCTGAATGGGGACATTTTGGGGAATCACTGCTGAGTTGCAAAGACTAAATATCCTCTCATTGTTTACTCAGATTCTTCTCTCCAAAGAATCCCTTCAAAAATTGATCCTTTGTATTTAGGTGTGGGAAAAAAATCCTCCATTTGGTTTGTAAAGGTTTTAAAAAGTCTGATCCTTTCATGCAAGTATTCTTTGAGAGGAGTTTGTGGGTTTGAACATGAAAATAAGTGAAAGTGATATATATTGATTGTTATGTGTATGTATGAAATAGAAGAAAGCATTCTTTTTCTTCCTAATGTTTTCTCACAGATTCAGGATCTGCTTTTTTTCTTTTTTTCTAGTGTTGAATCATTGGTTGCAAAGGAAATTATCATGTTGTGAGTTCAGAGTGAGTGACCCATAGACACCCAGCCACCTTCAAAGCCTTTAAATGGGACTGGAACTCAAAGTATTCTGGTTTCTACCCTTGTGCCTTAGCCACTAGAGAAACTGAGTAATTAAAAAAATACCAGGTTTTTTCCCCCCAGAAGAAAAATAGTACAAAAATGATGAATGTTTGTTTCTATGTAGCTCCAGCAACTATGTCCATTGGATTGGATATTTGTGTGTGTGAGACACTATGGAACTGAGTTGGAAATAAGAGTATATGACCTGAGGTGCATATATATTAAGTCAATTTCTAGTTTAGTAGAACCTAATTTCCCCAAAGCCAGAGAAAAAGTTCTCAGTAGGTATTCATTTCTACCCTGCTATACATGTTAATAGAGCAACAGACACATGCCCTTCATGCAGGGATGGGTCTTGTAAACATAATTAATAAGACTTCTACCTCCTTCAGAAACACTGTTTCAAAGAGGGTTCAAATTAAAAACACCTTCATCAATGTGGATAAATTAAAAAGCTTTTAGCTGAAGGTGCAGCTATATTAATGGACTAATTGCCATGGAGCAGGGATGGGTGAGTAGGGTTATAGGAGAACAAAACAAATCAATTATAATTTGGAATAATGAAAATATGGAATAGCATTACTATATAATAAACAAAGAAACATTATGGTATGACTGCATGTATCTAATGTTCTATCACAAGAAGCAACAAAATGGGATCCATTAATGTCCTATTATAATTTTGCTATATGCCTGGATCAATGTTTCCTGAAAGTCACCATTCTCAGTTTTAGCAAAGAAGGACATTGCTAGCACATTGAAATAAATCCTGTTTTTATTTTCAGCATATCCATCGGGTTTTAAATAAGCAGTGAAAGCACTAGTAATGGAAAACTACGCAAAGAGTTGTGGGAAAATATGCAAAAAAATGGTTTAGATTTGGACACTGGGGGTTGGCAACAAGACTTATTGTTCTTTCAAGAGGGTTTGCAGCCATCTAAAAACCAGAAAGGAGATTTATAAAAGACAAATCAGTTATTTACACTAGATTGCTTCTACTGCCTTACTCTTAAGTGTCCTTCCAGCTTTGTTGCTATATTATTTTCTAAGTAATTTCCTAGTAGATAATTTTCCCCAGTCTGCCTCTATGTGTCCTTCCTCTCTGCTACCCCAATTTCTTACAACCATTGTGGGAAGATAAATGAGGACCTAAAACTCTTTAGCTGGCTGAACAGACCTTGCCCTCAAGATCCCAAAGTACTGTACACTTAAATTAAGCTGCTAGAGAAAACAGCAAGGCCAGGTTAACTTTCTTTTTGTATTTACTTTTGTGTGTGATATATATTAATCAACAGTCAAATTCAGCTTGCCAGATAAATGCTGCTCATAATTTAATGTTGTAGTAAACCATAGTTGAACTTCCTGAAGAATAGAGAATCTGGAGAAGGTTATGTATCATGTCAGAATTGAAAAAACCATGCTGTGTTCTTATGTGATGTATAGTATATGTACATATTAATTCAGTGTGAACATGTGGAGCAAATAATTGAATAAATACTGTAAGGCTGGGAAAATCTAGACAAATAATAAGCCATTCAGACTGGTACTTCTTTTGGAGACCTCCTCTGAACCTCTGCACTGCTGTCTCTATATAGTACTGTATATACTGTATGCAGTCTATGTTGAATTTGTATAAATCAGAGAACACCTGCTTTGGAGTGAAGAGTAAGACCACAACTAAAAACTTCCTTCTAAAACAGAAAAGACTGCCAGAATAGCAATATTTTTTTCTTTGTTTTTTATATTTACTTCAATCACTTCTGCATCAGAGAAGTTCTGAACTGGAATAAGGAACAGCTTTTAAACCTAAGAATCTTGCCTTAGGCTGGAGTGATCTAGCCAGAATAAGGCTTTTGAGCCAGAAGCAGCACACCTGCCAGTTGTGTTCCCAAACCTTGAACTGCACTATGCCTTCTGGCACAGCTTGCGCCAAAGACCTATGTATATTATGTTAGTTTGTCCCACTTTCACCTTTAATGCTGTAATGTCAAGCAGAAATTGTTCAATCAGGAGAGGTTAGGATAGGCAGTGTTGTTCCTCCTGCTGTTTCCTTATCTGTCTCCTCCTGTTGCCACTAGCTGGTCAAGATCAGGGTATATATTTTAAAAGAACAAAATCCTGAACATTTTTGATACCTTCTAATTATCAAAAAAAGGGATGCAGTGGCTCAGTGGGTTAGGACGCTGAGCTTGTCGATCAGAAGGTCGGCAGTTTGGCGGGTCGAATCCCGAGTGCCGCGTAACAGAGTGAGCGCCTGTTACTCATCCCAGCTTCTGCCAACCTAGCAGTTCGAAAGCACGTAAAAATGCAAGTAGAAAAATAGGGACCACTACGGTGGGAAGGTAACAGTGTTCCGTGCGCCTTTGGCATCTAGTCATGCCGGCCACATGACCACGGAGACGTCCTCGGACAAGCGCTGGCTCTTCGACTTTGAAACGGAGATGAGCACCGGCCCCTAGAGTTGGAAACGACTAGCACGGATGTGCGGGGGAACCTTTACCTTACCTTTAAGAGTAAGGCAGAGCTACTCGGCTCCAGATTACAACAGTGGAATTTCATGCAGAGCGAAAAAGCATAAAAATGTTAGATGAAAAACCAATAAATGAATGGAAAGTTATGTTATTGGTATCAATAAAAAGATGAATTTATAATGATTGATGTGGCACCATTCCCATTGCTATATCACATTTTGCAGAAAAGTTATGGAGCATAATTGCACATCCCCCTCATAATTTTGAATTATTTTGATGCAATTTTGACCCTAAGCTGTATCTTGGGAACTGTATCTTGGGAATTTCAACAAGGTGGATCAACTGGAAGATAATCCCTGCAAAAATGTCTGCATCAGAGAAATAACATCTCTAGCTGCTGACTGGATCACCCTGCTCCAGTAGAAGCTGGAGGAGCTAGGATCTGAATTTCTTCTGGAATGGTCCTGCTGGAAAAGCAGGTAGAAGCCATGGCCAAAAAAATCTTTGCTTAGCTATGACTGGCGCACCAGATGCATTCCTTCTTTCCTTCCTTCCTTCCATCATTCATTCATTCATTCCAGTCCAGCTCCAATTGACACTGGACAGGGTACAAAACTGGAAAATATGTGAAAACAGATAAAACATAAAACCACAAGAAATGGTGGATAAAGGATAAAACAATCTGAAAAGTAAGAATAATCAAACCAAACAGGGGTCCATGGCATCAAAACCAGGCTTCCAGAGCTTTCTGGAAGTCTAGGAGAAAGTAGGTTCTCCATATCTCTGGGGAGATGCTGCCCCAGAAGATGAGGGCCACAACAGAGAAGGCATGTTTCAGTGATGTTGCAAGATGACAACATTTAATAGAGGGGCTGGATAGTTAAAACTGATTGGAGACAAGCAGTCCCTCAGATAGCCAGGCCCTATGCCATATATGTAAATGATGGCAGAGATACCAAAGGACATGTTTTCAAAAATGCAACCAGCATTTGCTGTGGAATAGTGGTAGTGAACCCTATTATGACTCCAGCAGGCCTGGCTGCAGTAATTCAGTTCATTCTTCCTCAAAACTAATATTTGCATCAGGAGAAAAGCTTCTCTCTAAAAATTAACTGCATAGGAAAGCTGAATTACAACAAAGAAAGAAAAAATAAATCTTCTTCATTTGTGTTGCAAACCTGGTTATTATCATCCTGCCCCGTGACATTACTTTCCCATTTTCTATTTAAATATAAAGAAGGATATGAGGTTATATCTAACTCTGCCCTAAATGTGACCAATCTTCTCCTGAGGGAATAAGACAGTGCCTGACATTAGCTTTTTTCCCAAGCACAAGGCATTGTGGGCTCAGTGGCCTTGGAGATCATCTTCATATAAAAGCGCACATTATTTCAGTGATGAAATAACCACAATCTTTCTATAATGAAGGACTATTAATGTGTGACCCTTTCCATGCTACCCTAGCTTTAAAAAACAGGAAGCTGGGATAGTTTATATCAATATGTAATACTAGTTTATTTCAGCATTCTATCTAAACCACATTTTAATTTAGCTTAATTATGGGAGTTATGCTAGATTATCTTTGAAGTTTTTGAATTATTCTATAAATATTTCCTTTTTAAAAACCCCAAGTAATAGCTTTTGTAGTGATTTTAAACATATTTTATATTTGTTATGAGATACAATTCTTTAGGTACAGATCTAAGTAAACTCAAACTAATTAAAGCATTAATAAGTCTGAATTATTTGTAGCATTGTTGTTAGTTGCAAAGTCATGTCCGACCCATCATGACCCCATAGACAATGTTCCTCCTGGCCTTCCTGTCCTCTACCATCTTCTGGAGTCCATTTAGGTTCATGCCTACTGCTTCAGTGACTCCATCCAGGCCCTCATTCTCTGTTGTCCCCTTTATCTCTTGCCCTCAATCTTTCCCAGCATTCGGCTCTTCTCCAGTGAGTCCTTCTTTCTCATTAGGTTGCCAAAGTATTTGAGTTTCAACTTCAGGATCTGGCCTTCTAAAGAATAGTCAGGGTGGATCTCCTCTAGGACTCACCGGTTTGATCACCTTGCAGTCCAAGGAGTCTTCTCCAGCACCATAGTTCAAAGGCCTCAATTCTTTGGCGCTTTCTTATGGTCCAGCTTTCACAGCCATACATTGCAACTGGAAAGACCATGACCGTGACTATATGCACTTTTGTTGGCAGGGGGATGTCTCTGCTTTTTAGTGTGTTGTCTAGATTTGGCATGGCTTTCCTCCCCAGGAGCAAGCGTCTTTTAATTTCTTGGCTGCAGTCCCCATGTGCGGTGATCTTGCTATTTGTAGTATGAAGAGTAAAAAAAAAAGAGTTGTTAGATAGACATCCCAGTCCAGGAGTTCAAGACAGAAAGGACTACATACCTTAAATACATTAATATTAATACTAACAATAATTTGTTGTTAATGTTATCACTAATAACACTGGACTACAGGGAGAAAGCCTCGGAAATGAAAGTAGCTAAATTTTACCAGAATTTGATCCTAATAAAGGAAAATTGAATCCTGAGTATTAATTGGCTCCAGTTCCCAAGATACAGCTTAGGGTCAAAATTGCATCAAAATAATTCAAAATTATGAGGGGGATGTGCAATTATGCTCCATAACTTTTCTGCAAAATGTGATATAGCAATGGGAATGGTGCCACATCAATCATTATAAATTCATCTTTTTATTGATACCAATAACATAACTTTCCATTCATTTATTGGTTTTTCATCTAACATTTTTATGCTTTTTCGCTCTGCATGAAATTCCACTGTTGTAATCTGGAGCCGAGTAGCTCTGCCTTACTCTTAAAGGTAAGGTAAAGGTTCCCCCGCACATCCGTGCTAGTAGTTTCCAACTCTAGGGGCCGGTGCTCATCTCCATTTCAAAGCTGAAGAGCCAGCGTTTGTCCGAGGACGTCTCCGTGGTCATGTGGCCGACATAACTAGACGCCAAAGGCGCACTGAACACTGTTACCTTCCCACTGTAGTGGTCCCTATTTTTTTATGTGCTTTCAAACTACTAGGTTGGCAGAAGCTGGGACAAGTAACAGGCGCTCACTCTGCTATGTGGCACTCAGGATTCGACCCACCAAAATGCCGATCTTCTGATTGACAAGCTCAGCGTCCTAACCCACTGAGCCACCACCTCCCTTGCCTTACTCTTAGGCAATTCCAAATCCCTGACCAGGTCATTTAGTTCACCCTGTGAAATTAGATGTGGTTCAGGAAGAGCCTATGGTGGGCTAAAGTTTGGGTCTGCTGACATAGATGGCCCAAGATCAGCTGCATCCTGTTCATCATCTTTCTCATCATCTGAGTTTAGAGAGTAGGATTCTGGTGGATCTGGAATTGGCAAGTCCTCACCATGGGGAACAGGATGCAGTGTGGATGGAATGTTTGGATACTCCATGGTCCACTTCTTCCTTCCTGAGATCCCTTTTGCAATTGGGGGAACCATGCAAAAATAGCAGTCATTACTATGATTGGTGGGTTCCCTCCACACCACTGCAACTGCAAAAGGCATGGACTTTTTCTTCTTGTTTAGCCAATGATGCAGATAAGTTGCACATGCAATACAACCATAATGAGGGGCCCAACTCTTGTCCTGATCCCCTATTTTGCATTCAAAATATAGGTGGTATGCCTTCTTTTTACCACTGATGTCATACTGCACTTTTGACATGCACATGTAACCTCACCACAACTCTAGCAGAAGATATCTGCATTGTTTACACAGTTTCGAGGCTTCTTGGCTTCTGAGGGAAAATATCTTGCAGCTGTTCCTGGGAAATGTTAGGCAATGACACTTTCACAAGCCACCAGATGTAACTGTATGATGCATAGATCTGAGAAAGACAAATGTGTCTTGCAATAAAATAACAATTACTTACAGTTAGGTAATAATCTTTAGTCTCAAAGTGAAGATAAATTTATAAACTTCCATGTGGTACCATTTTCATTGTTCTACCGTACTTTGTCAAGACGTTACGAGGCATTATGATCATTAGACACCTCCCTCCCTTGTAGGCAAATATACTCGCCTGTGTATAAATCTTTATTGTGAAATATCTTGAAAACTTTAGCCAATCAGCACCTTGATCACCTGTTTTCTAATTCATCTAATCAAAATATGTAAGAATGAATACATTTTATCTTGGAGGTCAGTAATTTCCTAAAATTTGTAGACCAGTGTAATAACAATAATTTCCCCATAACAATCCTGTGAGTTAGGCCGGGATGAGAGAGTGTGACAGGTCCCAAATCAACCAATGTATTTGCATGGGTGATGATGGAGCTGGTCAAAAGCTACCAAATCCTAGATCTGAACCTTAACCATTATACCGTGCTATTAATTCATGATCTCTAAGAGTTTTAGTTCACTTTCAGCCAAGCTTTCTTTCTTACATGGTACATTTTACTGAATCCAATATAGAATGTAATAGATTTTATACTAAAACAAGCAAATTCCAAATTGTTTTGCAGCTTGCATTTCTGCAGCAGCTGTGATAAGAAAGATTTTCGCATTCTTATATTTGAATGTCACAACTAATGGAGGATTTCCTTCATTAAAATGGTGTTTTGATGAGTAAATTGAATAAATCTGCATTTTGCTGAAGAAATAACTATGTTGCTTTTTTTTCCATTTTTCATAACCGCTAAGGCATTTTCATACTGAATGTTTTGCTGTTTATTTAAAGGATAATTTTCATTGCTTTCTTTGTGTGTGCTCAATTTGGGTGTTTTTTGCCATTAAAATGTCAATCTCTTTTTCAAATATTATAAATACTTCATTTTTCAAAGTCTGTATAATTCTATCATATACCATCACAGGACATAAGACATACAATTTATTCATCTCAGAAGCTGATCTTTTGTATCTACAGGATGTGTCAAAACTCTAGAGACATAATAGTCATAGTAACAACACTTAATTACACTTAATCAAATGTTAATTTAAATTAAATCAAATGTCATTTTTTGTTCCAGCTCCACCCAGTTCAGCCTCAGCATGTCATTCAAAGCTAGGCATTTTTGAGGAGCCCCTCTGCTCTTATAATCTAGTTTCTAAGTCCATTTCTCAGGAAAACCTCACTAGCCTTGGTACTATTAATTATCCTTTTCTTTATAGTTATAATTTATATATTCCACTCCATCATTAATAAATACCATATAGATAGTCCTAGACGTATAGCCATTTCTTTAGTTCCAAGTTACAATTACATTAAAAAATCAGTGACATGACCATTTATCATACTTATGACAATGGCAATATCTCCATGGTCACATGATCAAAATTTGGATGCTTGGCAACTAGTTCACATTTATGATAGAGTCTCAGAGTCATGTGATCACTTTTTGCCACCTTTTGACAAACAAAGTCAATGGGGAAGCCAGGTTTACTTCACAACCCTGTTACTAGCTTAACAACTTCAGTGATTCACTGTTGTAAAATGGTGCAAAACTCACTTAACAGCTGTCTCGCTTTGCAATAGAAATTTTGGGCTTAGTTCTGTTCATAAGTCAAGAACCATTGGTATGTATCCATGTACCTATGTTATTAAGATTGTATCATTGGTTTGAATGTTAGGGTGAAACAATAGCTTCCTATCCTTACTCCTAAATGCACAATTTGAATCACAGTGGAAGATTCAGAGTCACTGCCCTTCTACCTCTGATCTACAGGAGTTAAAAGGAAAGACCTAAGCCAATAACCTAGATGGGGCAGCAGAACTCTTCACCATTTTTCTACTGTATTAATATTCCAGAGTTTTAAAGCCCAGACTTGATAGCTCTGCCTATTGTGATATTTTATCTTTCCAAACATTTAAGGAAGCATGTATTTTTCCATTGGCCTACGGTCCCATATTACAAATTCTTGAAATGTCTCAAAGTTGCTTCTAATTGCCAATAAAAATGGCACCAATGTAAAGGTCTTACAACACAATCAAACTTCAATATCATACTAAATTTTAGTTGTATGGAGATGACAGACAGTAGGGACCTGTCTGTGAAATCACCTTAGTTTCAAAAAAAAAAAAAAAGTGGGGGTGGTAGGGCTTTTGGCAAGGATGGTTATTTTGTAGTTAACAGAGATGGTCTCTGTGCAACAAATCTCCTGTGCTCTCACAATTATTTTTCTACCCTCTTCACCTGTTGCTTCAATTATCTAAATATTCACCTGGAAGTAAATCTGAATGAAATCAATGAGGCTTGCTTATGAGTAGACATTAATTAGTTGGTGCCGAAAGCCCTAATATGACCTGTTTTGAAGATGGAATAAAATATAACTCCAGTTATGTTCTCTGCATTTAGACACAAACTTCATTTGCTTTGTCCAGGCAACCTTGAGCAATTCCAATCACTCAGAAAGTCAATAATTGACTACAACTAATGCACTTCTGTAATGAATGGTTAAAAGGACACATTTGGCTTTAATGGACCTTTTACTTCTGCAGTGAAAGATTTCAATGCTAGAGATTTACCTGTGGCATCTGGTGCAGCACCTGTCTCTAGCAGAAAGCCACTACTCTTTTTTCTTCACAGGATGCCCTTGTAGATCTATTGGTTTCACCTGTCCCTGTTAAGAAGTTTGTTCCCTCAGATCTCATTAAGTAGCCACTTCTGTGTCAAACTTCCTGGTGCACCCCTGCAATCTTGAAACCATTCATAAAAGATAACCTTACACTGAAAGGGAAGGTGACTTTTTTGTGTCAAGTGCCTTTCTGGCTGTGGAAAACACATTTGTTATGCAAACATAAGACCCAATTGTGATGTATTCCCCTCCCATATACTGGGTTTATAAGTAGGTAATTCCAAGGGGATTACAGATTTAAAGTGGGATATGTGTATGTAGTTGACTAATTCCTTGACTTTTAAACAATTAAGGGATTTCTTATATATTTCTGGAATCACAGTATGGTGGCTCTTTTAAGCTATTCATGGAAGAATAAGATAACTCATAATTATATAAATAAAAGTTATAATCTATTCAGTGTACATTTTGGCTTCAAAATATGTTTTTACTATGTAATTCTGAAGAAACTTGAGTTTCATTAAGCCCAATCCAAAATATGGCTATATAAATAAAGTATTCAGCTCCCTAATTCAGACATCATTCTATAGGACACACTATTTAAGCAATTTCACCTACTTTAAGTAGGACAAGCAAATCATTGAACAAAGCTACAGTGCCACTTCTTTGTGGTAAGTGATCTATGCACCTAAAATGAAACAAAGCCATTTATTTCTGCTACCAGCATAGTATCATCATTTTATTCATGTATCTCTCAGTATACCAGCCAGATGACTGGGAATTCCATTCTCAACTCATCTGACAGTCCTGTTAAGACTAACTTAACCACTATATCAAACTGGCTGCTTCTTACAAGCAAGACAGCAGTATCTCCAAGAATGAAAGCATCTTTGGAGGCTACAAAAATCCCTGAGCTTTAACTCTTCTTAACCCAAATATGTTGTGGTCAAAACAGCACCATAGGGCATTACATAGGAAGGGAAAGAATTGAGTGCCATTCTCTCATGCCCCTATGCTGCTGCTGCCTTTTTTATATGCCTCTCTTCAACAGCCTGGCATAGCCCTTTTATATTTAGGCACAGCCAACATTTTCATCACTATGGAAATCCAAGGACTGAGTTGTCTCTATGTGCTGTATCCTGCTGTCAGTCCCAATAAACAGTCCAGACCAGGAAATCACATCACAATTAGGTCAAAGCTACTTTTATTGAGATTAGTTATAATAACAGAACATTGCAAGTCTGACTGTTCTGTATCTCCTCTTTTACCATATAGTTCAGTAAATTAGGAAGCTATCTGCCTGAGCCGTTTCCAAATGTTATCTTATTGTAGGTTTAAAAATGCTTCAGCCCCTTTTGAGTAGGTAATGATTCCTGCGTACTGTATCTCCATCAAGATCATCTTCCTTATTCCATACTGTTCCTACTGAGAAACAAGTTGCTAGTTCTTTGACTGCAGGATGTACTACAATTTGCTCAGCTGGGAATGTCAACAAGAAAGGAAAGCCTCCATCTTAGAGCTTTGGAAGAGATTGAAAACTAGAAATAAAAAAGCAAAGAAAGCAGATGCAATAGGATGAGTACCATTGCTAGCCATCATTTTCCCCCCTGCCTAGTCTATTAGGGCAACCCCTGAGATATTGGAACACTGCTATCATGTCCCCCCTCGTCCTTCTCTTCATTAAACTAGACATATCCAATTCCAGCAAACGTTCCTTATATGTTTTAGTCTCCAGTCCCCTAATCATCTTTGTTGCTCTTCTCTTTGTTGTTGTTTTTCTTCTTGTCTATAATTTCATCACGATATGCTAATAAATATTGCTGAAGGGCAGAATGTAAAATGTTCAGCTCTACAAGATGTAACCCCTCTTTTGAATATGGAAAAAGGAAATCACCAAGGATACACAGATATTTTGGTAAGAATGCAGAGAAGAGCAACAAATATGATTAGGGGCCTGGAGGCTAAAACATATGAAGAATAGTTGCAGGAATTGGGTATGTCTAGTTTAATGAAGAGAAGGATGAGGGGTAACATGATAGCAGTGTTCCAATATCTCAGGGGCTGCCACAAAGAAGAGGGAGTCAAGCTATTCTCCAAAGCATCTGAAGTGAAGGCAAGACAAAAAAACAATGGATGGAAACTAATCAAGAAGAGATCCAGCCTAGAACTAAGGAGATATTTTCTAACAGCTAAAAAAAAATCAATGGGGTGACTTGCCTTCAGAAGTCATTGGTGCTCCATCACCTGAGGCTTTTAAGAAGAGACTGGTCAACCGCTTGTTAGAAATGATATAAGGTCTCCTGTGTGTGCCTGGGGTTGGACTAGAAGACCAGCAAGGTCCCTTCCAGCTCTGTTATTCTGTTAAGATTCTGTTAAGATGTTTTAAGCCATTTTGAGGTCTTCTTTTAAGAGGAAGGAAGGAAGGAAGGAAGGAAGGAAGGAAGGAAGGAAGGAAGGAAGGAAGGAAGGAAGGAAGGATTGCCAGCTGTCAAAATAATGTTTTCCATTGTAGGATAAAGACCATTTTATAGTCAAACATGATGCAACCCAGAATCAAGTCATATAAAAATCTGCATGGATATAAGCAAGGTTCACAGAAGATTGATTAGTATTAAAGCTAACACATTCATCCAGGAAGCGTACATTTGGCACATGAAGTTCGATTTGAACACCTTAGCTTTCATTTAAATGCTCATATAATACCCAAAATGAATGAAACTCCATTTTTATTATTTTGGACTTTCACCAGTAATTGGGTCGTTTTTAACACAGATTATATGACTACATCCCCAATCCCGTAATCCTGACAAATTTATATCCAGGTGTCTTTGGTAATTAGCGTTACCAGAGCCAGGCTGGAAAAAAAATCTTTTTTAACTTCTAGAGTGAGAGTTTTCTACATTTCTTTGCTGCCATCCAGGGGCCTTCTGGATTTCTGTAATCCTTATATAACTGATTTCTATTCTATGGTGCTAGCAGATCATTTTAAAAGTCTGCATCTTTTTGTAAGATATGAGGTGCATTTCTCTGTTCAGTGCTTTCACATTTAGTAGCATATTCTGGAAAGTATTAATTAGGTTTTGAAATAAACCCAATAAACTCAATGAAATATTCATTGTAAATACATCATTCAGTAGTTTTACTAAGGGAAATCTGCTTGGTTGCTTCTTGTGACTGTTAATGGGTCATTCTTCTGTGATGATGAATTTATGCAGCAAACATAAAATGTAATTTCACTATGTTAACATCCAATAAAATCCACAGCTAAGTTGCAGTGGCTAGTACAAACCTTACTTCTAGACATAATGTGCTTTCCTCAGTGCTTCTATTTAAAATGTGCCTCAGCAGAATGTGAGAACTTTCAGCCTGAAAGGAAGGAAACTCAAAGCAGTAATTTAAAACAAAAACATCCTAGTGTAGATGAATACAATAGAAATGTGTGCCCAGAAACAGATAAAGAATTGGATTCTTTGGTTGCTGGAGATTTTAAGCAAATCCTATTTATTCTTTTCTACAATCTTCATGAAAATTTTGTTCAGTGTTACCACAGTGGGTATTTATTATTCAATAAATATGGTGCAGTTGTAGATTTCACTGCCTACATATTAGATGTGTAATATATTATGATATGCAGCTTCTAGATTTCTTTTAAAATGAGAGTATGTTTCATTTTTTTCTATGTGATGAACAGCACAAACTGTTACTATCTTTCCTTTTTGAACTTTCATCCCATTGCAGCCATGAAATTGTGGTGCACCATCATTGGAGGCTTTTAAGAAGAGGCTAAACAACCACTTGTCAGAAATAGTATAAGATCTCCTGTGTGAGTAGGGGGTTCTTCCATCCAAGTTATTGAATGAACCTGGGTAGTCACAGAAGTATTCATAAGGTATCAAAATAGGCAAAATTCCAGTTGCCCTCTGGGTGAGATTCAAGGTGCTGGTAATAACCTATAAAGCTCTAAATGGCTTGGGTCTGGATTATCTAAGGGAACACCTGCTGCCGGCATCAACTTCCCATCATCCTGTGCACTCCCACAGGGAGGGCCTTCTTAGGGTACCGCCGGTCAAGGAATGCCAGCGGGTTATTCCCAGGGGAAGGGCGTTCTCTGTGGGCACGCCGGCTCTTTGGAACCAACTTCCCACGGAGCTTAGGACTGCCCCCGACCTTCGCTCATTTCTCAGGGACTTGAAAACCTGGTTTTTTGAGCTTTCTGGCCCAGACTGAGGGGTTTTAATTACTTGTTAATGGGGTTTTAGTTTAAATTCAGGGACTTAATTTAATCTTAGTTTTAATCGATTTTAACTTTGTATGTTATGTATTTTTAATTTTTCCCTGTAAACCGCCCTGAGTTCTACGGGAATAGGGCGGTATACAAATTTAAATAATAAATAAATAAATAAAATGCACCCCATGGCATCACGAGGAAAGGTCTTTCTCCACTGTACATGTTCAAGAGGATGGAAGGGAATTGGTTATACCAACCATTTCACTCCAGGCTTTCCTACAGAATGAGAATACTGATATAAAGGATGCTCTATTTCAACATTACTGGAGGTTTGTAAGAATAGACTGGTCAGCTACCTGTCTGAAATGGTACAGGGCTCCTGCTTGAGCAGAGGGTTGGACTAGAAGACCTCCAAGGTCCCTTCCAGTTCTATTCGGATTGATTGATTGATTGAACATCTATTAATCAACTTTGATCAACTTTCCAGTAACAATATACTGTAATAGAAGATAGAACACACGCACACACAAAAAAACGATGCTGTTCAAAGCTGTCCTGACAAAAAGATTATTCAGATGCTAAGTATTATTATTTGTTTCAATCTTGCAATATAAGGTGCACCAGGGGATTTTCCACTTTTCTTATAAATAAACTACATAATTGGTGCAGCTACCAGCGTCATGCAATCACCTACTGGCATAGTCTCTGTACATGATTACATCTGCAAGAATTATGGACTTGCCTTTCTATGGAAAACTAAATAAACCCACTGAAGAAGTAAATTAAACACATCTGGCCTGTTTGGATTACTTTATAAATTCTGTTGTAGTGCTGGCATTATTTTCTGTTTGAACTCACTATAGATCAGATATTTATAGACTTGATCTTATGGTCATGCACTGTATATGGTGTAGAAAAATACTTCAGCTAACAAAAAGCACAAAGAAAGCCTATTATCTTTATACCCATATATTCCCTTCTTGCCTTCTTAAAAGTTTTCACATTCCCCTGTTTGTACAACTGGGTATAGGAATGGCATGTTTGTTAGTCATACTATTGCTTGAATAAATACACATATGGTAAGGACTGGTATCTTACTCTGATCCTTTCATTTCAAATGTATGCCTTTAGCTTCTTTAAAGGATCCAATCACCAGCATTACCATTGTTGAATAATCCTGACACCTCTGTCCCAGCTGATAAACACATTTCTATGAAAAGTATAGTGTCCAGCATGGATGAGCACAGATGCATCAAGATACAATTTACTTTGCTGAAATAGCATCAGGAGAAGCAGGGAAGGTCTCACAGATGTGACTGGAGTTCTCTGGCAGCTCTACAAACCACAAGACATCTGAGAATATGTTCATAACAAAATTTTCTAGGGGGTGTCAGATTTCTCTCTAATGCCATAATAAATGTGTAGTTCAACAGAATGAGTATTAATGGCATTATTTTCATATGAAAAAGAAAAAAATTGTCAGGTTGGATAAAACAGTTGACAAGATTTGGTACAATCAGTTCACACTGATAAACTACAAGAAATTCTTGATGGTAAATGTGCCTTGCAAATATACGTCTTCAATGTAAATTGCTTTTGATATCTTCAGTATCAAACTTGCTTTCATATTTAACCAAGTGGAAACTATTTCAGTAAATGTTACAAGCAAATGTTCTAAATGTTGGAAATATATTAATGGCAGAAAACATGGCCCTTGGAAGGAAAAATGGCAGATAACAAAGAAAAAATAATTGAGCAGTGCAGAGAGACCCATATTCAAATTCCCATGGTGCTCACTAAGTGATTTTGGGTTAATCACTATTTCTCAGTCATACATATCTCAGGGGGTTATGTGGATAAATGTGGGTAGGCCATCACAATGAACATGCAATAATAAATAGCTCTATAAGTAAAATAAATGAAAGCAATGGCAACAGTAAATAATACCAATACAACATAAAATAAATTATTATTTTTTCCTTAATCCACAAGTTCCTTCTGAAAGCCCCTCTACTTCTCTTCATAAGGATTAAAAATTGCCTTTCTTATCTCAAATAAGAAATAGTAGTTATAGCTGGCTGCTTGAGGATATGGCCACCAGAGAAACACCCAATAATTCTTCCTTGTTTTCCATCATAAAGTTTCTATTGTTATTGTTACGTGCTTAAATGAAGTTTGCTGAAAATGTAGCCATCTCTTTCTGACAATGTTGAGTTTGGCATAGGTTCCAGTAAAGAATTTCTATACTTGCCATACAGTGTTGGATGGACCTCTGCCTATTCTTACTTTATAGTATATTTCATTTAAGGCTAGTTGTCAATATTGCACTCTTTCCAAATACCCCAAGAAGAAAGTTCAATGCAGCCTTCAATAGCCAGGGAAGATTCTGTGTGAATTTTTGGTGCTATGTTTAGCCAGGCTGTGCTTGACTAAAAGGACCAATGCCTTTACAAGAGACCACCTGAACAGGTGAAATAGGATCATTAAACCCACTGATGAAACTGATTGAACAATTTTGGGCACATTTATGAGAAAATAAATCACACTTTATCTTAATTCTTAATAGGAAAAAAGTGCTTTACATTTTTTTTTGAAATGATAAAAAATAATACATCATTAGAAACCTTTTAGTCCAAAACTGAATTAACCTTATTTTCATTTAAAGCATGTATAAACATTTCTGATTTTTTTTTAAAATGAAACAATTTACAGTTAAAAAAAACATAAATAACAATGACAAATCAAACACTTTGATGAAAGGATTTGGTTTATAATATGTACCTCAGAACTGAGTCGTATAATTTATGGCTTTTTTAATATTTAAAAAACCTTGCTAATTGGGATAAAATATTACTTTCTCAGTTTGGGAATGTAGCCCAAGCCATCACTAGTAGCACTCCATTACTAGTTTGTGAGTACTTAAAGTGAAATAATGAGCTATTTCTTGAAATTCTGAAAATAAAGGTAAGGAATAATAGCAATTGATTAGAACAGAAAGTCTGTAATTAAAATCAAACTTAGGCACAAACCAAGGATATCCAGGTTTTTCAGCCATGTGGGTTGCATCTCTATATATGGCTAGTCCTTTGTGGTAGATAAAGTCAGCAAAGAAATACCATAAGACGTATTAGAGCTTTTTTTCACTAATATAGGCTGTAACAACAGGTGCTCGAAAATCTGACAGCATTTCCTCCTTCCGTTTATCATGGTTGGACAATCATGAATTTCTTTCTCATGATTTCCTAAGCTAACCTCATGTTTTACTACTGAGCCATATTTTTGTTTACTTTTTAAAAAAGCATACCCCATAACTCAAGGCAGTGAACACTCTGTATCTAGTATACGACCCCCTATTTCTCATTTTAGAATAGAATAGAGCTGGTAGGGATCTTGGAGATTTTATAGTCCATCCCCTTGTCTCAGACAGGTGATTGTCTAGTCTCTTCTTTAAAATCTCCAGTGATGGTGCATCCATGATTTCTGGGGGCAAGCTGTTCCACTGGTTAATTATCCTCACTGTCAGGAAATTTCTCCTTAATTCCAGGTGCTTCTCTCTTTGATCAGTTTCCAACCATTGTTTCTTGTCCTGCCCTCTGGTGCTTTGGTGAACAATCTAGCCCCATCTGCCTCGTAGCAGCCTCTCAGATACAGGAACACTGCTATCATCTTTCTCCTATTTCTTTTTTTCTTTAGACTAGCCAAACTCAAGGCCCATAGCCGTTCTTCATATGTTTTAGTCTCCAGGCCTTTGATCATCTTTGTTGCTCTTCTCTGAATTTTTTCCAACATCTTTTTTGTGATATGATGACCAAAATTGGTTGCAATATTCCAAGTGTGGTCTTACTAGGGTTTTATAAAGCAGTGCTAATACTTCGTGTGATCTTGATTCTATGCCTTTGTTTATACAACCCAGGATTGTATTAGCTTTTTTGGTTGCTGCTGCACACTGCTGGCTCATAGTCAAGTGATCATCTACTAGGACTCCAAGGTCCCTTTCACAGTTACTGCCTTCCTCAACAATCTTGAGAGGTGAGTTGGGTTGAGAGACAGTAACACACCCAAAGTCACCCAATTAGTTTTTATGCTTAAGGCAGGATTAGAATTCATAGTTTCCTGTTTCTAGCCTGCTGCCTTAACCATTTCAAGATGTTTCTTCAAGGCACATTTAGCTTAATGAATACAGTTATGATCTGAGGAAGATGTCTTCCAAACACATCCTTCCCAGTCTTTGTGAGGTGGAGCCTGACTCCTACCAATCCCCCCTGAAGGGGGATTGGTGGGTTTTTTTATCATTTTTATTGGGGTTTTTACTATGTATCAATTGTATTTTAATCGGGCATGCATTTAATTATCTTTTAGTTTTTGTAAATTTCTGTGTTTTATTCTTGCCCTGTACACCGCCCTGAGTCCCCCGGGAGAAGGGCGGTATAGAAATATTAATAAATTAAATTAAATTAAATAAATCTATCATGTGGACACTGTAGATCATGCTCTAGAAATTCAATGCATTTTTTTTTGATACCACAGTGATTGACCACTGAAATTCTCTGTTCCTTCATTTCTGGCAAGTACTTCAATTGTCCTGGGATCAAAATTCTCTTAAAACATGTGAAAATGTATTTGGTTCACTGTGAAAATGGGTATCATAGTAAAAATAAATATCATGAGTATTAAGCTTCAAATAAATTTTTTCATGTAGAAATTCTGTGCTTCCCTAGAAACAAAACTTAGAAAAGAATCTCAAATTCCACAGTATTGGAACTTGTTGGCAGAGCTGTCAAAGCTGGACTTGGATATAGCATATATCTGTAAAAAAGGGATTTGATAAATAGATGCAGAAAAACACTTTGAGTACAGAGAAGAGCCAGTGTTACTGCACAAAATGCCAGTCTTCATGTAAAGACAGAACTGAATGTCAAGATGCAATTTCTTCCCTCCCTTTCTTGAATAACCTTGGTAATGTTTCTTTTTTCACTTAGTTCAGTTGTGTAGAAACAAACAAAAATTATTTATAAGGTGACCTGCCCTAGAGCATGGTCCAACTACAATAAAAATTAAAACTAAAAACTAAAATAAAATTTCATGAAAGAGATAAAATCAATATATACCATGATATATTTACAGTCACAACAATAATACTTATTATTGTATTATTCCTAAAAAAATCCTAAACCTATAAAGCTGATAGCCCTGCCATAAAACTTCACTAAGGAGATTTACAACAAAGTAATCTTACCATTTATTTTTTTTTTATCATGGCTCCAACATCTTAAGCAATTTTTATTAATTAAGTGAACTGCTAATAAAATTTGAGAAAAAAATCAAAATCATCATGGCAAGAAACTGGCAAACCTATGTATAATTGTGCATAGTAAATAATAGAGAAATATTATAGTTCTCTACAAATAATGTGACTCGGATGAACAACAGTGGCCTTTTTAATAAGGATTATTTTTACCTGAGGGCAGATTTGTCAGTCACTGACCCCACTGTTATCCTCTCTCCCTTTCCTATCCTATATATGTTTTGGTATTTTGTAAAATAATGAAAGTTTTCTTCCTTCTCCCAAACTACAAAGAAATATACTGGGATCAGTACTTAAATGAGATCCATAATAAAAATTGAGTGGATTCAGATCCATTTGGTTCATCCCAAGAAAAATTCATTATGTTGAGGCTAAATATAATGTGTGATGACTATTAATCTGGTGTTACTGATATGTTATTTAGCCTATAAGCATAGCAATGACACAAGAATAATAGTCATCACACACTATATTTAGCCTCAACATAATATGGAATGGATTTTGTGGGGGGATGGACCAAATGGATCTGAATCCACTCAATCCATTCAATTCAGTTAGTATGAACTACCGTATTTTTCGGACCATAAGACACACTTTTTCCCCCCAAAAGTGAGGGGGAAAACGAGGGTGCGTCTTATGGTCCGAAGGTGATCTGTATGGCCAGCCCCAACCTCCGCAAGTGGAAAGCAAGGGAGATTGCCAGGAGCACAAATCGGCACGTGCTGAGAAACGCCGATCTTGCACTCCTGCAATCTCCCTCGCTTGGTTTCAGCTTCCTTTGCTACAAGAGAAAGCAGGCTGAAACCGAGCAAGAGAGATTGCCAGGAACGCGATCTCGCGCTGCTGCAATCTCCCTCGCTCTGTTTCAGTCTGCTTTCTCTTGTAGCAAGGGAAACTGAAACCACACGAGATCGTGTTCCTGGCAATCTCCCTCGCTCCATTTCAGCTTGCTTTCTGCAAGAGAAAGCTGGGCTGCAGGGCCGCCTCCGTGGGTACTGCTCTAACACAGAGAGGGAAGGACAAAGAGGGAGAGAAGGAAGGAAGGAAGGAAAGAAGGAAGGGACAATGGGAGAGGGAGGGAGAGAGAGAAAGAGAAAGAGAGAGAGAGAAAGATAGGGAGAGAGAGAAGGAAAAAGAAATAGGGAGGTAGAAAAAGAGGGAGAGAGAGGAGAAAGATAGGGAGGGAGAGAAAGAGGGAGAGAGAGAGAAGGAGAAAGAAAGGGAGAGAAATAGAGGGAGAGGGAGAGAGGGAGAGAAAGAAAAAGAGAGAGAGGGAGAAATAGAGAGAAAGAGAAAAATAGAGAGGGAGAGAAAGAGGGAGAGAGAAAGAAGGAGAAAGAAAGAGAGGGAAATAGAGGGAGAGAAAGAGGGAGAAATAGAGGGAAAGAGAAAAATAGAGAAAGAAGGAGAGGGAGAGAAAGGGAGAGAGAAAGAAAGAGGGAGGGGGAAGAGAGGGAGAAAAAGAGAAGGAGAGAGAGAAATTAAATTAGTAACATGATTGTTAAGTGAATCTGGTTTCCCCACTAACTTTGCTTGTCAGAAGGTTGCAAAAGGCGATCACATGACCCTGGAACAATGTGACCGTCATAAATATGAATAGATTGCCAAGCATCCAAATGTAAATCACATGACCCTGGGGATGCTGCAATGGTCATGAGTGTGAAAAATGGTCATAAGTCACTTTTTTCAGTGCCATCGTAACTTTGAACAGTCACTAAGTAAATCGTTGTAAGTCGAGGTCTACCTGTACTTTATCTTTTTTTTCCTTTTGGGGGGGGGTGTCAAGTTTTTGACAGCTTGCTGGGAGACTGGTGGTACTTGGACATTGCCTTGTCCTAAAAGTGGTACAATGGATGAAAAGATTGAAAAGCCCTGTTTTAGTATACTGATACTATTTGGTTCAGAATATTTTTTTTCTTGTTTTCCTGCTCTAAAAGCTGGGTGCGTCTTATGGTCAGGTGCGTCTTATGGTCCGAAAAATACGGTAATTGTTTTGTGTGTGTTTTTTAAAGTTTAACAATGTTTAGTAGCCAGGTTGACAAAATGAGATGGGAAAGACTTATCCAAGAGCCTACTGATTCCAGGAAGTCAACATATCTAGTTCCAAACTGAAAGTGACAATTTGGGGAGCAACGGTGTATCCCCAGAGATACAGTAAAAGAGTTGCTTCCTTTATCGCTCAGGAATAGAACTTTGAATGGTGTTTCATAGGAATGCATCTGAAGAAAGTTGTCTGCTATGCCCTTCCTGACAAGCATAAATTAGCTTCCTCAGAGGAGTAAAAATCAGAACAGTAGATATGGGGAGGAGAAGGGGCAATTTAGAAAAATGATGGTGAAAAGTTGAGGTAGCAAACTATCTAGTGATGGAGGAACTAATATATTACATTTTGGAAAACTCTGGTCTGCAAACCAATATACTGCATGGTTTTCCTCAGAGCAACTTCTATTGCCCCTCATAACACTCTTCTCCAGATAAAAGCTACTCAGTTCCCCATTATCTTCAAAAGCAACACTGATATTGATCAAAATCAACACCTGTATTGATATTCATTTCTGTAATGTTTGCATATCTTGAGGCTGATTATGGATGCTGCATTGTTCTTTTCTTATTCTGCTGTTCCTTTTTGAATTCCTCTATTAAAATCATGTGAACATGCTTTAGATTTTTTTTTTCTTATAAGGGGGAAAAGTGAGGTACAAATAAGCATAATAAATTAATTTATACATCCATTTATTCTCTGGCTTGAGGTTTAGAACTCTGAGGTTCATGGGAGCTCTTGCCTGCAACCCAGAACCTATGAGTTATGTTGCAGAATAATTTCCATAATTCTCAGACAGCTGTCTAGAAAAGATTGCTGGACTGGGGTAGAATGCTGATCAGCTGAAAATGTACCAGGATGAAAGCTGCTCATGAATATGGAAGGTTTTGTTGTGTTTTTCCTTGTTATTATCAATGGTCCTAGAAATATGAAGGGCACTTTTAACATATTTTAAATAAGTAGAAACAAATATCTGCATAATGGAAATATTATTATCAAAGCTACGTTTCCAGATGCCTTCAACACAGGATAAAAATAAGCTAGTTGCCAAATGATTTTTGGAATAAGAAATGTATACTTTAAAATATTAACTGAAGCATTTAGGTTAATAATAGCCTGATTGGTTCCTTAAATCTTTCAAAGTGTATCTCCTTCCGTTTCAATTTTATATCACTGAGGTGGAGTTTTTATTACCTTTCATTTCAACTGGGCTCAAGCAGACACAGATTATTGTGTTGGAGTTCCAGCAGCATCAGATGTGATTGCTACAGTGAAAAGGTTTATAGAATTGTTAGCAAAGTGTGAGCAAAAGGCACAATCCACTTATTAAGGATGGATGCTAGCACAATACGACAAGATAAATTGATATTGATTCATCTTCCCTGAGCAAACTGTTTTCTGACAGTGGGAAGGAAAGCTCAGATGAGGCTGAGCCTCTAAATACAAAAGCTAAAGTTAAACAGATTTGCATTTAAATTAAAAATATTGGTGCTTTAAATCAATAATAATAATCAAAGAGTTTAGTTTTCAAAATAGCATGATATTATACAATTATTCAGATTCAAAATGGCTGCCATGAAGATACTTGAAATTATGCATAGAACAAACTTTCATGATTTTATCCTGACACTAAGCTATTGAAGAACATGTATTACTTTAAGTAGAGCCATTTGCAACTCTTGTATATGGCAGTCTCACACCACAATGAATTGCCTAAAAAAGGTCAATTTCATTCATAGATCTTGGCATTCTGACAAAGCATCTGTCAACAAACACATACCAATGAAACCCATCTACATACCATTTAAAAGACAACCAAAATCAAGGAAAGAAGTAAACAACACAGAGCACATTCTTCCCTGCCACCAATATCCAGAGAACTGGAAACAGCACCAAACAAACAGTCAGAGGAGAAACAATTCTCCTTAATGTCAACCATTAAAGAAGGTTGGATACCTCCACCAAGACTGGTAGGCCACACAACTATATATAAGCAACTAGCAACTAATGAAACATCTGCAGAAAAGCAAACACCAGAAGCACCAAGAATCCCAGAATCATTTCATGTTATGTAGTGACTACAGAAATATATAAAAATCTGCAATGGAAAATAGAAAATGAAACATGCACTCAGGTATTATACTGAATGCTCGACTATGATCTTAACTGGCTGAGCTTTAATACCATTAGGAGTTATCCATATGCTTCAGCTAGTTTTCATGCAGGGAAGAACAAATATCAACATCCATCTGTCAAGTAAGGGAAGCCTAAATGTTACCAGAAGAGCTTAATTTAGATCAGGTATGGCTTTAGACAATTCAAGTAACTGTCACAGGCATTGCATGATATGGAGGTTGAAGGATTTGTTCATTCTGAAAAAAAGTCTCTTCATAATACCCATTACAGCCATTACATTTTGATTAACTTTCTATTTCCCCAAAATATTATGACAGTAGAGAAATGTCATAGATACAGATCTTTGCAACATTCTGAGGAACCTTTATTCCTCCAGATGTTGCTGTGTGGTATATCTTAGAATTCAACCTAGCAAAAGTTACAGATCCTCAATCCCCCATTTTAACTAGATAAAATGGAGAAGGAAAAATTCTACTAAATTTGATAATGAAATGAGAAATATCAGTGAGTCGCCAAATGAAAATCCACCCATAACAAGGAATAAAAACATTATTTTCAATTTCATTCTCTTTTTTTGTAGAATACATGTGTGTTTTGGCATTGTTTTTTTTAAATCACGTTTCTCCTAAATTATCAATTTTGTATAGCTTTTTGCAAGTGCCTTGTGCCCAATATAACACATATTTGCACAAGCATTCTCTTCATTACTATGTTTTATGTGAACTTTCTTGAATGTTGCAGTATTGCATTGCATCGCAAAATTTGGGAGATGAGGATTTGGGAAAAAAACATTCCTTTTTCATTTACAAATGGGTTCAGAAATTAGATTAGTTTCTGCAAAACTTTGCACAGAATGGACTTCTCAACTGTTTTTAATTCCTGCTGAGTAAAGAAGAATCAATAATCTCTCTTGGATTGTAATTTGGGAATTTACAAATATAGTTTTTAGTAATGTGAACCAAAAGAAAGATCCTGACTCATGGAATACCTTTTAAAAATGGATGCAAATCCAAACAGTTTGAAGATTATTAGAGATAGGAATTTCATGGTTGTTCTTATATACTTTGAAATTGTTTGAATTAATAGTTTTCCATTATCCAGATATTTATATATAGTTTGAATTATGGCATGTTTATATCGCTATTTTAGAAAAGCTTTTAACAAAGAGATAAAGTGCTTTCTGTCAATGACACAAATTAGGTAATGGAAACCTCATTAATTTTTACCTATTTTCTTTATTTTTTTATTTTCTTTATGAAATCTATTATATCTCACTGTCAGCGATCTTGACAGTGGCTATTATTATAAGGAAGATGTTTAGACTGGATTTGGCATCATGCAGAAGAGCAACATCAATGAACCAGTTTTATTATTATTGAGTTATGGAATAATAATAATAACAATAATAATAACAACAACAATAACAACAACAACTGTCTTGGTGGAGCAGTGGGCTAATGCCTCCTTAGGTAACACCAGCTGCCTGCAATTAGTGCAGGTTCGCATCCCACCAGGCTCAAGGTTGACTCAGCTTTCCATCCTTCCAAGGTAGGTAAAATGAGGACCCAGATTGTTGGGGGCAATTAAGCTGACTTTGTAATAATGCCACTGGGGTGTGTGTGAAAGCCCTAATAAGCAGGCATATACATAGAATGAAGGCTACTGCTAAGCTTGTAAGCCGCCCTGAGTCTTCGGAGAAGGGCGGGATATAAATGGAATTAAAATAAATAAATAAATAAATAATAAATAATAACAACAACAACAGAGGGCTACTGCAAATCCACCGAACTGTAGAAGAAGAAAAACGAAGTTTGAATGACTATGTGAATCAAAGTGCAGAAATATTGCTGCAGGCTGTGAAAACAGAGAGCATTATAAAAATAACAGAAATAAAGGCACAATATAAGGAAAAACAGCTGGATGACAGATTAAATAGATGGAAAACCAAAGCTTTGCATGGACAACATTTGAAAAACATTGAAGGAAAATGTGATAACAACTTGACTTGGCCATGGCTTAAGATGGGAACCATTAAGAAAGAAACAGAAGGCTTAATACTGGCTGCTCAAGAACAAGCACTACAAACTAATGCCATGAAAGCGAAGATACAAAAGTCTACTGACAATCCAAATTGCCGACTTTGCAACAACAAAGCTGAAACTGTTTCAGATTTAATACAGTATGTGAGTGCAGCAAAATTGCGCAAAATGATTACAGAGCTAGACATGACTGAGTTGCTAAACTAATCCACTGGGCATTGGGTAAAAAATATGACTTGCCTGTGTCCAAATAGTCATGGGAACATAGGGTGGAAAAGGTTGTCGAGAATGAGAGGGTGAAGACAGACATCTGAATTCAGACAGATAGCCATTTGGAACACAACACACCAGATATCACAGTTGTAGAGAACCGAAGCATACAGCTGATTGATATCGCTGTACCAGGAGATGCCAGAGTCTAAGAAAAAGAACTGGAAAAAAATTACGAAATACTGCAACCTGGCCATTGAAACTGCGTGATTATGGATGAAACGCATAACAGTGATACCCATTGTCATCGGGGCGCTGGGAATTATGTCCAAAAACTTTACAAAGCACATAAAGAAATTGCAACTTCCTGCAATAACTGCAGCAAAGCTACAAAAAACTGCGCTACTCGTAACATCTTACATTTTAAGGAGATACATGGTTGATACCTAGGATGCTGGCAGCAGCCCGTGTCAACCATTAGTGCCAGTCAATTTGAGTGTTCAGTTGACTGAGTTTCATGTTTTATGAATAAAAGTTTAATAATAATAATAATAATAATAATAATAATAATAATAATAATAATAATAATAATAATAATAATAATAATAATAATAATAATAGGAATGGTTGCTGGAATTGGGTATGTCTAGTTTAATGAAGAGAAGGATGAGGGAGGACATGATAGCAGTGTTCCAATATCTCAGGGGCTGCCACAAAGAGGAGGGACTCAAGCTATTCTCCAAAGTGCCCAAAGGCAGGACAAGAAGCAATGGATGGAAACTAATCAAGGAGAGAAGCAACCTAGAACTAAGGAGAAACTTCCTGACAGTTAGAACAATTAATCAGTGGAACAACCTGCCTCCAGAAGCTGTGAATGCTCCAACACTGGAAGTTTTTAAGAAGAGACTGGACAGCCATTTGTCTTAAATGGTATAGGGTTTCCTGCCTGAGCAGGGGGTTGGACTAGATGAACTTGTTGTTGTTGTTGCACAAATTTCTCTTTTTTGACCCTGAGATGGCCAAGTGAATCTTTCTCCTGTCCCACTGGATGGGAAGAAATTCTCTACAACCAATCCTATGGAGATTGAATACCCCATCTTTTATTTGGATGAGGTTGCACTTCCTCATGCAAGGGTGGTCCACAATCTGTGGCAGCTGTGACCTAGGAAGACCTTTGCAGAACTTCATCTGATGTGCATGCTCTGCCCTTCCTTTGGTCAGGGTGCTCTTCAGTAAGTCACTCATGCCTTGGTCACCTGATGGGTGGACTACTGTAATGTTGTACATATGGAGCTGCCCTTAAAGACTACCCCAAAACTTTAATTGGTCTAGAATGCATTGGCCCAGTCATTTACATATGTGCCTTAATATGCCCATGTAACACCACTGCTTTGTGAGCTGCACTGATTATCAATTTGTTTTGGGTAAGATTCAAGGTCCTGAGTGTTACTTCATAAAAATAAATAGGATACTTGGCTCTCATGTATTCATAGGGCCTGGATACTTGAAGGACCACCATCTATTTGGGCAATTTGATCTTATAGGTTTGCTGTACTCTGGATACCTTCAGTTAAACAATACCATCTATCAGGATGCTGGAGGTGGGCATCCTTCGTAGCAACATCTGAATTCTGGAAAGATGTTCCCCAAGATCTGAATGACTTTCACCCTCTTGTTGTTTAAAAAGATCTTGAAGACATGCTCTTTGCCTAGGCAAGGAACAGTTAATTCTGTTTGCTTTGCTCCTGTATGGTTTAATCTTTCTTGCCATTTTATTTTTAACTTGTTATTGATTGTATTTTTCCTGTTTTAGTTGTTATGAGCTGCCCGACCCAGGTTTTTTTTGGGAGTTGGGTGGCATGCAAATTAGCTAAGGATGGGTAATCTAAAGAGTAGAAATCCCTAAATTTAATACTTTGAAATTACTAGTGTTGATACTAGTGCTCTTGTAGCAATGATTGAACATTCCTTATTATTCCTTATATTTAGTGTTCCAAACTTTCTTCTAATCAGAGGTAGTAAGTGGATCAAGGTGAATCAGCCTGCCTATTTGCATGCCAATGTATCTCATTTTAGTTACGACAGAATCTATGGCTGCTTCTGAATATGGTACTTGAACAGAAATTTATTAATTTAATTATTTATTAATGACCAATAAGTATATTTCAGTACGTTTCCCTACCAAAAGGATAAGTAAACTAAAACTTCCATATTATAGAAAATCTGGAATACTGACAAACATGTATGTTTTGGAGAAAAGCAGAAGAAAAAAAAAATAAAAAAACCACCACACAATATAACTAGCAATAGGAAAATTCTGATTCCCAATGAAAAGACCTTCATTTGCATTTGGCCTAGTATCTCTGGCCTTGAAAGCCCTTTTAATAGAATGGTTGAATGGTCCAAGGGAGGCCAAATCACATGACAGTCTACAGAGCATCATGTAATGAAGTCAAATGATCCTTAGGTCACCATTTATGAAGCACAGTTCTCTATTCAATTTCATGCTTAACTTCTGAGACACTCACCTCATCCTGACATTCCTGGAGTTAAGGACTAGGTCTAAGTTAATCTTATCATCTGTCATTTTCACTCTACATTGACCTTAGCAACATTGGAGGACTATTACAGTGAACACATGGTAAGGTCTGAATATGCAGAAACATTTTATATTTGAGGCTTGTATAAAGAACACTGAAGTGAATTCAGTTATACCCCATTTAAACTGTAGCTGCTATGACATAGATGATGAATATAATTCAGACATCCAAAACTGTAAGACAAGAGGGGTCTAAGGAGCTATCTCTGAACCTGTGTTTTATCAATTCTGGTCTAACACCTTGATACTTACACCACACTGACTCATCGTTCAATAAAAGTAAAAATATTTATTTATTCAACTTATTATAGCCACCTTTCCTGCAGTACAACTGAATTTGGGCACAATGCAACAAAGATAAAAATTATAATTAATAAATACTATTATTAATCAGAAGGGACGCGGTGGCTCAGTGGGTTAGGACGCTGAGCTTGTCGATCAGAAGGTCGGCAGTTTGGCGGGTCGAATCCCGAGTGCCGCGTAGCAGAGTGAGCGCCTGTTACTCGTCCCAGCTTCTGCCAACCTAGCAGTTCGAAAGCACGTAAAAATGCAAGTAGAAAAATAGGGACCACTACGGTGGGAAGGTAACAGCGTTCCGTGCGCCTTTGGTGTCTAGTCATGCCGGCCACATGACCACGGAGACGTCCTTGGACAAGCGCTGGCTCTTCGGCTTTGAAACGGAGATGAGCACCGGCCCCTAGAGTCGGAAACGACTAGCATGCATGTGCGGGGGAACCTTTACCTTTACCTTTATTATTAATCAGATATTATTGTCTATTCACAACAATGTGCTACCAGTTCTTTAGCTGGTTTTGGCCTTCAAATGCATCAAAATCTTGCCAAGAACCTAGGATATCATAATGTATCAGCATAGTATCGTATACAACAGATCCAAGCAGTGTTGCTTTTGAATTGACAGATGGAAATTTTGTCAATGCACAGATTTTCTATTATTATTCTGGTCATTTGCATAGATGGCCAGATGTCTTGACTGGATTTGGCATTTTTATCCATCTACTGAGGTCTTCCTAAGGACCTGGGATAGGCTATTATTATTATTATTATTATTATTATTATTATTATTATTATTATTATTATTATTATTATTATTATTATTATTATATAATAATAATAATAATCATCATCATCATCATCATCATCATCATCATCATCATAATCATAATAATCATAATCACAGTCAACCACAAGTTAAGACTGGATTTGGTATTTTTCTCCACCTATTGTGTCCTTCCCAAGGACTAGGATAGGCAAATATACTTGTTTCTATAAAAATAAAGCTAAAAAGGAAATAATGGCTGAAGGGATGTTAATAATACTAAGGCCATTTCATTACTTCATCAGTTCTCTAGGGTTCCCAGGCCTGATGGCACAGTCAAGTATTGAGGGACCTTCAGAAAGTCAAGAGCAATGGCACCAACCACAACTCAGGAAGAAGAATATTCTACAATACAGCTGTAAAGGCGTACCAACTAGGGCCCACCAATACTTCCCTAAATGACTTGAATTGGTGGGATGGACAGATGTAATTGGGGAAACACTGCCTCAGATAACTGGATCCCATGCCATATAGGGCTTTAAAGGTCAAAACGAACATCTTGAATTGGACCTGAAAATAGACTGATAACCAATGCAACGTACAGAGCAGAAGTGTAATATGTGTTCTACTAGAAACAGGCATAATTTCCCAACTGAAGTTTCCAGATACTCTTCAACAGTAGTCCTGTGTGGATTGTATTACAATGGTCCAACTGGGAGATAAGTAGAGCGTGAGTGAATATGCTTAAAAGGCTTGGGAAAATAGAAAAAAGTTATTATTTGATGGTAAAATGTCTAGAATTAGAATAAAAAATTCATTTAGAATTCTACCTATCCACCATATTCCTGGTCTCTTTTTTAATACTTCAAAAGAATGTTACAGGTCTAATCTAACAAGTATAAAAGAATTTATTTTATCTGCATGAACCAATAATCAGAATATATAAAAAATGTTTGCTTATGGTTACAGCAGACGGATACTAATTCCTTCTCTTGCAATCTTAGACCATATGTTACCTCTTTCACACCATTATTACCCTCTTAGAAAAAATAATCACTATAAGCAATTAAGTGATTTGTGCTTTAAATTGTAAGCCGCCCTGAGTCTTCGGAGAAGGGTGGGATATAAATAGGATTAAAAAAAAAAGTGGGTCCAAGTACAGGGACACATTTAATATTAAAAGCAGAAATATGAAATGGCACATACCACTTTCATTAATAAAAGATATTTGTGATTTTTTCCATATTCATGTGTTAAACATTAAAAAAAATCTTAAAGCAAAGATTTTTTAAGGCAAAAAAAAGGGCATGGCCACAAAACACAATTAAAGTGGATTTTTTCAGTTTTATTTTGAATGGACTTCTCACTCTTATTTGAAATTGCATCCTTCAAAATACTCAAGTAAAAATAACGATACTTCTTACAGGCTGTGGGCATAAGTATTAATGTATTATTTGTGCATAAGCTAAGCAAGAACATCTTGAAACTGGCTGACTTCATACATTTCTCACTGAAAGATGACCTCTAATTCTTCTCCTTCAGTGATTAATACAGAGCAATCTTATATTATATTCTATATATACATAAAAACCCTTGTTCCACTGTCTTTATTTTCTGGACTTGCTTAAAAAGTATTTTAGTACAATTTCATTAATATGCAGGACAAGTGCTTACACACAGGGGTCCCCAACGCCCAGTCCGGGGACCAGTACTGGGCTGCAGCATGCCATCAACTGGTCCACACAAACAAGCAAAGCCCCATCTACAGAATGCAGGCAGCACACAAAACCACGCATCCTCTGGTCCATGGAAAAACCTCTCTCCACGGAACCTGTCCCTGGTGCCCAAAAGGTTGGGGACCTCTGCTTACACAGTAATAATCCCCATTAAATTCAATGAAATATAGTATTGTCAGACTGGTGTGTGCAACTTTGTAGCCAAAGACTTTTCCTGTAAAGGCTAAAAACTTTAATGGACACGCTCCTTTCTCTATAGTTTCCCTTTCTGATTTTGTTGCAAAATTTCGGAAGCATGAACTGTCAGCAACCACTGATTTATAAGAGTGATTTACCTTCTGGAGAATGTAATTATGTTCATAGTTAAGAATTAATCAGGTGAAAGAATTATGGAATAATCACACTCTTGACTTTGGAAGGACAAAGTAAATGGAAATTATTTCAGCCTTGTAGGACCCTCTTGGCAAGCAGAGAGCTCCTTCTTACACAGACAGAAGATCAGTTTTCTGTAGGCTGATGATATCCATCTTCATCTTAAAAGATAAAGGATTAGGGGGAAAAATGACTGAGGAATAATGGGAAAATGTAAACTCTCTCCCCTCCCATTTTTAGTCTGTTTTGAAATTCTGAACCAGGGGGAGGGGATTATTTAAACAATAAAATAAATAAATTATACTTGGAAATCTATTCAGTTTAGAGGATAAATAATTAGTGGCAATACTACCCCAAAACATATCTGTTTTAAAGAAATATTGTGTAGTTTTTGTCCATCAAAATTGTGAAGTCACAAACAGAAGACAAAGTCATCTCACCCTTGCAGTGATATTGTTTTTGAAGACAGAAGGTACATATTGTTGCATTTAATAAAATTCTGCAACCACTCGTATTGTGTCCTGGAAGATTACAATTAATGGATGTATTGCTGTACTCATTAATTTGAGAATGGATTTGATTCATTGTCTTGGACTTAAGTGTGAATGTGTTTCTCCGAAAGCATGAATGCAAGCATGAATATACTTAAACACACAAAAGAGTCTGTGCAATAGAATCATTACTGTACCAGACTAAGGAGACAAGCATGGATTTTCCTCAGACATACAAATCATCTAAATGACTTGGGCCAACTGTTCTCTCTCAGTCCTAGACTGGAGAACTGAAAAACAGCTACACTCGACCAGCCTGGTAGTTTATGATCCATAGTCTTCAGTAGATTGATTTATTCTACCTTTATTTTATTTTTTAAATTTATTTTCTGCACATCTCATTTCGAAGTGACAATGTTTCTAGCTTTAAAGGTTTAGGCTTATCATCATCTTCATGTGCACACGCAAATACACACATTTTCTATAACATGCACCAACATTAAAAAGAAGCATATGACTCTCCATGAAAATATAAGTCCTTTTACCTATAACTTTAAAAAAGAACCAGTCTCCATTAGTTTAATGTGATTCTTCTTATGCAGACCTGTAGAAAAAACAAAACAAAAAAGAGTGAGGACTTTTACTCATGTGCAGTTATATGCACAACAGAAGGTCTGGAATGAATGAACCTTTATTGTCAAAGTACAACCATGCATACATTGAGATTGGCTGAGCCTCCCTTCGTGCCCCCACCCCCAACTTACAGTGACACAAACCCTCCATCTTATTATACCATGTGATCACATGTATGTGAAAGCAGCTCACTGCAGAAAACTGCATTGTATTCATGGAGACCAAGTTTTTCCTGGCATCACAATACAATTATTCAGTGTGGTGATTTGCAAGTTGTTGCTAAGGCTACCATGTTTGGGTTAAAATCCTCTGCTGCTAGACCCAGATTAGGTAAACCTCACTCAGCACTAGATAAAGTAGGACCAAACTATTCCCTGAAAGCACTAATAAATAAAGTAAAACTTAAATATTTTGGACACCCACTGCAAAGGCACAAGTTATGGGAGAAACTGGGATGCAGTTGAAAAAGAGGCCAGCAAGAAACAAGTAGGCAAGGTACTATGATTGATAAGACAAGGATAAGCTTACAAGAACTCAGAAATGGTTATTAACAGACACTCCTAGCAAACTGTTATTCATTAAGTCACAAAAAAGTTGAAAGTCACTTAACAACTGAACACCAACAGAATTTAATGGTTCTTTTAATGAAAATATTGCTAGGAATGGATAGAATTAAGACAAGTGAGACAAGGGTCATCAAAATTAAACTTCAGCAACATCAGGGAACATCTGCTAAGATTTCAGTTTGGCTTGCTTTCTGCATTGGGCCAATCCTGGTCATGGTATTTTCTCAGATGTATCTATAGGAACAAGAGTGATCCTCACCCACTCCTTTTGTTTGGATGTTGATCCTAACAAATTTTGAACTAGACTATGTGAAAGTTAAAAATAAATAGTAAGGAATTTATAATAAATTCAAACTTGTCCTTAGTTCCATGATGGAATGCAAATGATATTATGCCTGAATAAAGTTTTGGGGTGGAAACTGAGCATAATACAAATCCAGTGATGTACTAAGGCAGAATCTCAACACACTGTATCTGTGTGACCCTCGCAGATATTTTACGCAGTTATAGTATAAGATATTGCTAGGCAAAGCAAAAGTGGTTTCACTAGAAATAAAAGTATCATCTATAAAGATTGAATAACATATTGCCTGTTTCTGACTATTCTTTTAACTGATGCCCTGAACCACTTCCTAATGGGACATGCATTATGTACTAAATTCCATTTAATTTTAGTTTGTGTCTAGCCTTAGCAGTTCTGCATAGTTATGAATTTTATATAACTGCAGCAGATATTTGGTTTTCATAACTTCCTGTCAGCAAATCTAATAGTTTCTGTGTACTACAGCTGGTTTCAAGATTGATAATAGAAACAATAAAAGAAATATGACTGGCACAAATCTTTCTCTAGCAAACTGAAAATAAGAGAGAGAAGAGGCAAAAGAGGCAATTTTTCTTGATGTTGCTTGAGAATTACTATGTGATGAAGGTCAATAACTACAATTATTAATAAGCAAATTTGATGAGTTGACATATAGAGTGTAATAACAGCAGAACCTTCTTTGCTTAATTAATTTTTATTGGAAAATCACTATTCTGCTCATATAACTAGTATTGCCTTTCTATATTTTATTAAGAACTTTGACTCACAACTGCACAATCACAACAAGCCAAGAACTAAGACAAATACCTTGCCCACAAGTAGAAGAAGAATAAGGCCTTGCAACAACATATAAACCTTGAACAGAATCTAAAGTATTTCAGGAGCTGCAAGACTTGTACAATACTTTCTACTTTCCCCTAGCTTTTCACATATTCTTAATTTTATATGTGACAAAGATCTGTCAGTGAACTTATCCTACATCGTCCACACCTACAGTGAAAAATATTAATGAGATGCCTCTATTTATAAGCATCCAGGTGTATAAAAGAACCTGATTCTATATACAGTTGATTTAAGTCATGTCAAATATCCTTGTTGGAAAGGGATTATTCCCCATCTATTCATTCAATCTTCTGATCCCTCTCTGGTTCTTCATACAAAATAATAATAATAATAATAATAATAATAATAATAATAATAATAATAATAATAATAATAATAATAATAATAATAATAATAATAATAATAATAATAATAATACTTGATTGGTGGGTAAAAATGCCCAATAATCTTCTGGCTGGCTGTGTGATTAAACCATAATTGGTCTACAGCGAGGGACTACTTTGATGTGGCTGTGGCTCTCATGATCCAAGGAGGATGAGAGCCACACCAAAAGTTCAACCATACTGGGCAGGTCTCATCAGAGGAACCAGATGAAGCGTGTCTCTCCCCAAAAACAATACCTTCACCATCAACGGGGGGGGGGGAATAGTGAAAACTAAAGGAATGAAGCAGCCTTATGGAAATAACATCAAAATGCTGAATTAAGATGATCACTACAAATATTTGGGCATCCTTCAAGCTGACAACATTAAACACATTGTAATCAAGAAGGATAGAAGTTAATACATTGTGAGACTAAAAAAAAACCTAAAGTCCAGAAAGATAATGACAATGAATCATGCCCTTCCTCCATGCAGCGACGTGGACAGAAACTTCTTGCCAAGGAAAATACCCTAGGTGGGCTGGAATACTACAAATACACCAGACAGTTAAAGAAGGGGGGGGGGAAAGGGCATTGAAAAAATAGCTGAAGGAAAGCGAAGAAAATGATCTGAAGCTAGTACACCACGAAGGCTTGCTGAATACCATAAATACCAAAGCGATCTGTGAGAAAAACCAAATGAATAGCATCAGTAAATATTTTTTTAAAAATTAGAAAGGAGACATGGCTATACAAAGTGTATGTGTGTGTGTGTGTGTGTGTGTGTGTGTGTGTGTATTAACAGACAAAGCAGATAACAGCATAACTTTTCAATGTCTAAGAACAGGAAAGCTGAAAAAAAGAGACATATGGCGTAATCCTGTCTGCACAAGACCAAGTCTTAAGAACAAATAAACATAGAACCTAAACTGAGAAGAAAGCAATGGACAGCAAATCCCACTTCTACAAAGAAGCTGAAGAAACAATTAGCTGCTGCAACACCAAACAAACCAACTACAAACAGCAACATGACAAAGTTGTAGCAATGGTGCATTGGAATATCTACAAGAAATTCTTGCAAGCAAGAACTGGTACAAACACAAAATACACAAAATAATAGCAAATGAAGAAGCTAAAGTCTTCTGGGACTTTAGAATTCAAACAGACAAGCACCTGTCACATAACATTGCAGACTTAACAATTGTTGATAAAGACAAAAAAGTCTTGACAGTGGACACTGCAATACCTGGAGACAATGGAATTGAAGAGAAAGAACTGGAGAAAATCACAACATACCAGCACCTGTAAATAAAAGTAAAAAAACTATGGCAAAAGAAAGCAAAGATAGTGCCAATAATAATAGGTGCCTTGGGCACAATCCCAAGACATCCGGAGCATCACTTAAGCATCATTGACACTGACAAATTCACCATCAGTCAAAATGCAGCTTTATTTGGAACAGCTTATATCCTGCGACAATACCTTTAATACCATCAACAACATCTACCTATTTCAGGTCCTTGAGAAGAACTCGATAGGTGGATAAAAATGCTAGATCAAGATTAAACATCTGGCTGACTGACAAATCATCATCATCATCATCATCCTGGAAATAATTGTGACCAAGAACATTACATTTAAAGAAATATATAGTGCTTCCCATTTAGGAGACCCATTTTAATCAGAAAGGAACTTAAATGAAAGGGCTTCTTGAAAGTTCCTCAAAACATTTTTTAAAAATCCATTAAATATATTGCAAACTTGATAGAAATATGGACATATCAAATATGTTAAAGGATTATACACATGAGGGGATAGATGGGGAACTCATTAAATTTTCAGGTGACACCACGCTGACAGGAATAGCCAACACTCCAGAAGATAGACTTAAGATACAGAAGGATCTTGACATACTTGAACATTGGGTGCTATCTAACAAAATGAAATTCAGTGGTGAAAAAAGTAAGGTTCTACATATAGGCAAGAAAAACCAAATGTACAGGTACAGTATAGGTGGTACTTTGATCAAAAGTAGTAACTGTGAGAGGGATATCAGAGTCCTAGTGGACAATCACTTAAATATGAGCCAGCAATGTGCTGCAGCTGCCAAAAAAGCCAACACAGTGCTAGGCTGCATTAACAGAGCGATAGAATCAAGATCATGTGAAGTGTTAATACCACTTTATAACACCTTGGTAAGGCCATACTTGGAATACTGCATCCAGTTCTGGTCACCACAAAGTAAAAAAGATGTTGAGACTCCAGTAAGAGTACAGAGTTGCTGGAATTGGGTCTGTCTAGTTTAATGAAGAGAAGGACTAGGGATGACATGATAGAAATGTTCCAATATCTCAGGGGTTACCACAAAGAAGAGAGTCAAGCTATTCTCCAAAGCACCTGAAGGGAGGACAAGAAGCAATAGTTGGAAACTAATCAAGGAGAAAAGCAACCTAGAACTAACAAGAAATTTCCTGACAGTTAGAAGAATTAAGACTTGCCTCCAGAAGTTGTGAATGCTCTGGAAGTTTTTAAGAAAAGACTGGACAACCATTTGTCTGAAATAGTATAGTTTCCTGCCTGAGCATGGGGTTGGACTAAAAGACCTCCAAGATCCCTTCCAACTATATTATTATTATTATTATTATTATTATTATTATTATTATTATTATTATTATTATTATTATTATTATTATTATTATTATTATTATTATTATTATTATTAGCACAGTCAGCCAGATGTTCAGACTGGATTTGGCATTTTTGTCTATCTGGGATAGGCAGATGTGGATGTTTGATGGTATTACAGATATCGTCGCAGGATGGAAGCAGTTCCTATTATGGCCGCCTTTTGCAATTGACTAATGGCAAATATGTCAATGCCAATGGTGTTCAAGCTGTGCTCCAGTTGTTTTGGGATTGCACCCAAGGTGCCTATTACTATTGGTACTAGTCTTGCTTGCCTTTGCCACAGTTTTTCTATTTCTATTTGTAGGTCTTTGTATTTTGTTATCTTCTCCAGTTCTTTCTCGTCTATTCTGCTGTCTCCAGGCACTGCCATGTCCACTATCCAGACTTTTTTGTCTTTCTTATCAACAATTGTTAAGTCCAGGGTGTTACGTTGCAGGTGCTTGTCAGTTTGAATTCTAAAGTCCCAGAGCAGTTTAACTCTATCATTTTCTATGACTTTCTCTATTTTATGACCCCACTAGTTCTTGCTTACAGGCAAATGATATTTCTTGCAGATCTTCCAATGTATCATTGTTGCTTCTATGTCATGCCACTGCTGGTAGTCAGTCTGTGAGATCTTCTTGCAGCAGCTTACCAGGTAGTCCACTGTTTCTTCAGCTTCTTTGCATAGGTGGCACTTACTGTCTGTTGCTGGCTTCTCAATTTTGACTTTGTATGCATTTGTCCTTAAGGCTTGATCTTGTGCAGCCAGAATTAGTCCCTCGGTCTCTTTCTTCAACTTTCCTGCTCTTAGCCATTGCCAGGTCTTGTTATTATCTGCTTTCCCAAGCTTTTTTTTTTATGTACTGGCCATGTAGTGCTTTGTCTTCCCATGCCTCTATTCTGTTCTTCATTTGGTCTTTCTTGTAGGCCAGTTTGGTCTCTCCAGTAGTCAGTAAGCCTTCCTGATATAATAATTTCAGTGCTTCTTCATCATTGTCCTTCAGATATTCTTCCAAAGCCATTTTTTCTTCTTCAACCATCTGATGTACTTGCAGCATTCCACGTCCACCTACTGTATTTGCCTTGGTAGATAGAGTCTGTCAATGTCACTGCGTGGATGAAGGGCATGATTCACTGTCATTATTTTTCTGCTCTTCCTATCCATTGCTTTTAGTTCTGCTTGAGTCCAGTCCACTATTCCAGCTGTGTATCTAATGACTGGAATTGCCCAGGTGTTGATTGACTTCATGGTATTTCCTCCATTGAGTTTGGACTTTAAGATCTTCTTCACTCTCTTGATGTATTCACCTCTAATCTTTTTCTTCACTTCAGTGTGCTTGATGTTGTCAGCTTGAAGGATACCCAAGTATTTGTAGTAATTTTCCTTATTCCTTTTCCTTAATGTTATTTTCATGGGGCATCTTGATTCCTTCAGTTTTCACTATTTTTCCTTGTTTGAGAGTAAGTGTGGCACATTTGTCCAAGCCAAACTCCATTGCAATATCTTGGCTATATATATGGACAGTGTTCAGCAGCAATTCTGTTTCAGATGATGTTTTTCCATATAGCTTCAGATCATCCATGTAAAGGAGGTGGGATAGTCTGCCAGATGATTTTGATGTTTGATAGCCATGTCCTGAGTTATTCAGTATTGTTGACAGAGGAAACAGTGCAATAACAAATAGTAGTGGTGATAATGAATCTCCTTGAAATATTCCTCTCTTGATATTAACCTCTCCCAGTCTTTCACCATTGACCTGCAACTGTGTCTTCCATTGTGCCATCGATCTTTGCACAAATTTTCTGATGTTTCTACTGACTTCTGTTATTTCTAGGCACTTGATTATCCAGTCATGTGGCAGAGAGTCAAATGCCTTTTTGTAGTCAATCAATGCCACATTCAGGTTGGTCTTCCTTTTCTTGCAGTTTTTCAAGATCATTTTGACTATTAGGAGTTGTTCTTTTGTTCCTCTGCTATTGGGGCGGTTTCCTTTCTGTTCGGGTGGAAAAAGATTGTTTTCAACTAGATGCTGTTGTACTGCATCAGCTACCACACCAGTTAGCAATTTGAAAGTTGTTTGCAAGCAGGTAATTGGCCTGTAGTTGCCTGGTGTTCCTCCTTTTGCTGGATTTTTCATTATTAGGTAGGTTTTCCCAGTTGCTAGCCACTTTTCAATTTCTCCTCCTTGTAGTATATTGTTGAACTGCTTGGCAATGAGTGGGTATATAACAGTTAGATGTTTCAACCAAAACCCATGCTGTTCATCTTAAACTGGCTATAGCTGTTATTTGCTGCTTTATTATTTCCAGTGCTTCCTTGATCTTCCTTGTTTCTAAGTGGTATTTCTGGATTAGGTATTCTTTGGTCTTCTTGTTCTTCAGCTTCTTTTCTTTCATCTGTTCTAGCTTGCTTGCATGTGATCTTAACTTGCTGATCTTATTTTCTAGTCTAACCTTCCATTTTTGTGGTGCACTGTTTGTTTGTTTTTCTTCTTTGTTGATTTTGCATCCCAGGTATTTAGTTATAACTGCAGCTGTGCTGTACATTAGTTGGTTTGTTTCTTGCAGTGAATTGGTGCTTTTACTTGATATTGCAGTATTTGCATCTTTTAATGCTTGTGCTAGCTGTTTCTTTGGAACAAGTTTCAATGCAGGCAGCCTTATTCTGCTGCTTTTGTGCTGTTCTAGATGCTCAGTTATTCTTTGTTTCAATTCTTTTATTTCTTTAGTTAGAGGGCTTTGTTCTTCCTGAGGAAGAGGTGCCTGGTTTCCAAATGAGAACAGTTGTATATCTCTGCTGGATTCCTTCACTGCCAACTTCCCCTGGCTTGCCTCTACATTCTGAATTACTTCTGGCAAGGCTTTGATTTCTTTGCCCTGGGTAAACCTTTGCAGTTCATCCAATTCTGTTTCTGTGAATACTTCATTTTGTATTATAAATCGGCATTGATCTGCTAGTCTCTGTTCCGTTATTTCTTATTCTGGATTTTTTTCTTTCCAGAACTGGTGCATTCATTTTAGATATCCTCTTCTTGTTGGACTTGATCTGTAATAACAGATCATTATTTCTTTCTTTTCAATCACTGTATATTTGTGATGGGTAAACACCTTTTCTTCCAGTAGTTCTGCTGCTGCTGGCCCTGGTTGCTCAGCCCACAGTCCTGACTCCTGTAACCCATTTTTCACCAGATATCCAGGAACTCCAACATCTAGCATGGACCTTGTTAACCCAGGTGACATCCGAGCCAGTATGGCATTCTGAAATTTACATCTCACCATATTTTTATGGGAGAGACACTCTTTGTCTGACTCCTCTGATGACATCTGTCCAGTATGGTTGAAACTCTGGCATAGCTCTCATCTTCCTCAGAGTACACAAGCCCCACAACCATGTCAAGATAGTGCCTCACTGGGGGATTATTATTATTATTATTATTATTATTATTATTATTATTATTATTATTATTATTATTATTATTATTATTAATATTATTATTATTATTATTACATTCACACACATAGAACCCCCCTGCATTTTTATTATCCATAACTTTATGAAGTTTATTTCAAGCCTTTTAATAATTGGAGAATAGAAGTTGGGGGTGGACAAGAATTCACACTGAATATATGAGTAGCTTAGCTCAGAGAGCAGAAAAGAAAGAAAGAAAGAAAGAAAGAAAGAAAGAAAGAAAGAAAGAAAGAAAGAAAGAAAGAAAGAAAGAAAGAAAGAAAGAAAGAAAGAAAGAAAGAAAGAAAGCTCTTAGTTTTCTGTCATTTGTTACTCCATCTCTTTTTTCTTGAAGAATGAGAAGGCATAGCAGGCTTTGAAAGATGAAGATACTGGGCCTGTTTCCTGTTCTATTATTAATGATCATCTCTGCTGCTTAAACTGTAAATCATTTGAGTTCTTCTGGCATTTGGACTTCCAGAAAACTTTCAGAAGATCTGTAAAATGCAATAGCTCCTTGTACAGCTCGATAGTATCAAGGTAGATAAGCTAATGATCTGATTTAGTGAAAGACTTATTTACTCATTTACTTACTTATTAGATTTAAATTCCCCCTTTCTTCCAGGAACATAAAGCCATGAAATTAAAGAATACAGTTGCATCACATTCTATTACAATGGCCTTAACTTGGTCCTCAAAAACCAAATATTTTGCAAGATGTTGAAAGATTTCCCTTAGAAAAATGGTTTAAAAGTGTGCTTGGGTTGAGGGGAGAAAGAGAAAGACAGAGAGAAGGAGAGAGAGAGAGAAAAGGAGAAAGAGAGTTTGCATCCATAAATCCCTCAATGTAATTTTTGCAAGACAATTTCAGACAGGAAAGGTGAAATATTCACTTTTGCTAACAAGCAGGATGGAGCAGGTAGACTGAGCTTCATTTGCCTCCCATGCCTTGTTAAGTTTCCTCATCCCCTCAGCAATTCTCTCTCTGTTTAACTTAGTGTTTCAAAAGTCACCTTTCAGAACAGACAAATTATCCATTCTGTTATGTCACATTCTCAAGGAGATTCAGCCGTAGCACTTCATTTGAGCATAAGAAGAAACCTTTAGCCAAAATAAATGGTCTTTTATTTACAGACATATTTCCCTAGTGTACCTCAAAGGGATCATCGAAGCTGAAATTCCATCTTTCCCAGAGGTTGCAGAGGTCCAGCAGCCCATTTACAGAATGACGCAGATGAGTATTAAAGTAATAGCCTGCATATCATTATACATAATTGTTAACTATAATTATAATCCTTTATTTCACTATCTTTCTAAATTGCTACCCTCTGTAATTTTTATCACGTCTGGCATAATTATTTTAGAGGTGCTGATCGCATTTAGAGAATAATATATTTGACTGGGAAGGAGGGGAATGGTGCCTCAGAAAGATAAACTAATTGTTGCTTATTTTGTACTTGAACTTTGCAAAGTCATCTGCACCTGTACAGCTGCTGCAGTGTGATAGAAATGACTTTTAGATACTTACAGTTGTATATGTAGAAGAAGAGACTCTTTAATATTATAAGTAGGTATTTCTTTATGTATTGCATGTATAGTCCATTAGATGTACAACTCTGATAAAGTCTGAGCAATTTGGTCAAGCTGGCTGAGGCTGAAGGGAAATAGCTCCAAAATAATTGGAGATTCGAGTTTTAGAAATCTGCTTTAAATTGAGCCATAAACCAGTTTGTTACTGGCTAACCTTTTGATTTGGTGGCATGGTAATCACCATGTTTATTTATCAGTTAGTACTAGAATTAAGTCAAATTCAAGAGGATCTACAGCAGTTACAATCTGATCAAGAACACTTATATTCTCTGAGCTTGTTTGCTTGTTTGCATTACCCAACTAGGTAGTAACATCAGCATAAGTGGAATGGGGGGTTTGCTACCCATTTGTATATAGTAGCTTGCCCTGTATATAAAGTGGCTTGCCCTGCCAGACCAGGTACCAGCAACACTATGGCAACATTGGCAGGGCAAGCTACTGTGAATAAACAGGGAGAAAACCCCACTTACTTGTACTAATGTTATTAACTGATTGGGTAATGAAATATCTACAATCAAACAACCAAGCTCAGAGACCAATGAGAACTTTGCAGTT
This sequence comes from Vipera berus, assembly GCF_964194415.1. Lineage (NCBI taxonomy): Eukaryota > Metazoa > Chordata > Lepidosauria > Squamata > Viperidae > Vipera > Vipera berus. The sequence goes on from NC_138202.1 coordinate 61,231,023, forward strand.
CAACCCTGAGCTACTGTCAAGCACAAGGAACTAGAATGACACTGTGAGCTGATCAGAGAACTTTCTTTACTGTTGTTTATCTATTTACACATTTTTACCCAAGCTAACTCCATTCTCTTGAGAACAACCAAGGGCTCGAGAAATTTTAAGTGGGGTCAGGTCTCTGTTGCTTCCTCCCCTGCAGGGATTTCAAACTAGCAGGTCTCTTAACTCCACCCTCCACTCTAATTGCAAATTCCATAGTTTTCTTCTATTATTTTTCAACCACTAATTAGCTGAAGATGTTACTTCATATTAGATAATGGTTGGTGGTGCTGGTGGCTTATTTATTGAAATTTATTGGCCACCCAATTCCTATGTCTTTATATACAGTAGTGGCCAAAATTGTGGAAACCTTTTGGAAAAAGTATATAGTAGAAATGCCACCTTTGGTTAAGTTTCCATCATTTTTTCTTCTAATTTCTTTATAACTGTAGCCCTGTTCACTTAATAATGGTATTTCACATGGCTTTCTGGGCAACCAGTCAACTCTTTGCAGCATTACTTTAATTTTATTATGTTCTACAAGCTCACTAAATGAGAGAACACAAAAAAACTAAACCAACTTGATAGTGATCACATAACACACTGTCAAATGTCCTCCTCTCAGCTTCAATACACGATATCAATAACTGAATCCTACTGTGATCTGATTGGCTCATTGCCAAAACAAGATGACACCTGATTGGCTCTCTAAACACTCATGCTTATTGGCTACAATCAGATGAAGGAATGCTACCTGATATCAACCTAAGCAAGTTGTGCTTTCTTTTTCTGGTTATTTGGCTATATTTTTTTATAGAATACAGTACAGATAATTGAACAAACTTTGTTGCATTACATTCTTGATTAAATATGAATGTGAGGGCAATCCGGCTGCGACATCTGTCACCCCATTGATCGCCAGGGTTGATTCGGCTGATCTGGCTGGCTAGGAGGGTGTCCCCTTCCTCCCTCACCGCTCCATATGCATTCCTCCTGAAGCTGCATGCTCGGTGGAAGAGGACAACCATCCCAGACAGAAGGAGTGTACCGATCTTTGGTCAAGGGTATACGATTAAATTATCTTTCCATTGATATATAATTTTATGGTACTACTCCCAAAAAAGTGGTGTTATTAGCCATTAAACCTCAAAAATACACTTTTACCAAAACGTTTCCACAATTTTGGCCACTACTGTATAAATAGTCCCCACTGCAATTTTTGTTAATTTTTCTGGTTTTCTTACTGGGGGGAAATAATCCAGCAGCACCAGTAGGAGTTATTTACTCATTGCAAATAGAAAATGTGGAAGCATAGGAAGTAAAAGCCCCATTTCCTGTGTCATAGTCCTTAGTACATGCCCTAGTTCATTTATCAGATGTTTATTAAAGACATATTTATTGATCTTTTAATAACTGTTGAATTTTTTTCCCCCAGAACAAGAGGTTACATAATTATCCCACCATTTCTTGATTTCAGCAGCTTGGGATGAGGGTATGTAATATAGAGTGGTGTAGAGTGGCGTTGTTTTTAAATCACTGAATGTGCAAAGTCCTTGCTAATATACTACATTTTTTTACCTGGGTATCTAGGAGAAGATCCTGAATTTATCTTCTGCTGAGTCTTGCTGGGCAAAACTACCATGTCTTCTCCTCAGGTATTATGATAAGTGGCAAAATTCTATTTGCATTCAGAAAAGAAAAAGAAAAGAAAGAAAAGAAAAAAAATGGGACTTTACTTGAGCCCGCTTTGAGGGGTGATTTGACTGAAGCTTTCTTGCATTCAAAGCTTTCTGCTAATTCTAATAAACAGAAGCCTCAGGGTTTAAGCTGCTTCAACTTTACCAACTCTTCCTATACCAGTTACGTTCAACCCAATCTGAGTGAAAAGAAAACCTACTGTACTGTTGTGCTTTTCTCCTTCTGGAGGTTTTGCTTCAGTGATCTGGCAATCATTTTTTGCAAGTATAGTTAAAACAGAGATGCACAATTAGCCAGATGGGAAGAAAAGAAGCTTTAGCAAAGCCTTAACTGAAAGATCCCTCTTGATAAAAAGCAGTTGGAAGGGGGACATTGCACAGATTAACATATTGACCATTAGATTTTGGCTTTTATTTCGCATTTTGGAAACATGTTTTTAAATGATCACAATGAACTAAAATAAATAGTGCTTATATGATACTCTTCAGTACTAAGGCTTTTTTCCCCTCTGGAGTAAAAAGAAAAAAAAATTGAAAATGTAGGGGGAATAGGAAATAACTATTTTCTCTTCCTGGAGTGAGCTGTCTATTTCTGGTATGTAGAATATTCATTGTTCTCATAAGAGATCCTAATTCAAAAGTCCAGTATTCACAGGCAAGAGAGAGGGATGAAGAAAGAGAATGGGAAAGTGGTTGACAAGAGCAAAATATTTTGAAGACCAATGCATTTTAGCTAAGATTTCTCCTTATACAAGAGAGACATCTTACATCCCATTGCTGTGCTATCTTCTTAGTTTCCAAGTCCATTAATCTCTCAAGGTCATTCTATGACATAAATTGTTCAGCAACAATACTTGTCTTAGTCTCCTCATCCTGAAAATATTAATTATACACCTCAAAACCAGTTGTGTTAAACTTTGAAACCTTACTTTGTTGGTTTTCAGGTTGTGTGTATCTGTGTACATGTGTACATATCAATATTTTAAAAGGAAATAAATTCTTGCTGGAAATACACCCCAGAGAGATAACCTTAAAACTCAAGATTTTTACTGATCTATAGTTGCTTTTATTTTTCTAAATGGTCAATGGTGTGTTTATGACATTTGATTCCATCCTAATTCTAAGTCTGCCTGGAATAATACTTAGAAGTAGGATGGAATCAAATGTCATAAACACACCATTGACCATTTAGAAAAATAAAAGCAACTATAGATCAGTAAAAATAAATTCTCCTGTTTATGGAGAAGAACTTCAAATTGGGTCTTTTAAATCTGGCATTTTTTCCATTCTAAATCTGATACAATCTGTGTAGTTTCATGCATTATCTTACCTAAGCATTCAACGAACAGATTCCAAAATTCCAGTTCTTATCCATGACTTTCTTAAAAGCAGGATGGAAAGCATGTAGGAATTTGTGTGTTACTGGACTCTCATTAACCTCAGGCTATATAGCTAATATATTAGAAGTTTTATTTCAGCAATATCTGCACGGGTCCAGGTTCAGAATCCTTCCAATAAAACCTTAGCTTCAGAGGTTGCCTGGTGCAGATATTCTAATGTCAATTTTCTTTGGCTCTTGATACATGGATTGAACATGTTATCTAAGCTACAAAGATACATAAGAATCACAATTCTTTTTACAGCTCTCTGTTTCTCAGCTTCAATCTTCAAGGTAGATCCCTAGATATTTTGCCAGCTATATGTTGATGCTTACTTGCCATTTTCCTGTCTCTCTCTCTTAAGTTTGGATTATGATTGCTTATACCTTGATTTTTTTTCCCAGCAGCCTGACATTAGGTGAAAAAAATCAGAAACAATTCTCCCATTTCCTAGCACTGCATCACAGCTTGTTAAGCAACTGCCATAGATGATTAAGAGCAGGAATATCCATGGACTGGGGTGGGGCTTTAAAAAAGATCAATATGGAAATATTGATTGGGAGGTTCCAGCTGCCATCTTAATTTTTTGAAATCCCCTCCCCCCAAGACTGAGGTAATGAAGGAATACTTTTATTATATATTTTTTCTCTCTTCTCTTCCTTTGGCCCTTCATGAGGAGTGTACTGATTATTAGTACAAGTTGTCCACATTGCAAAAGGCATTAATCACATGAACATGGGAAATTGAAAAAAATGAGTATGGAGACAGATATGCTACTGCCTAGCTCCAACGTCCCTGTATTTGCAAGTTCTTGAGATCTTTCCATATTCAATGCAAATCTCTTAAACTCTCTCTGAACATATATATATATATATATATATTCATGGTTACCTAATAGTGGAGATATTTAAATCATATTCACACAAGAGCTCTTAGAAATTCTGTGCTGCTCTGTCCTGCTATTCACTTTTGGGCTTGCTTGAGTTTAGGCAAATATCCAAGTGAAGTTTTATAGATGTTTGAGATTAAATTTTGTGCAAGATGAGAAGCTGATTTGCATGATTTTATGACATCAGATATTAAGGTGTCATGAAGCCATCCAGGATAGATTTTCATTTGCTTGGAAGAAAAAACAAGGGTTTGAACTCCTTGTGATCTGATTTGGGGCTGCAGTGAAACTCTAGTCCCAGACTGCTTCTTTAGACCCTTGAAGAGTGACAAAAGGTGGGCCTTTGGTAGGATCCAATCTGGGTTGGTCACTGAGACCACACTCAACCAGAATGTTCCAGGCCTCCAGACTCTATTGAAATGTTCCAGTAGAGAGAGGTTCCCTGGTGATGGGGTCCAGCATAAATCCAAAAGCTCAGAAGAATAAACCTCTGGTCCCAGTGACTGACTGAGATTGGATCCTGAAACATTATCCTGGGACATGGATGTTTGCCTTTATTCACTGGCCGTTTTGCCAAACCCAACTTGTTTTTTTACATATGATATCATGGGAGAAATGAAAAAGAAAAGCAGTTGTTCAGTTCAGTCTCATATGAATTATCAGGTGACTGTTATTCATCTTGATTACAGATAGGTGATAATAATACAATTGAAGTACAGAAGTTTAGAATTTTACCATTTATACCACATTCACCTTTTTTATGTCATAGCATAGCAAGAGTAGACGGAGAAGACCAGCAAATTAATTTACTATACTTATGTCTTGATGAATGAAAATTAACATTCAGGAATTTCCTCGTCATTATTCAGGAACATTTTATCTCACTGCACAGCTCTCTTCTCAATGTCTTTGTCTGAAATATGTTGTTGCTCAGAGAAGGGATTATTTTTTCCACAAATGACTATATCTACAACTGTATTTGTAACTACTGTATATATTACCAGTATCTGTATCTATACCAGTACCTATCTCTCTGTCATGTCTCTATCCTGTGGTGGGATTCAAATATGTGAAAAATTGGTTCTCTGTGTGGATGCCACTTCCAGAAGTCCATTCTGGGCCTGGGCAACAAAAAATTAGCTACTGGTTCTACCGAAGTGGTGCGAACTGGCTGAATCCCACCACTGTCTCCATCTCTATCAGTTTTAAGGGACTTGCATAATTAATGCCTCTGTGAAGTTATGCTGGTATTTCCTGTGCTCATAAAACTCTTGTTTGGAGTAGCCTCCCTTTCAGTTGCAAAACTTTGTCTGTGTTCTTACAACACCATTAACTGGGACTGTGTTTTATCTTGTATGCAATGAGCCCAGTTGACTCTGGCATTAGGAAGAAGCAATGTTTAGTTCCAAACACCGCAGTTTTCTGTGAATTAAAGCACCTTTCTCCACTCAATGTGCAAAATATTACATCCTAAATTCTTCAATAAAAAAGGTAGGGGTTATAAAGTGGTTTTTTAAAAAATACAAGCTTTTTACTATAGAATTCACTATCCAAATCTGGCAGCCTTTTGAACCTGATTTCCTAACATTAATGATCAAGCTATTCATTCATTAGGTTGTTGCTGTTTCTCTTCTTGCAGGCACATACCAATGGCAATAGCTCCAAATGAGAAAAATCTCTCATGTTTAAGCTCTGAAAACCATACCAGCCACTATTCTGTGTTCCCAAATGTAGGCAAGGCTCCAAAAGTGTCCAGTGTCTGCTGTCATATTTTCTGGCATGCCACTTGTGGATGCTTGTCTTGTACAATTTCCCCTACTTGGATATGGTTGTCCTGCACCAATCCCCCCACCCCAATGACTTTCCTTATGCCATCACAAAGAATTGCTTACTCATGGGTAATCCCCATTTGGATTTGTGTGGCTATGCACAGGTTTGTGCCACATGATTTTCAATCTATATTATCACAGTATTTTAGTTTATTTGGTTTCTTGTTTGCCTTTTCCAACACCCTCCCTCTTTCTCCTCCTCCTTCTTTAGCCTGTAAACATCTCCATTTTTACAAGCTGTAGTAGTGACAGTTTAAAACAAAACACCACATGTGAGATCCCTCAATGGCCCTAGTCTTCCTGACAAAATACTTTACTGAATTAGTAAAAGTGCACAAGAGGTTTGCGGAAGCCCATACTTAGCATGCATTTAATGTCCTTGTTAGCCTAGTTTGTCATTTAGCAGGTGGACAGAATGAAAAGTGAAGTTCTAACCAATCATGATCAACAGGAGTGCACTGAGCCAAGGGACACACATTTATTAAGTGACATTTCAGCAGGTCCAGGCATGCTGCAGTTTTAGTTAGTATTTTCACACCACGTACTGTACCATTGCTTCAGAATAGAACATTGTGTGTGTATATGTATATGTAAGTGTTTAAGGGCTCCACAGATTTCAAGGGAGTACTCAATCAAAGTACCCCTGGAAGTGAAATGATTCTATGTTTCTCTATCAAGACAGAATGGCCATCCTGCTCTGCATTGCTCAGTAACTGTGTTCTTTACATGCACAGATGCAGATGTTACTGTTAATGAAGGATAGGACTGATTAAGGTAGATGAGCCATGCCTCAAAAAAGAGTTGGGGAAGAGTGATGTGCTTCTGCTAGGGAAAACACTTTACTGAGAAGGATTGTAAGTAATTTACAATCCCTCAGTAAGAGGGTCTTCATGCATATATGTGTGTGGGGATGTGACTCTACTGAAATAGAATCAGCACTAAATCATGGATTTCCTGAAACAGCACAGCTTAACTTGATTCCTCTCTTGACTTGGCAAAAGGTTCACAGACTTGGATCAACTAAAGTCAAATTTCTTTGCAGTCAAGAATGCTTATACCTCTATAGCATTAACGCAAATTAAAGATGCCTCATTATATATCACTTAGATAGAGACATGAGAGGAAATCAAATCACAACTGATTCACTTAAGTTATTTTGTATATCTAAACATGTGTAGTATTTTATTTTATTTATTTATTTTATTAGATTTATATACCGCCCTTTCCCGAAGGACTCAGGGTGGTTTACAGGGTATTTAAAACAAAACCAGTACAAAAGTTAAAAACAATTAAAAAAGATTAAACCATCCCTAAAATTAAAAACCCCAGTTAAAAATTCTCAGCCTGGGCCAGAGAGCTCAAAGAGCCAGGTCTTCAGGTCCCGGCGAAATGAACGAAGGTCGGGGGCAGTCCTAAGCTCCACGGGCAGCTGGTTCCAGAGGGCAGGTGCACCCACAGAGAAGGCCCTTCCCCTGGGTGTTATCCGCTGGCAGTCTTTTACCGGCAGCACCCTGAGAAGACCCTCCCTGTGTGAGCGCACTGGACGAAGGGAACTTGATGCTGGCAGCAGGTGTTCCCTCAGATATCTATCCATCCATGCATCCACCCATCCATTTATGATTTATCTATCTACCTGCGAGAGCAAAGTTTCTGTCAGCTCACTAGGTTATTTAAAAGTGCTATTGTTTTCCAAAATATACAGGCTACATTACTCCAGTATCCTCTCCTGTGCAACCTTTCCATACTTATTGTGACACATCTGTCTTATATTCACCGGTGACAAAGGTTACTAAAATGTATCTAAAGCTAGATACAGAAGGTGTGTATCTAGCTTTATAACCTTTGTCACTTAGAACTTTTTCTCCACAATGAAAAGGTTCAGAAATATTTTAAAAAATCTAGGCCTCAGGTCTGTCGTGTGTGTTTAGGTAAAAGGACAGAAGTAGGTGTAATGTAATTGCACTTTGACATCATCCTCAATGACTGATGGTTCATCCCAGCTTCACCAGAAGGCCCAGGCAGTGAAGCCTGCTCTGCTCCTACTGGAGAAAGATTGAAATATTCCTTACTTGTAGAAATCTGTTCTAATGCATGGGTAGCCCATAGAAAGTGAATAGAACAAACTAAAGACTGGGAAAGGGACATGCTGGACAAAGGACACAGCAATTTAATCTAGGAGTAAAACATCCAATTTTAGCTGCAGGAGCCATCATATATTTCAATACCTATAAAAAGAATGATCAATACTGGACAGTCAGATCTCGTTACCAAGGAATAATTACCAATATAGTTGAAAGGACACTTTCCTGCATTACTATTAAAGCAGAAATGTTGGCATGTGGGAAGTAGTTACAAAATCAGAATTGCATATTAAGCCAAAGTAACTCCAATTTTGGTCTATTTAATTTAACATGAATTTGTATTGAAGTAGAAAGCTTTAACCAATCAGGCACACCATTCCTGGACTGATTTTAACCAGTGTTCTGTCACAGTTTTTCAATCTAATTTACTTTACTAAACAAGGAAATTGCTTGTAAATAATTTTCTCTTTCTGCATTCCCCACCCATGTTCTTCAGCATGAAAGAGAACAAAGTGAAACAAAGCTACTTCTGAATCTTCTCTTTGCCTGAACTCAAACTCATTGAAATATAGATAATTTTCTCTGACAGAGTCTTCCACTGTTGCACAAAGTAAGATTAAGGATAATTTATATTCGTTTCAGAAATAAGCTTAACTCAATGGTAAAATTGTAGGTGCCCATGAGTATACTTCAAGGAATACTAAACTAGCAGCCCTGTAATTTTATTGCTGATATTCACTCTATGACAAACTCTCAGCTACAGTACTCAGTTTGTATATAACATTAGAAAATGAACCTTATGAATTTTAATATCTTTTTACTTTGGACATTGATGTATGCTTTGTGCAGCTGTACTCTTCTATATGCTGATATAAATAAAAGGTATCCTTAATCAAACATTTAAAGACTGTTGTAGTTTCCAAGTGGGTTTTTTTAATAGAGGTTGCAATCAACCATAAATATTTAGTGAGACTGCTTTAATCTTAATAATTTAAAATAATATTAAAGGGGGAAGCCATCACTGTTTATATGTCTGTTTGATAGGTCAGAATCAACATGAAAGCAACTTGGAAAGTTGAACATAATGAAAGCAAATTGCATCTTCTCAGCCAGGAGACCTTTCTCTTATAGTAATACTCAAACTGCTTAGAAATAATTTATACAATTGAAACAGTCTGCTGAGAACTGGAGCTGAATGCACCTATGTTTATTTCTCTCTAACTTGGTAAAGTTGGTAAGTTTACAGTGTGCTGACATTACAGCAATTGTCTACAAATGACCTTTGAGAACTTTTTTTTATCAGCAACATAGATAAGTTGCAAGCTAGATACAGGTAAGAATATAGCAGGAATATTATGGTTTCTCTGTATATCAAACTCCACATAGTACTATGCTCTCAACTTACCATTTTTTTAACCAGGTAATTGGGCTCTTTCATGGTACCCGAAGAATTGCTTACTTTGAAGGAAATGGTAGGAACGTTTTAGATGGAATTCTATTCTTTTCACCTGGACAATCCAAATAAACCTAGGAAAGTATACTCTTCTAAAAGGAGAGATGAGATTGAGAGGATCAGAGGTATGGATGGTATGGTAGCTAGTACACTTTCATAAACACACCTAATGCCATCTTTTTCCAATCAACCCAAACAGGATTTAAGTAAAATGTCTCCTGCCAATTCCACGATATACCTACCACCAATACTTACAAACTGTACTCAGCCTACTCTAAACAAACCACATATTAGTCAAACTCACAAAAATAAGGTGGGGCTAAGTCCAGCACCTATAGTCTCTCTCAAAGGTACCTGAGAACTAAAACCCCAATCCATATTTCTACTGCTGACCAGGCTGTCCTCACTCCCACAAATCCCCACACATTAAGAAGCACAAAATAGCCCACTTCTCAGGGAATTGAGGGATGAACTGGGACAGCTCCAGAGCCCTGTGGAATTACACAGGACTTATTCTGACTTTTATCTAAACACTCGGGCCCAACACATGAAGTCCCAAAGCCACATGGTCTTCTTATCCCACATTCTTACATATCCACTTTTCCACCTCTTTCCATTCCTTATCCAAAATAAAAGCAACATCCACAAACTTACTCCGGTTCCCTTTTGCCAGGCCACAGTGGTTCCCCAGAAAAGATGTCATGGCCTTCTCCCAGGACCTACCTAAGCCTACCCAAGACATCTATAGCCCAGTCCAAGGGGATCCAAAAAAATCCAACAACATCACTGTTGGATCCAAAAGCTCCAGAAACACACCTAGCCATGTTGCTCTGACATCAGCACTAACTCATTATGGTTCCAGCTGGTAGGTAGGTCATTCTCATAGTCAAGTAGCCTGAACTGATGCCTCAGTTGGCTCATCCACTCCAGTGGGGATAAAAACAGCAGCCTCCATCCCAGTCATTAGTGATGAGCAACCTCCACTGTCATGTTAGTCCAAAACCATGTCCCACCACTGAAAAGACCCAGTTGTAGTTACTATCCCTGTCATTTAGTCCCTCAAATATTAATGATTGCACAGAAATTCAAACTCAGACTCCTTCTCTGCTACATGCTGGATGGAAGATAAAGCAATGTAAGATTGTTTGTGATCTTTAAAGCTTTGTAGTGCTTTCTAAAAAGAAATGGTATATCTGAAAAGAAAGCTGTTTTCCAGTTTGAATAATATTTGCTTCCTTCAATACTCACTGCTACTTTTAAAAAATGTTTGATATTGGATCATGTTTAAAAAGGTAAATTATATACATAACTGATGAAAATTCTCTGATTTGGGGGATGCCCACATGCACCCTTTGTAGTCCATTATCTCATTTCCCCTTTCTGGCTCCATTTCCCTGGTTTATAGGTTAGACAGCATAGAAGAGATAATCTTCCTTCCTATTCCTGTTTTCCATCTTCAGATACTTTTAAGAATGTATTGCCCTTCTCCTCTACCTCAGACATTGCTGGTTCATGCTAAAATAAAACACTGACTTGTCCACTTGTTCTTATGGCACCTAGGAAGAGGCTTTTCAATGCAACAAGAAAGTAAGGCTTGGGATATTTGCAGATAGCCTTTTAGAAATGACACAATCCTCCTCCTCCTCCTCCTCCTCCTCCTCCCAGCTCTAGGAAAAACATTGATAGGTTGATGACATTCACTGCCAGTTTCCTAAGTTCCTATTTATTTGTTTGACTTGATAGGCCTGATGACAGTCAATCTGCTTCCCAGTGGTTTAATGGAACCAGCCATTTGGAAAAGGTGCCGTGTGGAAGTGCCCTAATATTAGTTAAAGTTCTTCTAGAACACTTTAAATGTATATTGTAACTAATTCCATGGGACAGTATGAAAAACAGAGTTGGAAACATGTTCCCCACTTCTACACTATGATTTTTGTCAGTCCTCACATTCAATGTACAACAAGGGGAGAACACAGTGATAGAGGGATTTAAAATATCCTTGAGGACTCCAGTGGTTTTGGACATCAAATGATAAACACATCCCAGCTGTCAAGAACATATGATAATAGGGACTTCTAAAGAATCAAACTGTGAACAAAGCAGGAAGCATCATTAAGATAGTAGGAGCCAATTGGCCTGCCACAGAGGACAAAAGTATATCTTGACACTCCAGGGATTTGTAATTAAGAGGTCAAGAGCAATGATTTATTAAGGCCAACAAGTTGACAAAAGAAGGGAGAGAAAAGCAATATAGAAAGTCAGCACAAAGATTCAGAGTGGAGACAAAGGCAATATTCTCTTACTTGTGAAAGCATTAATTTCAGAGTTGTCTGGTGATTTTATTGTCTCATTATTAATGCTGTGAAAGTTAGATTCTAAACCAAGCCAGTTGTGTTAAGACTCATCTACAATAGACTGATGTAATAACAAATCTGAAATGGATACCATAAAAGAACAAAGCATCCACAATTTCTGGAGTTGTGGAGTCACAATACAATCTTTGCCCTTTCATATTTACATCATTTGGGGCATTTGAATCATATGATTACAAGCAGAGATCCATACATGGCTTGAAGATTAATGTTAAAAATGAAAATGGCTTGTCTCTAGATATTTTCTTTTCCCATTGCAGACTACTAATAGTTTGCAGGTAGCATGAAAACTACAAAAATACAAATAGAATTTTTGGAAATGAACACTCCAGTTGGGTGCATGTATATTCTACATGCCATTAAGTAGAAAGCCTATCAGTCTGAATAAAATTAATATATAAAAATGCAACTCTATGTCTGTGTCAGGTCCCCAAAGAAATGTATTTTAACCCTATGCCTATTTTCTACTTTTCTGTAGCCTTTCTTTGTGGCCTGCAATTCTTTTGGGATGGGGGAGCTTTTGGGATTGCTTTGCACTGTCTGCTATGATGCCCTTCCCCCAGGGGATGGAATATCTCACCCTTATCTGAGAGACGGTTTGTGGTTGGAGCCAGAAGAAATCAAAAATGAGAGAGACCTTGAGGAGCCCGTTGAAAAGACCAGTTACCAAAACATGATGCCACCTGTGTATTGGCCTGGATTCAAATGAACCCTGAGACTCTGGGGGGAGGAGTATTGAATGTTGCTTTTAATATATTGTTTCGCGGGTTTTTCTCTCAGATCTTGCCTTGATTCCCTGCTGTCGCTAGCCCCTAATAAAAGTTTCTTTTGAGACAATGCCTCTTTCAAGAGTTCTGCTTTCTTGGGCAGCTTAGTTGAGGTAGCTCCTTACAGTCTGTTTACTCAGTATAATTTATTTTTATGTCATGGACACCAACTTGAAGAAATTTAGTTTAGTTTTAAAGTAAACCTCATTTAATTTCAAATTAGCACATCATGACAATGCCTAAATTGGTCTTGCTGCTTTGTGATATTTCTTGCTGTCCCATTCCTGCTGCATCCATTTGCGCAAATGTGATAAGATGCATAATATATGTTGCTGATTCTCTTTCAGTTTGGTATAATCTTATACAACAGTGAGTCAACACAGGAAAACAGGTCTAAGAATGCAATAATAATAATAATAATAATAATAATAATAATAATAATAATAATAATAATAATAACAACAACAACAACAACAATAATAATAGATAAGAAAGGCCATACTGAACTTGAATCAATACTCAAAGCAGTTCAACTGTTTAGCAGTGACATCAGAATGGACTTTGGACTTGGAAAATGTGCTATATTATCCATGCAGCAAGGAAAAATGGGAAAAATAGAAGGAATAGAACTGGGAAAGGAAAGTATTATGAAAGCACTAGCAAAGGATGATGGTTACAAATACCTAGGCATATTGGAAGCAGATAACATCTTGAATGGAAAAGTCAAAGAGTCAACACAAAAGGAATATATTAGGAGAGTCTGCAAAATACTAACATCAAAGCTGAATGCTGGAAATATAATTAAAGCCATTAATACATGGGCAGTCCCAGTGATACGCTACCCAGCTGGAATTATCAACTGGACTTTGGCTGAATTGGAACACCTAGACTGGAAAACGTGTAAACTTTTGAATATGTACCATGCTTTACATCCACGAAGTGACATTGACAGGTTGTACCTGCCAAGAAGAATAGCGGGCAAAGGGCTACTGCAAATCCACCAAACTGTATAAGAAGAAAAACAAAGTTTGAAAGACTATGTAAATCAAAGTACAGAAAAATTGCTGCAGGCTGTGAAAACAGAAAGCATTATAAAAATAACAGAAATAAAGGCAGAATATAAGGAAAAACAGCTGGATGACAGATTAAATAGATGGAAAACCAAAGCTTTGCATGGAGAGCATTTGAAAACATTGAAGGAAAATGTGATAACAACTTGACATGGGCATGGCTTAAGTTGGGAACCATCAAGAAAGAAACGGAAGGCTTAATACTGGCTGCTCAAGAACAAGCACTACATAAACTAATGCCATGAAAGTGAAGATACAAAAATCTACTGACAATCCAAATTGCTGACTTTGCAATGTCAAAGTTGAAACTGTTTCACATTTAGTATGTGAGTGCAGCAAAATCGTGCAAACTAATTACAAAGCTAGATATGACCGAGTTGCTAAACTAATCGACTAGGCATTGTGTAAAAAATATGACTTGCCTGTGTCCAAAAAGTTGTCGAGAATGAGAGGGTGAAGATCTTGTGGGACTTCCGAATACAGACAGATTGCCATTTGGAACACAACACACCAGATATCGCAGTAATAGAGAACTGAAATGTACAGTTGATTGATATCGCTGTACCAGGAGATGCCAGAATCGAAGAAAAAGAACTGGAAAAAATTACAAAATACCATGACCTGGCCATCGAAACTGCGCAATTATGGATGAAACGCGTAACAGTGATACCCATTGACATTGGGGCACTGGGAACTATGTCCAAAAACTTTGCAAAATACATCAAGAAATTGCAGCTTCCTGCAATAACTCCAGCAAAGCTACAAAAAACTGCTCTACTTGGAACATCTTACATTTTAAGGAGATACCTGGTTGATATCTAGTATGCTGGCAGCAACCCATGTCAACCGTTAATGCTAGTCAATCTGAGTGTTCAGTTGATTGAGTTTCATGTTTTATGAATAAAAGTTTAATAATAATAATAATAATAATAATAATAATAATAATAATAATAATAATAATAATAATAATAATAATAATAATAATAATAATAAATAATAGATAAGAAAGACAAAAAAGTCTGGATAGTGTACCTGGCAGTGCTTGGAGACAGCAGAATAGATGAGAAAGAACTGGAGAAGATAACAAAATACAAAGACCTACAAATAGAAATAGAAATACTGTGGCAAAGGCAAGCAAGGGTAGTATCAATAGTAATAGGTGTCTTAGGTGCAATCCCAAAAGAACTGGAGCACCACTTGAACACCATTGGCATTGACAAATTCGCCATTAGTCAATTGCAAAAGGTGGCCTTACTAGGAACTGCTTCCATCCTGTGATGATATCTGTAATACCATCAAACATCCACATCTACCTATTCCAGGTCCTTGGTAAGGACTCAATAGGTAGGCAAAAATGCCAAATCCAGTCTGAACATCTGGCTGACTGTGCGATGATCAACAACAACAACAACAATAATAATAATGCATGAACCAGCATCTTTGAACAACTTTAAATAATACTAAAGGTATAGAGTTCCTCTTGTTATTGCAAAGAGTAAAAATGAGGATTTGAGAAACGGATGCAAGACACAGCCTCACATATCCTCTAACATTATGCTAACATTTTACTCATTTCCGTGTTTGGATCCTGAAGTAGCTAAATGTATCAAGGTATCAGAAGGCTTAGGAAGATAAGGTTGCAGAAATAACAGCAACAAAAGTAATACTAATAATCACAGCAAAGGACAATCAGACAAAAAAAAAACCCTTTCAGAGTGGATTGAGCATGCTCAATGGATTTGGGATATAGAAAAAAATATTGGGAGGGGTTAATAGGAAAAGGAGTGATAAGCAGTGGATGGAACTTGAATATTCTAAATATTAAAATATTTAAATAAGAACGATAGCTGAAAATTAATTAATTAATTAATTAATTAATTAATTCTCTGCCATCAGATTCATCAGGGGAGGCATGCTATGGGTCTTATCTACCAATGAATATTGTCTCTTCTACCAAAGTGCCCTTTCTTTGAGACATCATTCCCCCAGAACCTAGACTGGCCTCTACCCTCTAGGGCAGCTATACAAATGAATGAATGAATGAATGAATGAATGAATGAATGAATGAATGAATGAATGAATGAATCAATGAATCTGGGGGAATGATGTCTCAAAGAAAGGGCACCTTGGTAGAAGAGACAATATTCATTGGTTGATAAGACCCATTGCATGGCCCCCTGATGGATCTGATGGGAGAGGTAAATGTAACTAGGAAGAGATGTGTTATCAAATATCCTCAAAATATGATCTTATTAAAATTGAAGAACAGTTGTCTCTACAAGAATAAAAATTCCTTTCAGTAAAAATAATTTCTTAAATCTAATTCAGGAAAGTATTCTTCAAGATTCTTCAACATGAAAAATGTTCAGATAGTATTTGCTGTCATATACAATCCTTCAAAGATAAATTGATGGAGGGGCTACCCACATGTATGATATGGGATTGTCTCCCTATTGTTGCATTTTGAGTTAATATTCCTAACTTTCTTAATATGTTCATGAGAAGATTGAGTTTTAAGATGTCAATGTCATGTTGAGTTATAGCCTGACAGTGCAGAATTTATCAGTGTGTGAAGAACATTGGATTTATTGAGGATGGTAGCAAAGAGTTGTTTTTAATGTAGACAGAAAATGAAATCAAGAATTTAAAGTCTGGGAGCAATGGGATGTGTTCATTCTTTGCTTGTGCATTGGCACCAACATAATGGAAACTCCAACCAATATTATTATATATTAATGTGTTTCCCAAACTTGGCAAGCTTAAGATATTTAGTCTCCAACTTTCACAATTGCCCAGTCAGCAGTTGAAGTGCCTACATCTTAAAGTTGCCAAATTTTAAAAACACTGCTTTATATGTTCAAACTTGAATGTTATTTAAAAATTAAAACAACTTGTAATCCCAAATTTAGATTCTTTAAAATTTTCTCTTTTTTTGTATTTATTTATTTTTATTTCTGTGCATTATCACTTTTCACATATAATATCAAATATTTTTAATAAGCACTAATGATTGATGGGAGGTAAAACATGTCTGAAACCGCAAAACAGTTATCTCTTCAATTATAACAATTCACTGAGTAAAAATCTCAAATAAAGCTTCAGAGATAGGCATTTATATTCTGTTCACAACTTCATACTGCATGTATTTGGTCTCATTCATACAGTAAAATATAACACAGAATCTTTTATGTTTTATGAACTGTATGAGAATTTCCAAACATTAAGAAAAAAAAATCAATTGGGTGTATGCATCTGAAGTGGCTTTTTATTTATGTTTCTTGATGTAAACTGGAAACAATCTCAGTTTCTGCTTGTTTCATTTATGGAAATATATATAGGGTTTTTTCCTACATAGAATTGGAGGTATCAGGGCAACGTTTCGACGAAATCTCATCCGTTATCCTCAAGCTGGTGACTTCAGCTTCGTTCTTCTGGGAGAAGTGTGTGATAGTAGCTGTTTTTTTTCTTTTTTAAACTGCCAGAGGGGGTGTGTTCTGTGGGTGGAGGCTTGGCTGTGTTCTGATGGGGTGGAGGTGTGCTCTGATTGGGTAGGGGCTTAACTGTGTTCTGAATGGGTGGGGATGTGTTTTGAGTGGATGGGCTGGTCTCAGCTGCCAGCGTTAGACCTGAACTGGTGCGTTATGCTGCTTTTGTTAGGCTCCATGTTTGTGGTGGTGCCATTTGCTTATTGTGTGGTTTGGAGGGGTTTAAAGTGGCTAATGTTGCAGCTGTAGTTAGGTTTCTGTTTTGTGGTTGTGTGTCGTTATTGTTGTGGGTTCGGATTTGCTTTTTGAATGGTTGTGTGGTGGTGATGTCATGTGATGTTATCATGAGTTTGGGTCTGGTATCATTCTTGGTGGTTGGGACTCGTCTGTCAATCAAGGCGGGTTTCCAAATGGCTGGTAGGTGAGAGGTATCATCTCCTTTATTCATGCTGTGGGGGCGTTTTTCTATCTCAATGACTTCTCTGATTATTCTGTTGTTAAAGTGTTCAATTTTGGCGATAGTTCTGTTTTTTTTAAAATCAATTTCATGTCCAGTGGCTTTAAAGTGTTGGAACAGGGATGAAGTTTGTTCTCCCTTTCTGACTGAGTTCCTGTGCTCTTCAATGCGTGCACTTATTCTTCTGTTGGTCTGTCCGATGTATGTGGTGGGGCAGGTGGTGCATGGGATTTCGTATACTCCTTGGTTTTCTAACTCAATTATGTCTTTGGGGTTTCTTAGAATGGTGGATATTTTTCTGTCTGTGCAGAATGCTGTTTTGATGTTGTGTTTGTGGAGGATCTTGCTGATTCTGTCTGTGATCCCTTTTAAGTATGGGAGGAGGGCTTTGCCATTTTCTTGTTCTCTGTCTTGGATTTTTGTGGGTTTCTCTCTTCGGATTAAGTTGGTAATCATGTTTCACAATGATGACACACAACCACAAAACAGAAACCTAACTACAGCTCCAACATTAGCCACTTTAAACCCCTCCAAACCACACAATAAGCAAACTAACACCCACTATAAAAACATGGCACCACCACAAACACGGAGCCTAACAAAAGCAGCACAACTCACCAGTTCAGGTCTAAGGCTGGCAGCTGAGACCAGCCCATCCACTCAAAACACATCCCCACCCAATCAGAACACAGTCCCCATTCAAAACACACTCCCACCCAATCAGAACACAGCTAAGCCCCCACCCAATCAGAGCACACCTCCACCCCATCAGAACACAGCCAAGCCTCCACCCACAGAACACACCCCTTCTGGCAGTTTAAAAAAGAAAAAAAACAGCTACTATCACACACTTCTCCCAGAAGAACGAAGCTGAAGTCACCAGCCTGAGGATGATGGATGAGATTTCGTCAAAACGTTGCCCTGATACCTCCAATTTTATGTGGGGGAAAACCCGAATGACCAAAGATCTACATACAAACACCCGCAAAAACCTCAGAAAACAAATATATACACCTTGGAATATATTTACCTTGGAATTCCAAGGTAAAAGAATCATAGTGCAACTGGAGAAGCATTAATATTCATACTAGTACAATTTTTTTATCTAAAATGTGTGTGTATGACTCTATCTCTGTGTCTCTCATTCTCTTTGTTATGCTTAATCAAATCTGTGCCATTCAAATAACTGCATTGTAATTGTCTGTGGGTTTGAGCCCATGGTGTTATTCCTTCAATAGGTTTAATGCATTTATTTAACTTGAAAGAAGTTTCAAAAACATGGAACATTTCAAAATGTTACTCTGCTGATGTCTTCACATTATTATACTATTCTTAGTAGCCCTTAGCTTTTCATAGAATGATTTTATAAAATGTATCTCCAGACACCAAAAGGCTGCTCACACACCCCCTTTCTCTTTTTTTGCGTAAATTTTCAAAATAGTTCATAACCAGGGTTGGGTAATACATCCACTGAGTCAAGATGTTTATCTGATTGGCTAAACTAGGTCATACTACCTTGTTCCTAAAAATGAAAAGAGGGCAATTTTAAAGCAATTTATGTGCTGAAATCTTTTCAGGTTAATTCCATCTGCATTCCAATTGCTGGTTGTGTATCCAAAATGATTGTGTGATGAAGATTGTCAGGTTGCAGGAAAGTGATTCCTTTTACTTCTCTAAAACATAATGATAAGTGAGAATATTTTTGCTTCACTTTTTTGTAAGAACTCACCAGAGCTTGCAATGAATATGCAAAGCTTGCGTATTCATAAACATAAAGGTAAATGGCTTGTAAAAATCCAATGTATGAGATTTTTAATGTTTGTTGCTCAGTTTCAATTTCTGTGAATTCAGTCATATTTGTGGGACTGAATTAAGGTTGACAGATTTTTCCCCTTGACATCTACCCCCTTTTAATAGCTTTTTTGTCCAGTTCGAATGTCTATCAAATAAATTTTGTTCTTTTGCCTGCTTGATTTTGATAATAATTTGCCACAACATGGAACTGTTTTCATAAGAAGGATGAATGTGACAGATCTCAATGGGGATAAAAGTGAGAAAGAGGAGGAGGGGGGAGGAGGGGAGGAGGAGGAGGAGGAGGAGAAGGCATTAATGAAAATCTATTTTGCTGCCAAGGACGCAGACTGGAAGTGTGGATGGTAAACAAATAGGTCATTGAAAGGTTGAATATTATTTGGAACTATAGGTTGCTCATACCTTCCCTAAGATATAACTTATTGCCAACAGCAATTCTGGCAAACCAGGAAGACACCAAAGTGACACCATAAAATGCAATGTGTGTGTGTGTCTGTGTGTGTGTGTGTGTCATCATTTTAATCATTGTCTATCCACTGCAAGATGAAGGCTTCTTTTGCATGTTTCCAACCTATATAGTCCTGAGCTTTCTTTTGTCAATTGAACCTTAACTTGTACCTTTTGTAGTATATACACACACACACTCACACTCACACACACACACACACACACATTTCATTTCTGTGATGATATTATTTTATAATGCATTATCATTTATCTTCTGTGCCTCCTTGCAGAAGTCCTGCTTTCTATAGCCCATCTAGCATGGTTATTGTCTAAAATATAAATAAACACAATTTTGAAATAACTTTGACTCAGTATCTTAGTAGGATCAAGCAATTATTTCAACACTGACCCATTTTGGATAGAGGAAATGGGACCTAATTTCTGTTCTACTGCATTTAATCTTATGTTGCTACTATCATTTTATTAATCTATTTATAGTATTTATAGTGTATAATATGAGTTTTGTTACTTGTGATTAGTATAGTGATGGTGTGATAGAGGCTTTCTATAAGAATTTAATTCCCTGATGTTTGTGTGTGTGTATGCATGTAAGAATGTGAGTGTAAAGCATGCATCAATATATTTTCATTTTTATCTGATTTCTATTTACATTGTGTTATAGAATTTGTAATACTTGTAAGCTTTGTGAAAATGTCTTTACTCATTTCTTCTTGAATTTTTCTGCTGTACTTAATTGAATAAAATTCATACAATGGCAATAATGCCAATGCAAAACCAACTTTTTTTACATTTTAAGACAGAAAGTATCAAGTTAAGAGAACATAATTATGTTTACATTATGCACCAAAGAACTATCAAACTATGAAATGTCAAGTACAAGGCTAATGTCAGATGAAAATTTACCCAGTGGATTTAGGGTAAATATACCATCCTTAGCTCCAGCTTCTCATGGTTTAAGTATCTTAAAGAATCATTGCAAAGAGAAATAAAAAATGTATATAGTTTGATTGTCCTCCTCCAAAGGGACATGTAGCTAATACAGATGTACGTAGACAAATATACTGTATATGTGAACATCATGATACTTCGAGGAATGTAACTTGCCATATGTACAGTACATGGGGCATTAATTATACAGCAGAGCCCTCTTTCTTTTCCCTGCAAAGTGGAAAGCTAAGGGTGTGTGCTTAGTATACAGAGAAATATTGGAAATACAGTAAGAGATCAGTGTACCATCCAACTAAACAGTGCAACCATGGGAGCTGGGTAGGGAGCTCAAGAAAGTTTTGATGGTGGCTGCAGCCATGTCCTTTTTAAAGTATATCTCCTGCATCATCTTGACTTGATGCCTTTGTAACTCTCCCATTATCTAGGTTATTGCTTCAGAGTATTCGTGCCCACATGCCAGAATTAAGCAGTTGACAAATTTACTTGAACTGACCTCTATTAAATACCACTCATGTGCAGATACTACACTTGTTTTGGCAGTATTAGTCTAAAATTTAATAACATTGCAGGACTAGCTGATTAGCAGGGCATATGATCTGAATAAAGAAGGTCCAAGGTTCAGACTCTGGCTTCATTAGCACCCCCTGAAACTATTAGAAAGCTGCTGCCAATGAGAGGAGAAATTCTGGTGTACATGGACAAGATTAAGAAGTAAAGTAGTTCCCCATAACAGCTGCCACTGCCATTTGGTCAAGAATCAAGGTGCAAGCAGTGGCGTAGCGTGGGGGGTGCAGGGGGGGCCGCCCGCACCTGGCGCAACATCTGGGGGGGGCGCGCTCGCAGCTCTCTGCCCCTGCCTGGCTCACTCTCTCTCACTGCAGTGCTGGCTGTGTGAATCTGATCCGAGGCGCCGGGTCGCCGCCCACTGTGGAGGGGGGGGTGCCAGGCGTGCGGTTAGGGGGCGCAAATTACTTGCCTTGCCCCGGGTGCTGACAACCCACGCTACGCCACTGGGTGCAAGTACACATACATATATCATTCATTGCTCTCCAGCCATTAGGCGCTCTTGCAATATCTTCTATTAGAAGATATTTTTTGGCTCATTAAAAAGATGGCCTTGTTTTCTGTTATCAGTAAATGAATGAAATATTTTTATTAAAACAAAGGAAGAAGGGAGTTTTTAAATGAATTTCATTTAATGGGACAATCCATTGCACATAAATGCACATGTTCTATTTTTAACTCATAACAATTACATGACTATTTACTTAATTTTTCCCCCAGTTGTGTTATTATTTGATTGAAGCCAGGCCTCTTGCCGTCTGATTCTAGTTAGTTCTTGGCTTGTGTGTATTATTATGAATTAGCTACTTAAGCATTTCCAATATTTCATTTATTTTTGGAGGGAGGGGTAGTTAAAATTCAATGGGTGGAATCCAACAAGCTGCAAAATTATTTTTATTGAAGTGAATGTCTCTAGTAACAGAAGAACAGTTTTCCACCCCAAACATCATGTAAAATAATGGACATTTGAAACATTTAGTTCTGTTGCTGGGGTTTAATACTAGTTTTCATCCTTTCTTTCATGCATCAGCTTTTAAATCTTTTACACACATATAGTAAACAATTCTGATCAGTACAATCAAAGAAAGTACCTACAATATTACTATGCAAAATGTTTGATTCACCTGACAAAATTTAAAAGGAGTGAGAAGTGTGAGCAATCATGAAAGGTTGCAGAATGAAATGAAACAAAAAAAGAACAATATTAGCAACCTCCACTACATTAATTCTGTAAAAGAACATCATTTTTTTAAAAAATATATATGATCAAACTAATTGTAAAGCAGTCAGAGAATAGACACAGCAATAGGAAGGTTTTAATGACAACTCTTCCTCCTCCTCCCCCCACACACAAAAAAATAGCTCTGCTCTGGAGTAGAAGTCATTTAATGAAAACCTGTGCCTGTCTTCATTATTGCATGGTAAAACTCCTGGATCTATGCCTCAACACATACTTCAAGTTCAATGGAAAAATCTACAAGCAAGTACAAGATACCCTTTTGGGAACACCCATCTCAGGCCTAATAGCAGAAGCAGTCCTGCAATGACTTGAATCCATAGCTCTGCCCACCATCCAACCAAAATTCTGGACATGCTACATCAATGACACCTTTGTCATAATCAAACTTTCCCATTTACTCAATAGCATATTCCCTGGGATCAAAGTCACATGTGACTCTGATTTCTTGACATCAACATAAGGAGACTGGACAACAGAGAACTGGAAACCCATGTCTACCACAAACCTACGCACATGGACCAGATCCTCAGCTTTCCAAGCAACCACCCCACAGCACACAAAAGAAGCTGTGTACTGACCCTCTTCAAAAGGGCCAGGACACACTACAGCACCACAACACTAACAAAAGCAAAAAGAAATGGCTACTTGACATCTTTCTGACTCCAATGAGATGCAAGGATGACACAGACTTCCTAACAAGCTGAATACATTTTTTGGTAGATTTGAGGCATCAAATAGCACTCCTGCTAGGAAAGCTGTGCCCCATCCTGAGGAGTAAGTGCTAAGCTTTGATGTCACCTCTGTCCAGAAAACACTGCAGAAAGTTAACATTCGGAAAGCAGCAGGCCCAGATAACATCCCTGGACGTGTCCTTAGGGAATGCACAGATGAGCTGGCTTGTGTTCTCGCAAATATTTTTAATCTCTCATTGCAGCAGGCAGTGGTCCCATCATGCCAAAAAAGTTCACAATTACAGGCCTCAGTGATTACTGCCAGGTTCCACTGACATCCACCATTATAAAATGCTTTGAGAAGCTGATAAAGGACATTATTGTATCCAGCCTCCCGCCAGCATTTGACCCGCTTCAGTTTGCCTACCGACCAAATTGCTCAATGGAGGATGCTATTTCTTCTGTTTTCCATCTGAACTTGAAGCACTTAGACAAAAGAAATACTCACATGCGTTTGTTGTTTGTTGACTTCAGTTTGGCATTTAACACAATCATTCACCAGCATCTAGTAGACAAACTGAGCCTTTTAGGCTTAAATACTCCTTTGTGCAACTGGATTCTTGATTTTCTTACCAACAGGCCCCAATATGTGCAAGTTGGAACAAATACCTCTAATACCATTTTCTTGAGCACAGGTTCTCCTCAGGGCTGCATCCTAAGTCCGCTGCTGTTCACCCTGTTGACCCATGACTGTTGTGCTAGGTTTACCACCAACCATATTGTGAAGTTCGCAGATGATACAATAGTAGTGGGCATTATTCATGATGTCAAGGTGGAAGCTTACTGCAAGGAGGTTGAGGAGTGGGTGAACTGGTGTAAGGAAAACAGCCTAGTTTTAAATACCAGAAAAACCAAAGAGATCATTGTCAATTTCAGAAAAGGCAGGCACAGCCACACTTCTCTGTGCATTAATGATCCACCTGTGGAGATGGTAAGCAGCATCAAATTCCTGGGTGTGCAGCTAACAAGTAGGCTGGCTTGGCCGCTCAACAGTGAGAAACTGGTGAAGCGGGCACAGCAGCACCTGCATTTTCTGCATCTCATGAGAAAAGCACATCTTCCTTCCCCTGTCCTGACCACTTTCTACAGGAGGACAATCGAGAGCATCCTGTCATACAGCATCACAGTCTGGCTTGGAAGCATCACTGCTTCAGACAGGAAGGCAATGCAGAGACTGGTGAGGATGGCTGAAAAGATCATTGGCAGTTCCCTCCCCTCCATCCAAGACATAGCACAGAAGCGTTGCTTGAGCAGGGTCCGTAAGATTATCTGGGACACTATACATCCTGTTCACAACCTCTTTTCTTTGTTACTTTCTGGGAGGAGGCTTTGTGGTATCCATAGCAGAACATCCAGATTCAGCCATAGTTTCATTCCATACAGCATTAACCTTGTGAACTCTCAATCTTCCTCCTTCCATTATATATTCAAGATGGACAGTATTTAATATTTATTTGTTATGTATATGTAGGGGTGTGGTCTATACATATGTTGTATATAGTATGATTGAGGGTAAGAGAAGAAGGGGACGACAGAGAATGAGGTGGCTGGATGGAGTCACTGAAGCAGTAGGCGTGAACCTAAATGGACTCCAGAAGATGGTAGAGGACAGGAAGGCCTGGAGGAAGATTGTCCATGGGGTCGTGATGGGTCGGACATGGCTTTGCAACTAACAACAACAAATATAGACTTCCGGTTTGCCGACAGCCATAAATAGACACCTGGAGGATGGTTCCCGTCTTCCACGTCCAGATTCATATCGCTGGGGGGGTCCTAAAAGGACCAAAGAGTCGCCCTGGAGTGGTATCCAGAAAGAAGGGGCTTTTGCAGAAACACGGGGGGGCAGCAACCCCCTCGTTAGTGCCTGCATTCCCTTTGTACCGGCAGACGAAAGACTGACCATAGGAATATGGCCAGCTCTTAGGCTGCAGACAGCTGAAGACAAATCTACCATCAGGCAACATTAAAGCAGCATGGAAGAGACGAGGGTAAGATTCCTCTCTTGTACCTTAATCATCATCTTTTCACCTAATTAAGCTGCTAAGTACTTTCCCCCCTGTGGAGAGGGAGGGGGAATTTAACCCTCCCTTCGGAAGGCGGTGAACAAACTCAGGGGTGTTTTTTGGAAACAAAAGAAGTTTTAAGAAAGAAATAACAAAATAAAAGAACTCTTAAAGTACTTGGAGGACACCCAGTGGCTAAATGTGAAATTGCAATTCTGACTTTATCTTTAAAAAAAACCAAGAGAATATTTAAGAAAATAAGATAAAGAGTAACCTTGAACATCAGATGTGAGAGCTTACAATGGAAGAGTTTCAGAAACAAATTCATGCTCTGTGGGAAATATCTTACCAAACGTATCAGCTCCTTTCTACAGCTGGCAATGAAATAAGAGCTTTTGGGAAAGAATTAGAAAGTATTCTCGATGAAACAAACTCAAATTCAAACTGTGACTACAACTAATATTTTACTGGGACAGAACTTAACAGAAGAAATTTAACAATTAAATACACAGGGGGAAGAATTAAATAGTCACAGGTTTTTGAAGATGGTGATGGAGAAAATATGGAAGGAAGTTTATTTGGACCAGGACAATTGTACCAAGAGGTGAAAATAATAAGATTTGGTGCTGTTGGCAGATTCTTTAATTCTTCAAAGGTGGAGATTGGGGGTCCATCTCAATGTGATATAGTAATACAAGAATGCTTTGATGACCCTGAGGCAAAGAAGCATAAAATGACATGGCAAAGGAAGAAAGCAAGAATAAGATTGAAGAAATATGAACATTTTTAAAAGGCCAAATAGATAATACTAAAATAGACAGGATGGTACAGGGATTATGAGAATGTTTTGATTGGTAGATAAAAATATTGATTAACTAATAAAAAAATAATAAAAATAAAAAACAAAATACAAATGTATGAATATTAACATTGAAATATTGAGTTTTTCTAAATGATATGGGTTAAGATGTATATATGCTAAGAATGATAGAATGTAACTAATATATTTGGATGCAGAGACATGGATGTATTGATTGTTATAATGGAACAAATTTTGGTTAATTTTTAATATGTGGAAACTATAAATGAGAAACAAGAATATTTTATTGTCCTCCTCTTTTCTTTTTCTTTTTTCTTTCTTTTCTTTCTTTCTTTTCTTTCTTTTCTCTTTTTTTCTTTTTTTCTCCTCCTTGTGATTTGTATCTTAACGACTATTATTTTAAATATTGTATAATTGATATAGATATGGAAATGAGATAAATGAGAACTGGATTACATTACTAGATATTGAAGAGAATTGTATAAAGGAAAAATAAGGTTTTTTAGTAATATGAAATTGAGAAATCTTAAACATTTTAATTTTAATATCAATGTAAAATTAAAGCTAGAAAAAATAGATAAGGTGTTTGATGTTTTAAAGATGGAATGTTAAAATATGAAATATACTAAAAGATTGATGGATATATATTGAAAAAAATAAATTAAAATAAATTATTAAATGTTTGATGGATAGCAATAAGAAATAGGTTAATTTAGATAAGAGATAGTATATATCGAAGAAAAAAGAGACAGGAAGTATTGGTTATAATAATGTGGAGATTTGTAATAATATGTATTTGTTTGAAATGGAACTATTGTAACTTGGACACCATGTTGCTTCTTAAAGATATTATTGTAAATATTGGAAAACTAATAAAATATTATAAAAAACAAATATAGCATGGTTAGGTGTGTATCATGTATGTATTTTACTTTGAGAGTGGGCAACTAAAAATCATTTTTGATGTGTGCCGTTGTGCCCACAGTAAAAAAAAAAAGACAATAAAGGCTACCTTATCTTATTTTATCTTATCTTATCTTATCTTATCTTATCTTATCTTATCTTATCTTATCATCTTATCTTATCTTATCTTATCTTATCTTATCTTATCTTATCTTATCTTATCTTATCTGCTATCCAAAAAACTTTGCATTCCAACACACAGCACCCAAACCACATCATACTACACAGCCAACCACCACACAAAAACTAACCCTACCATACATAATTGGGGTGTCGGAAATGATAGTCAGGTTTTTCCAATCCCTAGGAATAGCAATAGCCCACAAACACACAGCCACACTCTTCTGGGAATTATTCAGAACCAAAGACACGGTACAGAAGGATGAATGAAATAATGTAATCTACAAAATCAAATGTAAAGATTGCAACCAATTTTACTTGGGACAAACATCACATCAATTAAAAACCAGGATCCACAAACACTGGCTGGCAAATGCCACAATCCCAAATCCTTAATCTCTACCCACACTGACACCAAATAACACCAGTTTGATTGGAGCAACACAAAAATCATTGGCTATGCTACCACCCACCATGCTCATCAATTCATTGAAGCCTGGCACTCCACAGGCAATTCAATCAACAGACACATTGACTACAACCAACCTATGAATTCCTCAGAATCCAAATCAATTGCACAGCCCTCAACTAACCCACATAAGCCCCCCCCACCAGCAGTTCACCTCCCAATGACCCTGACCTGATGTAACCTCCCTATCATAAGACCCATCACAAGACTCTCACTTGACATACCCACACCTGAAACCCTTATAAACAGAAGAACACTGACACTGACATCCCCTAAACTCCACTGAAGGTGTTATATAGCCCAGTAACAAAATGTTCGGAAACCAACCCATGAGCTAGGAGAATGAACCTTCAATACTAACTATAGTATCTTCTGGGCTGCTGGGTTGGCACAGGGGTACAGTTTTATAGTAGCAAATGGTGTCAAGTGATGGTCATGAGAGTAGGTAGAGCTTTTGAGTGGTTACCATCTTGAAAGATGCCAGAGGGTTTGTTTTTCTCTCTCTCATTATTTTTAAAATGCTTCAGTAATAACTCTCACCAGGTAAACTGTACCTGAAATAGCAGGTGCATAACTCACAAGGCAGGTTGAGGTGAGGGCTGGAGAAATCTTTGCCCATCTGTGACTGGGGCATCAGCTCAACTCATCTGAGGCATTACACCCATGCTGTAATCCCCTCTAGAATTTTCTGTTGCAAATCACCCCACCTGGGGCTGCTCTTGAAGACTATTTGGAAAGGATTGCAAGTATCACACTGGCTTCTGGTGAACTTCCAAATCCAATTCAAAAATTGGCTTTATCCCATAAAGTCCTTTATGGCTTGGTTACTTACAGGATTCTCTTCTCCAAGTAGAACTAACTTGTCCAATGCATTCATCATAAGTTGGGGTGTTGATTCCTACCCACAGAATTAGGAATGAAGGCAAGAACATGCATATTGTTTTTGAATTTCTGTTCCACATATGGAATAATATATCCCTTGAGGTACAGCTTGAACTCTCCCAGATGACATTTAGGAAGGCAGATAAAATGGAGTTCTTCCAAAAAGCTTTTAATTAGTAATTTTTAATGGATAATTATTGTTGATTTTTATAAGAGAGTATTGTTTAACTGAGATGCCAGGAAGATGGATTTTGTGTAATTTCTTTTAATAGTTTTATGGATTTTAAGAACGCTTAGGTGTATGCTATTTGGGATTTGAGGAATTATTTGTAATTTGCCAATTACACCTATAATTGTATCCAAAAATGGCCCAAATGTATGAGATTTTTAGCCATAAATAACTCATCAGAATAAGTCTTGAACATTATACAGTCAGTGTTGGAAGGAAGACACTCAGCATGAATTCTACTCAATATTACAGCCTAATTTGGAGAATAAAGAGTTACTTTATGATTCTGTAGTGGAAAAGTTCTGCTATAGTTCTCAGCTTGAGCTATATGACCCATTGGGGGTCTCAGGATTTTCAATAAGACCACAGATGAAAATGAAATAGGGGTGTGGCATGTGCCAAGGAGGGCACAGAAAAATAAAGTGCATTAAAAAGCAAATACAGTCTTGTGTATACAGGAAAGACACCACTTACTGTCTCATGTTTGTATCCAGTAAGGGTACCTGGCTGGGAGGGGAGACAGAGGTGAAAAAATATTGAGAAACACTAGGGTAGATAATTCCAAAGTCCATTCCAACCTGTACATTTCATGATTCTATCATTTCAACATCACCTGTTCAATTTACTTTATTTTTTCCCCCATTTTTTATATCCTGTTCACTTCCTTCAATAATAATAATAATAATAATAATAATAATAATAATAATAATAATAATAATAATAACAACAACAACAACAACAACAACAACAACAACAACAACAACAACAATAATAATAATAATAATAATAATAATAATAATAATAATAATAATAATAATAATAATAATTTGGAAGGGACCTTGTAGGTCATCTCCATTTCAGACAAACCTTAAGACAGTGAACACAGCTGACACACCATCCTCCTCTTATGTTCCCCACCACAACAATCCTGTGAGGTGAGTTGGGCTGAATGAAAGTGCTGGCTCAGTTACCCAGCTGTCTTTCATGGCTAAGGTGGGACTAGAACTTACGGTCTTCCTTTTTCTAGTCTGGTGCCTTAATCACCAGACCAAACTGGCTCCCTCTGCTTAACTTGGGAGTCAATCTGTCTCAACTGAGAAAAAAGAATCTGACTCACTAAGTTCTCTCTTGGCTCTCTCTTCACTTCTTTGTCCCTTTTAAAACCGCTAAGATGCATCTTTTCGAAGAGGCTTTTAACTTATCTTAATTGTTTTAAATAGATATTGCTTTATGTTTTTCTCTCAGTAGCTGACAGTGCAATCAGATGAACTGATGAATGAAGAAAACAGCATGTATACAGTAAGAATCTAGGAAATATAGTTTGAACGAAGTGACTGTTGAGACACTTAATTATCACATACATTAAAAAAAACTCTGAAAAAAACCCTAGGTTTTGGGGCAAAAAGGAGGGACAGCTTGCTTAGAAATGCCACATGCCAGTGTCAGTGTGAAGGTTTACACAGTGCCTCTTGAAACATAGAATAGTCCCGAATGTGGGAGACTGTGATAAACTCCAAGCGATTCTGCAGAGTGCTGAACAGCAGTAAAAAAGCAAACCAAATTACAGGAAGCATACAGCGGTGACAAGCATTAATAGTGCCATTATCTCAAGATAATGCTGCACTGATAAAATATTTTACCGTGGCCAGGGTCATTATTTCCTGGGGAGAGATGTGCCTCGATATGCAACAGTCTATCACAAAATCTCAAGGGAAGCTCCACAAGATCTCTTGATGTATGAAATGCATGAGCTTTGCCACTATAACTGAAGGGAATATAATTTAGAGGACATTATTCCACTGCAGTTTAAAAGAGGCGAGGCAGGTTGCACATTTCAAGAGTGCAGCAGCCTCAATCATTTCTCTCTTGCCATCCCTTCTGAGAAAAAATAATAATCTAACAATATATTATCTACACAGCCATATATTACAGGAGAAAGAGGTAACCAGAGGCACTATTCATATAGCCACCCCTGAACCAGGAGGACCACCATCTTTACCACCAAGGGGCAATATTTAGGAATGTTTTTTTGTAGGGATGAATAGTGGACAGATGGAAGACAGATGGAAGAATCCACCAAATTCCCACACCACAGAGTTATGCTTTTTTTGCTAAAGGAAAGAATAAAACTATTTAGAATGTATAATGTTCATGGTCAGGTTTGTGAAACAAGTTAAAATTGCATTTGGGAGTTAGTAGTTTAACGTGTTGTATGAATCAAGCATTTGTACGACCCTAATCTTACATCAAGCCTTAATATCATCCAGTCACCTGGTCAAGGCATGCTATGTGAACACAGCAATTGAATTTTGTTAGTGTGAATTTGGAATTGTGTATCTTCCATGAACTCAGACAATTTCTTTCCTAATGCTATTTTGTCATGGAATATAAATTGAAATTCTACACATGCTTCATTTATCATCAGGCTGACTAGCATACATAAGCTGTTTCAGGTGTTTGGTAGACAGCCCTTTTTCCATAGTGAAGTTTCTAGTGTTAACTATTTGCTAGATAATCGGATCTCCCAAGGAAGACTGTTTACTTCTTTCTATATATTAAGTCAGCTTTAATCAATCATGTCTTATAATTATTTGATATTTTTATTAATATTCAGACAAAGAATTGCTTTGTGTTCTTGAAAAAAAGTGTTTGGGGGAATTGGTGCTATTGTCACATTTTCCAGGTTTCTGCTGGTCCTGATTCTGAGAACTTAAATATCCAGGAATAATCTAATCATCTGAAGGCAGAAGACAGACTATATAAGCCAAGAGAGAACTTTCTGAGACAGATTTTTTTTCCTCAACTGAGACAGTTTCATTTCCAAACTGAGTGAGAAGAAACTCCATCCTTAAGGCATTCTTAGTTGCATATGTGACACAGAGGAGATGCAATTGCACTGACTTTTCAATATGAATTTAATTCGTGAACATGGCAGAACAAATCTTTCTTCACAACAGCAGATAATTTCTCAGAAAAAAGGGTCATAAGAAATCAGTACTACAAGCCCATGTCTGTTCAGGGTTAAGTTCTACTGAATTCAGTAGGACTCACTTCCAGATCAAGAGGGAGAGGCATCTTTATTAGAGATGGTGTCATTTTTTAAAAAGCTATCTTTTTAAAAAAAATATTGTTAATTTCTTTTTGTTTGTTTTTTAAAAAACTCTATATCTCTTTTCATTGCTTCTTAAACTCTAAGAGACGCTGATGGTTCAACACATTTTCCAAGAACTGAACTGAAAAATTGAAATCTGACCATTAAGCTGATTTCTGCCATTGGTGATCCAAAAAGCTAAGTAAATTAATTTCTAGGAAAGTACCATTACTGCTAATCTTAGCAACTATTCAACAATTAAGCTATAATTTGTACATTGCTCATGTGAGTGTTTACTATTTTTGTTTTTAAAAAATGCTCCTGTTTACTTCCACCAACTGACATTTCCATGGCATATAACCTAAAGGTCAATTCAAAAAACATAATATGAACCCAAAATAATATATAGAAGATTTACTGTACAGAAGTCAAGCTCAGAAAATTAATGGTTTTCTGTGTATTGAAAGAGAAGAATCAGACAGCTGAAGAAAGGAAATCTTATGGGAGCTAAATATTTGAGAAACACAACTTAAGTGATTTATTTAGCATTTATATGTAGGCTTGATGACAGGTTTACCAGTTGTTCTAATATAATAATAATAATAATAATAATAATAATAATAATAATAATAATAATAATAATAATAATAATAATAATAATAATGATGATGATGATGATGATGATGTTGGAAGGGACCTTGGAGGTCATCTAGTCCAACTCCCTGCTCAGGCAGGAAACCCTATACCATTTCAGACAAATGGCTGGCCAGTCTCTTCTTAAAAACTTCCAGTGTTGGAGCATTCACCACTTCTGGAGGCAGGTTGTTCCACTGGTTAATTGTTCTAACTGTCAGGAAGTTTCTCCTTAGTTCTAGGTTGCTTCTCTCCTTGACTAGTTTCCATCCATTGCTTCTTGTCCTGCTTTCAGGTGCTTTGGAGAATAGCTTGACTCCCTCTTCTTTGTGGCAGCCCCTGAGATATTGGAACACTGCTATCATGTCACCCCTCACCCTTCCCTTCGTTAAACTACACATACCCAATTCCAGCAACCGTTCCCTATATGTTTTAGCCTCCAGTCCCCCAATCATCTTTGTTGCTCTTCTCTGTACTCTTTCTAGAGTCTCAACATCTTTTTTACATTCTATCCCTCTGTTAATGCAGCCTAGCACTGTGTTGGCTTTTTTGGCAGCTGCAGCACACTGCTGACTCACATTTAAGTGATTGTCCACTAGGACTCTGAGATATCTCACACAGTTACTACTATTGACCAAGGTACCACCTATACTATACCTGTGCATTTGATTTTTCCTGCCTATATGTAGAACCTTACTTTTTTCACCATTGAATTTCATTTTGTTAGATAGCGCCCAGTGTTCGAGTCTGTCCAGATCCTCCTGTATCTTAAGCCTGTCTTCTGGAGTATTGGCTATTCCTGCCAGCTTGGTGTCATCTGCAAATTTGATGAGTTCCCCATCTATCCCCTCATCCAAATCATTGATGAAGATGTTGAAGAACACTGGGCCCAGAACAGAGCCCTGGGGCACCCCACTACATACTTTCTTCCATGTAGATGCAGTTCTATTGAGGACCACACGCTGAGTACTGCCTGTCAGCCAGCTACGAATCCATCTGGTGGTGATGCTATCTAACCCACATTTTTCTATCTTATCAAGTAGTAGGTTGTGATCTACTTTATCAAATGCCTTACTGAAGTCCAAGAAAATTATATCTACAGCATTCCTTTGGTCCACTAATTTTGTCACTTGGTCAAAGAATGTAATAAGATTTGTCTGGCATGATCTGTTTTTGACAAACCCATATTGGCTTTTAGTGATAAATTTGTTTGCATCAAGGTGTTCGCTGATTTGTTGTTTGATTATCTTTTCCAGAATCTTCCCATATATTGAGGTCAGGCTGATAGGTCTGTAGTTTCCTGGATCTATTTTTTCCCTTTTCTGAAGATGGGAACTACATCAGCTCTCTTCCAGTCCTCTGGTAGTTCCCCAGTGCTCCAGGATCTTTGAAAAATATAGTTCAGTGGTTCTGAGATCACGTCTGCCAGTTCCTTGAGAACCTTGGGGTGTAATCCATCTGGTCCTGGTGATTTGAACTCGTCTAGGCTAGACAGGTGTTCACTTACCATTTTCTTGCCTATCTTAACTTGTGTTTCTATCCTGTTTTTTATGGCACTGGTTTTGGTAGGTTGGACTGTTTTTTTTCCCCTTTGTGTAAAAACCGATGCAAAAAACGAGTTAAATAGTTCTGCTTTCTCCCTGTTGCTTGTCACCTTCTTGCCACTTTCCCCCACTAATGGACCAATCATTTCCTTAACTTTTTTCTTGTTTTTTATATGTTGAAAGAAGCTTTTTTTGTTATTTTTGACTTTGGTTGCAAGCCTTAGTTCATTTTGAGCCTTAGCTTCCCTCACTTCATCTTTGCAGGCACGGGCTGTTTGCTGATATTCTGCCTTAGTTATGTGCCCCTCTTTCCACTTCTTATACTTGTCCTTTTTATCTTTCAGTTTATCAGAGAGTTCTTTATGCAGCCATGCTGGTTTCTTTTGAGAGCTGTTATTTTTCTTCTTTGTTGGTATTGTGATGGAGTTTATTCCCTCTCGTGCCAATACTACACTCTTCTCTGATCAAATTATTGTGGATATGTGCCGAATATCCACAAGGACAAATTCAACTGAGACAGAGAGTTACAGCACCATTGTGCCTGTCAGATATGATGTCACTATAGCTCCCAGTTTTCCTTGTCAGCATGAAGTTTGACAGTGCTTGCTTGAAATTTTGAGACTTTAAGAGTTCCTAGTAGGATTGTTGGAAAGGTTAAGTCCTAACTGTCGTTGTCAGCACTATTTGGTGATAGCTTTAAGGAGCTCAATTTCATCTGGCTTAAATACTGCAGTCCTCACTGATTAGGTCTGTATTCATTGTTAGATGTTAATAAAAGTACATTTCTGAAGCCAGTTACCACCAGAAACACAGTTCTGAAAATTTAATATTGGGAAAATAGTCTTTCCATTAAATGTTACTGCAGAAGTCTTCTTTACTAGATATCATACATTCTGCTTTTGCATGGTTGTCATATTTTTCTGTTAACCCCCTACACAGGGAGGCTGAGTCTATTAGATCAGCTTCTCCTAGTTGCTGAACTGATTGAGTTCCAGAAAGAACTTGGGGCTGTTGTGAAAGGTCTGCTACACAATTCTTAATCATGGTATCCTTCTGGACTGGTTTGGGAAATTTGGGATGGAAAGTACTGTGTTGTACTGTTCCTCCTACTTCCTCCAGGGTCAGTTCCAGTCAATGTTAATGGGGAGAATGATCTAACCCATGACCTCTAGTTTATGGGGGAGGGGCTGCAGGGTTCTTTCCCCCTTCTTATTGAACATTTACATGAAGCTATTTGGTGAGCTGATCCAATGGGTTGGGGTGAGGTATCATCAGTATGGTGAAGTCAGGCTGTAAAAACCAAGAAAGTCATTCTGAGATTCTTCTAAGCAGTTTTCTTTATTATTGCTCACTTATAAACCGAAATATTGCCAAGCTAAAGCAGACTACTTTCAGTATTAAACAAATACTCTGAGAACTCCTAGGGAGAAGGTGCTTTAATTCACTTCCTTCCACACAAACTATCTAAACTTCGCTGTCTTTTGCTCCTTGGGAATACACTCTTTCCTTCTTGGGAATCCAGACTACATCCCACCACATCTGATGAGACCCAGTTTTATATCCACATACCAGATATAAAACTGAGTATTTGTAAACTGAGTGATGCTGTGGATGTCCTTTCTCAGTGCCTGTAGGCTGTAGGAGCCTGGATTGGAATGCAATGGGCTTTGGCTCAATTTAAGCAAGACTGACTGGCTTTGGATGCTTGGGTCTTTCAGGATCAAGGTTTTTCTACTTTTCACCCTGGACAGAATGGCACTGTCTTAGAAAGCATCAGTGTGCAATCTGGAGGCCCACTTGGACATAGCTTGTGCTGGAAGAACAGGTGGTAGCCGTGGCTAAGAGGGCCTTTGCATATCTTTGTGCTGGATCAAGAGGCTGTGCTCACTTATGTGCTGTTGTGACCAGGAGGCTGTACTCATTTATGCTCTTGTGACCTACCATTTGGCCTACTATAGTGGGGATGCCCACGAAAATCATTCAGAATCTTCACCTAGTGCAAAATACAGCTGCATGGGTCGTTAATAGTGTTAGTTATTTGGCATATGTAACACCACAGCTGCATGTTTCCTAATGTAATTCAAGTTTCTGACTGTTAACTTTAAAGACCTTTAGTGATTGTAACTGGGTTATCAGAAGGACCATCTTTTCCCAGGTATTTTTACCTATCCAATCCATCAACCAAGGAACAGTGCTTGGTGAGGACCAAAAGGCATGTACCTGCTCTCTGGAATTTTCTCTCTCCAGGAGATTAAGATTACTCCAACCCTATTGGTCTTTTGTAGGGCCTTGAAGACCTAGTTATGTGTTTAGGCCTAGAGTCCCAGTTGTGTGAAGGGCCCTATTTCCTGATTACAGTATGTTAACGCCAATGTATTATAATATTTTCTTGACTGCTGTGTGCATTTAATTTTGAGTTACCTGTTTGTGATAGGCAGCCATATAAATTGAATAGATAAATAAATAACTAATATTGAGAAATTGCCATTTTCTTGCATTACATCCACTAAAATCAAACAAATTATGAATTCTTCAGTACTGGAGAGTAAGCACTATTTGTCAATACTTACTGTATAGGGGGATTAAAACATCAAACTGCATTTTTATTAAATGCTGATCATAATATATTAATAGGTATCAGAGATCAGAAAAGAATCTCTTTAGGGAACCTATGTAGAAAATGAATTCTTTTTTTTCCCCTTGCACAAAAACTCCTAGTAGTTTGATAGATTGTTTTTGTTTAAAAAAAACAAAACAGAACAAAAAAAATCCTGTAATTGTTATCAGGCAATCTGCAATGAACCATAGCTGGGAATAATGGTTTTTTGAGAGGAAGGAGAAAGTAAAAAAAAATATGGACAGAAAACAAGAAACAGGTAATAGGTGTATACACCCTGTCCCAAAGACTATTAAATCTGAAAGTTCTTGTTCTGAAAATATAGCTCAGAAGATAAGCCGTTAAAGGAAGCAGGAAGAAGCAAAACAACTGAACAAGTCAATTTCTTTTAAACAAAAACATCCCAAGATTGTGGTTTTTCCAAAGTTTCACAAACTCACGCAGAACTTTTCCAAGCAATGAGCAAAAGAAATAGGAGAACATTTTTTTTCACTGCTGCCAAATATCTGAGTCCATTTCTCTGTGAACAGCCAATACTTATATCCCCATTGAGCTGGTTACTGAATACTGAAATCATGGAAAATTGATTTAAGTGCAGTGTGCTGGAAAGAATGATATTTTTATTTCATTAATTATTCCTGTCGACATGTTCAGAATTCACTGAAATCACAATGGGTAGCAATTACAGGCCCAGCTATTAATATCTATTGTTATTCTCACATTAGTTGGAAAAGTATTGCTCCATATGGAAGGGCAGGCGCTGATATTAGTTCACATGGGTGATTTAGTTTTTAGAACATCACAGTGTCCTGAGATTGTGCATAACCTGTCAAAGGCCCATTTGTCAGCCATTAATTAGCCAACTCTTTTAAGAAGCCTTAGTAACTACTCTGACAACATTAATGCAGTACCTTTTAATACTCACAGCTACAAAGTCACCAATGCCTTTTAACTACATTCTCAATCTCTCTAAACTACACTGGTGGGAGCTAGCAGTGAGTTTGGGAAGGTGGCAAAGGACATGGGAGATAATGCCACAGCTTTAGCACCTTGGTGCTTCTAGGACCCAGAAAATGTGGCACATATTTAGATAATTATATCATTGTATGATTGACAGTGGTGGTGTTGGTGGTACACTGTGCAAGATGCCATTAGCTCCATATTATTGAATTTCAGGCCACAGTTGTATAGAATTATATAAATCATACAAATATAGGGCTAGAAGGGATCTTCAAGATCCTCTAGTCCAATTCCATATCTAGTTCAAAATATATTACTGTACTATGGCAACCCTCCATAATGGCTATCTAGCCCCTGTTTTAAATAGTTCCATGGGAGAGTTGGCAAGGGCAGTCTGTGTAAGAGCCTTGGTGTAAGAGCCTTGGTGGAGCAGTGGGCTAATGCCTCCTTAAGTAACACCAGCTGCCTGCAATTAGTGCAGGTTCGAGTCCCACCAGGCTCAAGGTTGACTCAGCCTTCCATCCTTCCGAGGTAGGTAAAATGAGGACCCAGATTGTTGGGGCAATTAAGCTGACTTTGTAATAATGCCGCTTGGGTGTGTGTGTGTGTGAAAGCCCTAACAAGCAGGCATATACATAGAATGAAGGCTACTGCTAAGCTTGTAAGCTGCCCTGAGTCTTCGGAGAAGGGCGGGATATAAATGGAATTAAAATAAATAAATAAAATAAAACAGTCTTACACTAGGAAATGCTTCACGGTGTACCATCAGCATCTTTTTTTTTAACTATAAGTCCATTGGTTCTTTCTAATTCAGAAAAAGGCAATTGAACAAATCTACTTTGCTTTCTACATACAGCTCTCAAAGCAGTTGAAAGAAGCTCTCTTATGTCACTGCAGGCTTTCCTTTCCCAAACTAGTCATAGCTGATGTCTCCTCATGTATTTAATTCCAGAGTCCTTAGAATCTTGGTCAGTCTTCTCTGGACACACTACATTTTGTGAATTGTTCTTCCTAAAGTGGCATCACAAGAACAAGCAAATTTGAATGTTGGAAATTGGGAAGAGTCTTCCAGACTGCCAAAAGTACAAAAAAGGTTCCAAAGAAAGTAAGCACAAAGGAGGATATTAAACCAACCAGTAAGGACTGGGCCTCAGTGTACATGAAATATGACTGAAGATTGAGGATAAAGCCATACAGAACACTGTCAAGGGATAAATAATGGAATGAAGAGTCCCTAAACTGAGACCTGAACAGAAGCATTCATATTGCAATAGGGCCCACATACTTTATTTTTTATAGTAATAATTGTTTCAATCATTTTAGCAATGTATTCCTCAAATTCTTCACCTAATTCTTTTGCTTTACACTTGCATCATTAAGAGTTTGTGACTATTTTTATACTAGTATTTTTACTTTCCTCATTTGGACTAGCTTGTACATTTAATGAACACCAGCTTACCTTTTTATGGTTTTCTGATTCCCTTCATTAACTACACTGACATCCTCTTGGGCTTGTTTATGCTTTCTCTAATCTGTCACTGTCATATACATTTTTATTTCAGTTTCTACTTTAACGTGGTTTGAAAAAACTTCTAAGTGTGCCAGAAAGATTCCATTCTTTTTATTTTCCCCTCTCAGATTCCTCTCAGATAGATCATTATCTTTCTTTTAAGATTAAAAAGGAGAATAATTGAACTTTCTGAAGATTTTTCTCACATCTATGTTGAACTTGGTTTCACTGTGGTCATGTCATAAAGATCCAGTGAAGATTTATCTGTCTTGAAAATAGATCCTTGATTTACAACTAGGAGACCACCATTCAAAACTGCTCTTAGCCATGAACACTTATTGGTTTTTTTTATTTTAATCCCATTTATATCCCGCCCTTCTCCGAAGACTCAGGGCGGCTTACAATTTAAGCACAAACCAATGTGCTTAGCAATAGCCTTCATTCTATGTATATGCCTGCTTATTAGGGCTTTCGCCCCCCCCCCAGCAGCATTATTACAAAGTCAGCTTATTGCCCCCAACAATTGGGGTTCATTCTTTCATATTGTATATGAAAGTGTGGCTATCACAGAGGCAAAAAGAAAGAGATCCCCATGCAAGCTTCCTCAGCCTCCTAAAGGAAAAGAACAAATAAATCAGTGAATGATCACTAATATGAATTGTTTCAGAGTATTAAGTTGATTCTATTCACTGAACTCAATAAGTCAGAACAATCTAAATCTTTTCTGTGAGTGTTCATGTTTATGCAGCCCGGGAGGGGACACGAGGCTGGTTCCAGGTGGTTATATCTGCCTCTTTGAGTGAGGGTAGTTTCCCCGCCGCCTTGAAAGAGGCGGTGGTGAGACCTCTCCTCAAGAAGCCTGCCTTGGACCCAGCTGTGTTGAATAACTTTCATCCGGTCTCCAACCTTCGCTTTCTTGTGAAGGTTGTTGAGAGTGTGGTGGTGCATCAGCTCCCTCTAGTTCTGGATGAAGCGGATTATCTAGACCCCTACCAATCGGGTTTCAGGCCCGGGTACAGCATGGAGACGGCATTGGTCGCGCTGGTGAATGATCTCTGGAGGGCTTGGGACAGGGGATATTCCTCTGTCCTAGTCCTATTAGACCTCTCAGCGGCTTTCGATACCATCGACCATGGTATCCTGCTGCGGCACCTCAGGGGATTGGGAGTGGGAGGCACGGTTTTGCAGTGGTTCTCCTCCTATCTCCTGGGACGCTCGCAGTCGGTGTTGGCAGGGGGGCAGAGGTCGACCGTGAGGCCTCTCGTTTGTGGAGTTCCTCAGGGGTCGGTCCTCTCACCTCTCCTGTTCAACATCTACATGAAACCGCTGGGTGAGATCATTCGTGGTTTTGGAGTTGGGTATCATCAGTATGCTGATGATACCCAGCTTTTCATTTGGACCCCAAACCACCCCAGTGATGCCCTCAACGTGATGTCCTGTTGCCTGGAGGCGGTCCGGGTCTGGATGGGGAGGAACAGGCTTCGACTCAACTCTGACAAGACTGAGTGGCTATGCGTACCGGCATCTCAGGATATTCAGGATATACCACCCCTCTCTATGGGGGGTGAGTTATTACCCCCTGTAGATAGGGCTCGCAACTTGGGAGTCCTCCTAGATTCACAGCTTTCCCTAGAAGACCATATAGTGGCTGTGACTAGGGGGGCCTTCGCCGAGGTTCACCTGGTGCGCCAGTTGCGTCCCTATCTAGACCGGGCTGCCTTACGTACGGTCACTCATGTGCTCGTGACCTCTCGTCTTGACTACTGCAACGCTCTCTACATGCTACCCTTGAAGACCACTCGGAGGCTCCAACTGGTACAGAATGCAGCCGCGAGAGTTGTGTTGGGAGTTTCCTGACACTCCCATGTCACACCTTTGCTCCGCGAGCTGCATTGGCTTCCAGTTGTCTTCCGGGTGAGGTTCAAGGTGTTAGTAATGACCTATAAAGCCCTACATGGCATGGGTCCGGAATACCTTGGGGAGCACCTGCGGCCGGCGTCAACTTCCCTCCGCCCAGTACGCTCCCACAGAGAGGGCCTCCTCAGGGTGCCACCGGTCAAAGAATGCCGACTGGTGGCGCCCAGGGGAAGGGCGTTCTCTGTGGGCGCGCCGGATTTATGGAACCATCTTCCGGTCGAGCTCCGGATGGCGCCTGATCTCCGCTCCTTCCGGCGTGATCTTAAAACCCACTTTTTTGAACAAGCTGGCCTGGCCTGATAGGATGGGGTTGGGTTTTATAAATTGGTCTTAATTTTTAATTTGTACTAATTTATTACGGGCATTGCTATTTAATTACTTTTAATAATTTTTAATTTTTGTATCTTGTTTTTATTATGTATTGCCCTGTTCACCGCCCTGAGTCCTTCGGGAGAAGGGCGGTATACAAATTAAATTAATAAATAAAATAAATAATAAATGTATTTATATTAGTATATATTAACTTTTTCTACTTTTTCTTTAGCAATATTTAGATTGTTCCAATCAACTACCA
This sequence comes from Vipera berus, assembly GCF_964194415.1. NCBI lineage: Eukaryota > Metazoa > Chordata > Lepidosauria > Squamata > Viperidae > Vipera > Vipera berus. The sequence continues at coordinate 61,272,621 of NC_138202.1, forward strand.
TATCAAAGAAGCAGAACATCTGACAACCTTTGATAAATTTGGGGTCAGCAGTAGTTTATGTGCATATGTACAGATTTGCATGTACTAGATCCCATTGAGGATTTCAAATATAGTTCCTTGCAGATAAATAGTGACCAAGAGTGGACAAAAAAGTAGTGGGAGAAGAATGACTTCCAACTTCCCCATTGAGTTTCATTGTGGGAATCTGACAGGAAACATTGGAAATATCCCTTCCCTTCCCTTCCCTTCCAAATTACATTTTTTTTCCCCCAAAAAGGTTGTAGGATTGTAGGATTCCAATTAACATGGAATATGCTGGAGTTAAATTTTGCAAAGCAAGGTGTTTCTAGGGAAAAAAATCTCCCTCCAATTGCATGATCTTGAGTAACTTTTTGACATTCTCTTACCCATCCTTCTGACAAATGTGAACAAAATATCTCCCAGTCCAGATCAAAGTCTTATATCCTTGACTTATCACAGGCATCCTGTATACAGATTCCCAATAATCCATGTTAGTGTTACTTAGACCTAGTATTGCTCTATCATATAATTCCTGGAATTTTCCAGCTTTCCCCCAAAATGATCCCCCCCGCAGTACACTGTCATACCCAAAGTGTACAGTATGAAAGATGCTAAGCCTGATGGTGGTCTAATGGTCTGATTTATTCTTGATTTGAGGGGCTAATGGTGATTGGAGCACAAGGGAAATCCAACCTTTTTCCCCCACTTCCTGGATGTTTTATGTAAAGAGTAAAAACTGGGGAAGGGAAGGTTGCTTTTGTTTGTGGTGCAACTTCTGCAGCACTTATTTTATGTAAATTACAATGTCTCCCAATTTATTTTGATCTGAGTTTGATCTATGGCCTGATTTGGAGGGCATCAATACTGTAAAGCATGTAGACACATGTCTCTTCCTTTGGTTGAATACTACACTCTCTGCCTTTCAAGGGAGAAAGAGAGAGAGACAAAAAAAAATACTGGCACATCTTTCCTCTAACTTCTTAACAGCTCTTTCACTAAAAATAATATATCCAGTTATATAGCAGATACCTCAGTTCAAGAAGCATGTATATGGAAAACCCATAATTGTTAATTTACAGCAGGAAAAGTTAAAATATATATTTTAGGATAACTACACTAGTTATAGCAATGGATGAACCATGGGTTCTGTGAATCTTCAAAGGAGATTTGACTTCAGTAAAAGCATTCCACTAAACACAAAGCAACACAAAGCAATTTGTGTTGCCCACTGAAGGACTGGTGGAAGTGCTTTCCAGGGATGTTCATGTTCTGTCCCAGCCTACACAAGTACTTGCTCAACTGCTCACAAGGAAAAACCCCTTTTCATGGAACCAGGCAGGACCCACAAGAAAAACAAACCTTTTTTATTTTTATACACCCGACTCAATGTCCAAGACTTTGGAGGCAAACAACCCAATCAACAAAACACAAAGCCACAGCATGAATGGTTGATTTCAGCAATGAGCACCTCCCACACCTCCCCATTTTATAGTTCAGCCAGGGTGTGGCTTCTTAATGCCTTTTCTTTTGCCTCTGGAGCCACCCCACTGCCTTCCTCTGTCTTGCTCTCCTCTCCTCTCTGTGCTTCAGCAAATCAGGGATTGGCCCCAACTGTTCCTCATTGTCGCCCAACTCAGGCTCCCAAAACTGCTGTGTCTGTGCCGGGCTCCACATCTGACTGTGAATCTTGGTGCTCCTCAGAGCTTTTCTCAGGCTCCAATGTCACTCTAGGCCTCTCCTCCTCATCTGAGTCTTCAGACTCAGCTGCCGGATCCACTGGCTGATGAGGAATCACAACAGTTCACACCTATGCAAGAGACATGTCTGCTGATACTTCTACTGATGGGAATCAATCAGCCAAACTGTTGCAACATAGTTTGGGGGTGATAAGGTCGAACAGTTGTTTTAGAATTAATTTGGCAGCAATAGGATATCTGCAGGGAGGCAAGAAGAACAAATCAGATATCAGGGTGCAATTAATAAGGGTGGGATTGTGTCAAAATGATGACAACGTGCATGTAAGTCATCATCTCAGTTCTTTCTAGATATCTGGTCTAACCTTCAATCAAATAATTCCTTTGTAGAGCTCTCTTGTGATCTGACACAAGAGAACTCTACAAAGTCAAACACCAAAGCTTCACACAGGCCTACAAAACTGCACTGAAGCAAAAGAAGAAGAAAAAAAGCACTCTACTATAAAACAATGGAAAATGGTTTTAAAAATAAATATATGGCAGCTAAAGTACCTATATTTATTCATCACAGTTCTGTTTCTGCATTCTTTTATACTGAAGATCAAATCTGTGACATTCTCTTCCTCTGACTCATCATGCTGGGATCCTAACTTAGTAGAGTCTCATTCAGAAGCCTCCTGAATCTAATTAGATGCCTAGTGGTTTTTGAACAGGAAGGGTCAGAAAGATCTATTGTATATACAGTTTAAAAGCCCGAGCACTGAAAAATATTAATCTCCTTTCTAAACAGGTACTCGACACAACATATAAAACATGATTGAGGTTAATCATGTTACTCCTAACTGTTCCAAAATAGTACTTAAAATGACATTTTTGTTGAAAAGTCTTTGAGGAACTGCCACCTGGTTTGTTATTTTTGCTACCATTATTATGGTTAACCTGATGACATTTTAGAGGTACCCTAATGACATTTAATTTGTATTGAAACAGTAGGATATTACTTTAAAAAAAGAGTCAAGATTAATTTCATGCCTTTCATTTGCCCAAAACAAAGAAGAAATGTTTTGATTGATGGGCAAATAGAAATGAGAAATGGTAAGTTTATCATGGTTCATTAACTTTTAAGATATTGTTCTCTAAAGTAGAAGGTTTTTTAAAAAATGTTTTTTTTTCTATTATAACTTCTTTTTTCTTGTGTCAAGTCCTGTTGTTTAGGGACATTTTAAAATCTGATAAGTATGAGACTATGAGTAGGACATGATATTTTATTGATCAGTAAGTCATCTGAAAGAGGCATGTTGTGTTTCTGCATGGGTACCATAGTCTTTGGTTAACAATTGTAATTGGGACTGGAATTTCCATCACTAAGCAATGCAGTTGTAAAGTGTGATTTTATGTAACTATATTAATTACAACGGCAATCCAGGCAATTCCTGATGCATTAAGGAAGATTGCATGTCAATAAGCAAGAACTTCATCATAACTTTCTACCAACTTCCAACAACCCAAGTCAGTGAGAAAACCAGCAAGAATTTACAAATCTCAAATGGCTTACAAGGAGGCCAGTGAGTAGGTAACTGACTGCTACCAGGTTGCGCAGGTGGTCGTTGTGGCTGGAGCATAGTAGGAATAGCTGCTCCCAGATAAAAGTGTACAAGAACACATAGGTGGTCATCACCATGCTGCATAGCTCTGTGCAGTCATTTTGGCATTTATGTAATATCATGTTTTATGTTTTCTAGTGATAAACTAAAAGCTAGATTCAGAATGGCAAATACTGGCAGCTTGAAATTATAGATGCTGAGTGTAGCTGCAGTGTTTCTGGACATGGTCAGCCAAATGAACATTGCACTGAGGAAATATGGCAGCATTATTGCTTTAGCTTTAACGGGGAAAAACCTGAGGAGTGGGGAATGATATAGGCATATGACATTATGCATGGTGTGGAGAAATTTCTTTTTGCATAATACTAGAGTTTGAAATCAGATAATGAAGCTGATCAGGGAGCAATCCAGAGCAGAGGAAAGAAAATACTGCTGCACACGGTGAACTGCAAGATGTGTTAATCAGAATGTACAACAGCTTTAAATGATGTTGGGAAGTACTTGTGAAGGTTAATGCATGTGAGTAGTGATGTTGGCAATTATATGTACCTCCTCCAATGTCACAAATAGTCAGCATTTCTATTCATGTTCAAGGGAGACGCAAAACAATGCTCTGATTGTGGGCTTCTCATAGATCCACTTTTGGCTATAGTGGGGAACAGGATCTCTAATTATGACCCAGTATAATTTTGTTCCTGCTAGCATCTTAGTGATTCTATCTTTCCAGAAGATTGGAGGTTTTAGTGATTAGAATTCCAAAGAATATGGGTAGATAGTAGTTAATGACCATCCTGCTTAGTTCAAATTTACAGTAGCACTGAAAAAGTAGCCTTATAACTGTCCTAAAATTGATTGTTGTAGCACACCTACCTACAGCCATGTGATCTCTCAAATGGCATGCATTTATAACTATCATATTATCCTGCAGTGGTGTGATTGCCATTTGTGGGTTTCACAGCCAGTTCCAACAAGCAAAGTCAATGGAGAAACCAGCAGTGAGTCACAAGCTGCAATGATGTGATGTCACTCTTAATGACCATGGATGATTTGTTTAATGAGCTCAGCAGAACTGGCATCATAAGTATGGCATGATAATGTGATGGTTCACTTAATGACTACATTATTCAGCAATGCAGTTGCTAATCCCAACTGTGATTGTTCAGTGAAGACTATTTGTACCCTGTTAGTACCCCACATATATTAAATTTTCAGTTTCTACTTGTGCAGAATCAGATCCAAAATGAGCAAAGATGCTTCATATTTTCTGTGGCCACCTTCACTGTCTTTGCTGGCCAGTCCTTAAAAGAAATCTGCCTGTTTCCAAGGTCAGAAAGAACTGCATGGCCTCAGATAATAATTCAGTTGAGTTTCAGAACATGGATTAACCTGAGTCAAATTGTTGCAATTAGTTCCTGAAGAATATTGGTGGAAAACCTGAAACCCATTGAAACAGTGATATCACTTTTATTGAAACACCCTTACTGCTTACAGCTACAGTTAAGTAGTAGCAATACTGAAATTCACTTGCATAAAACCACTAATTAATGTTACTATTCAATGATACTTAGCCAAATCTATTATGCATAAAATCACAATTACTACCCCAACAAAACATCATGACTGTTGAAAATTAACAATAGAAAATTGTGTATCATGTACAAGTCTTCGTAGTTTAGCTACTCATTTAATAATGTGTATAGCACGAGGAATGTCTGGTAGAAATAAAGTCCAGTCCTCTCAGTTGTCCTTCCCCTGATGCTTGGAAATTTAATTGTTATTTAGCTTATACAGCAAGTACTTCTGCACTGGGCTTTTATGCACAAAAAATCATGATCCTTGATTTTCAATGCAACTGTTGTCCGTATGGAAATTGCAAAGAGAAAAAAAAATGACCTTACACCTTGTTTTACATACTTTGTATCTGTACAAATCTATTGTTCTCCAGAATCCTGGCACATTTTTCTAACCTCAGATAATACTAGTCACTCAAGAACCATGACATGAATGTGAAGGTGTCATCAGTATGCATAGCAAATCATATTTGGCTATGCAAAGATAAAAATGAAGTTGAACAAAGATGTATCATCACCACCACCACCCCCTCTCTAGCTGTTATTTTTCAATAGAACTGTTGTACAGCTCAAAGAGGAGTACATGTGATTCTAAACATTCCTTTCAGATGTTGCAAAGTGGGTAGAATTTTTCAAGAATAACATGACTGTGCAGCATTCTCTTTTCCAGGTAGATATTGCTCCTCCCCATTTCCTCATTTTATAGCAGAGATAATTTTGGTAAACGTTTAGGTGTCCTCTGGCCAATTGCTCCTGTCAAAATTCTTTCTTCAATGTATTAAATAGAGAGGAGCTGCTATACTATCTGTTCACCTACTGTGGTTTCATTGTTTCTATCTATTCTTCATCTTCTGCATTTCCACATAAGCTATCTAGGATTACTATACAATTAACATCAAAATGGTTTTATTTTGTAACAACTATTCATAACATACTGCAGAGTAGCTATCTTTTTTTAACCACTATATAGCACAGTTTTATAGAACTTCTGAATATTGTGATAGTAAGATTGCAATATGTTGTTAAGAAACAGTACCTATGGAGTTCTCCTGGGCACACACACACACACACACACACACACACAAAGAGAGAGAGAGAGAGAGAGAGAGAGAGAGAGAGAGAGAGAGAGAGAGAGAGAGAGAGAGAGAGAGAGAGAGAGAGAGAGAGAGAGAGTATCACAGGTCATTAACAGAAAATAACCTACTGAGATACACCATTCTTGTTTACAGTGAGATGCTGGTCGTGGCAGCAGGTATATAAAACATAAACTCAACAGGGAACACTGAACTAATAAAAAGACAAGGGTCTATAAAGCACTGAAAAATCCAGAGCCAACTGTGCAGGTAAGAATAATATAAAACAATTTCTTTTCTCATAAAGCAATCAAAACACAGACTTTTCCCACACAAAAAAAATCCTATCCCCTACTGAGCTGGAATATTTATGAGTGACGTTTTTCACACAGGGTCAGCCCTTTAGAAATTCAAATTTGAGGAGCAGAATCCCAAGTGTGTGGCTGTTGCATGTGTGAGAGAAAACAATTTTAACCATAGCTCCCCAAGCCAGACACAGTTTCCTGTAGCTTCCAGTCACTGAGAGGGCCACAGAAGCAACGTTCTGTGAAGCAAAGCTAAGGAGCCATCTCACTATGTTGCTTTGTGAAGTAGCTTTGAAGGGATGACCAGCTTTCACTGAAATGAATCAACCCTGTGAAGTCTTGCAGAGGCTTAGTACATATTTGACCTATAGATATACTTTTCTTTCTCCTCCTTCTTGTCTATGTGCACCTTGGAGTAACCCACTCAGTGAGAAATAGTCTCCAAGAACTATCAAGGAATTTATTTTGGAATATAAGAAGCTGCTCATAGTTTTGAAATGTCTTGAATGCGGATCCAAGTGGACTGGATCCACATCCTTGCTGTGCTGGGACTGAGATGTAAAAGAAACCTGTGAATTGCCAGAGAAGTAATAAAAGAGGATTGCTAGGAACTGTGTTATTGACCAATATCAAGGGTGAGTTATCAATCCTAGCCCATGTGTGGCCTCCAAACCCTTTATGTGTCTCACGGAGCCTCCCAAAAATATTTACAGGGACAAAGCTTCAAAGTCAACAGTTTTATTTCTTTTCTTTGCCCAGTAGAAAAGTAAGGAAGTACCGTAAACCATGGTGAACCTTCAGAGAGAACTACGATCTTAGGAACCATTTTCCTAAGCTCCTGAAATTCTAGATTCTAGATAATTTTGAATCACCACTCTCTGCCCCTGAGGTCTCAGCCACTGAAAGTAATGCTTAAAAAAAGATTGCCTAAAGAATGACCAAGACCCATCATTTGTACTGTATTTATGCACACACCCTGAATAGCTTAAGGGTTTCTGTTTCCCCTCTTTCAATTTCTTCAGCAGTAAAATATTTAGCTTTGGTTCCTGGCTTTTCTTGTGGCCTGATTGTTCTTTGGTCAGACACATATCATGGATCAGGTATTATTTGGTTGCTCAGAATACTCAAGCTGTATATCTCTTGATTTAAGGTTTGCTAGTTCAGCATTCTGAATTTTAAGTTTGGTATCTGGAATATGAAAAATGAACTTTACTACTGACACTGGCTTGTATCTTATTAGTGAAATCCATTACTGAATTTACAGTCAATAACTGCCTAATACAGTAGAAATGTTTATGTCTGAGAAATTTTTTAATCTATTTTCTCTCTACTCTCACTGAAAATATGCATAGTATATAAACCTTACCCCCCAGATAGCCTGACCCCAAATACGGGAACCAGACTTGCAAAGGACATAGATTTTCAGAGTCCTGCCCATTACAGAGGCAGGATTATCTCTGAAATTGAAGGAATCAAAAGGGATCCAGGCTATTTGAGTTGCAAGTAGAGCACAGCTAAAAAGATTGTTGGGAATGCCATCTTCAGCAGGCCCTTGAGCTTCAAGAGTGCTGCTACTGTTAAAGCGTTCACACAAGATGGGTTGCACAATGTTGTATTTTGTCCATATAATTTCAGTTTCTGAAGTAAACACTATTTCTGTGTCTACCCGAGCGATGGCATTAGGCAGTAACTTAAATCAACATTAACAGTCTCTGCAGCTGTCAGGTGTATTCCTGGGCTGTTAGAATAAGTTGACATTCTATGTATGCTTCCATGCTGGGTCTTGGCTGTTTTATTTTGTCTTCTCATTCTTAGCATCAGCTCATCTTGTGTGGCTGTCAACAAAACTATGGGAAAGAATCATTTGCATCATATGCAGATAATGGTGAGCAGCATTACTAGAAAGAAACTTGATTTCAGGATAATATATCTCTCTTTTGCCTTATAAGCTTAGCTGTCAGATAGTCTTTCCATAGGCTTAGATTGATTTTACATTATGGTTGCAGAAGAGAATGGACTTTCAGGTTTGATGTTGAATAACTAAGAAGACTGTTTGGATTGACTCCAGTATGTTACACCTCATCAATCCAATCCCATTTCATCAATCATTTTCAAATCAGATCAATTTATTATGATTTTTGAAGCTCTTAAAAAAGGTGGGAGGATTTTGTGAATATACAAACTACCCTTCAAATCACCAAATTCATTTGGGAGCAATCAGTTCAATACAATTTTCCAATGCAGTTCCTTTAGTAACTCGTTTGGGTTGAAAAGCATAATAATAATAATAATAATAATAATAATAATAATAATAATAATAATAATAATAATAATAATAATAATAATAATAATAATAATAAGAAGAAGAAGAAGAAGAAGAAGAAGAAGAAGAAGAAGAAGAAGAAGAAGAAGAAGAAGAAGAAGAAGAAGAAGAAGAAGAAGAAGAAGAAGAAGAAGAAGAAGAAGAAGAAGAAGAAGTTGGAAGGGACCTTGGAGGTCATCTAGTCCAACCCCCTGCTCAGGCAGGAAACCCTATACCATTTCAGGCAAATGGCTGTCCAGTCTCTTCTTAAAAACCTCCAGTGTTGGAGCATTCACAGCTTCTGGAGGCAGGTTGTTCCACTGGTTAATTGTTTTAACTGTCAGGAAGTTTCTCCTTAGTTCTAGGTTGCTTCTCTCCTTGACTAGTTTCCATCCGTTGCTTCTTGTCCTGCCTTCAGGTGCTTTGGAGGATAGCTTGACTCCCTCTTCTTTGTGGCAGCCCTTAAGATATTGGAACACTGCTATCATGTCACCCCTCGTCCTTCTCTTCATTAAACTACACATACCCAATTCCAGCAACCGTTCCCTATATGTTTTAGCCTCCAGTCCCCCAATCATCTCAACTAATATTGTTTCAAATGTTAAAATATTAGAAGGGGGAGATAACTCCACAATTTGTTTTTTTAGCTTTGCACAATAGTCATTTGTTTTTTCTAGATTGGATTATTTTCTGCTTCAAATCAGACCTTCCCTTTACCAAAGCCTCCTTTCAGAGCTGCTTTGCAAAGCCAGGTGGTCTTCTTATCTCCAAGAATGAAGCAGAATGACCATGTTTCTTTGCTTTTCTCTTCATTGTGTTCTTCTTAATATAGTCCTGCAGAGTTTGGAAGAAAGTTGAAATTCTCAGGAGTTTCTCAAAAATCTGAGAATTTCTTCTACTGTGCTAGATAAAATGCTTTCAGGCTGCAAAACTTTAGGAAATGTGATAGATGCTGGACAAAGCACCTGAAGGCAGGAGAAGAAATGGATGGAAGATAATCAAGGAGAGAACCCAACCTAGAATGAAGAGGAAATGTCCTAACAGAACAATTAATCAATGAAACAACTTGCCTGAAGAAATTATGAGTGTTCCAACAATGGAGGGTTTTAAGAAGAGATTGGACAACCATGTGTCTGAAATGTTATAGTGTTTCCTGCTTGATCAGGGGGTTGGACTACTAGAGGACCACCAAGTTCCCTTCCAACTTTATTATTCTGTTATTCTGTTATTTCCCCTATATGCCACACCACTCAACAGGCTGAAGTCTTCCAGGATGGACTATAGCAATAATCCGTTGCTGTTTAAGCTACTGACCTCAAGCTAGTCCCCACCTTTTTGCATCACTCACATTTGACATTTAACAATGTTTCATTCTAAATATACTGTCCCTGAACCCTAATGTAATTCTGAAACCTAAGTGAAAAGTTTTAGTTTCCTGCAAAACAGGCCTTCGTTTTAGTTAGATTACTGAGCTAAGTGAAAAGATGCTGTTCTGTATTTTTTCCCCCTTTTGCCTTCCTTTGCTGCTCCCACTTGCTGATTTAAAAAAATCATAAAAGATTAATTCCCTTTAGATCAGGGGTGTCAAACTCACAGCATCATGTGATGTGTTGCGACATATTGTGACTTTTTTGCCATTGCCGGTAATGGGGTGAGCGTGACTTCACTATGATGCATCTGGCCCGCGGGCCGGCAGTTTGACACCCCCTACTTTAGGTGTTTTTTCCCTGTGATTTAATCCAAATGCAAATATCTAGATCTTGTAGAGAGCTAAAAAATGACAAGATTTGAGGTTTTTTTTTAAAAGAAAGGATTTCACAGTCCATTAATGAGGATTCCACATAAAAACAATTTCTTTTCCATCAGACTGGATGAAGATTTTTTTAAAATGAAAAACTAGAAACTCTTTGGCAGAGCAATAATCAATAACCAATCCTTATATGGTTTCAAACCAATTTTGCTGGTGCTATGAAATAAAAGGATACTTTTCCTACTCAGATCAGATGGCAGCCTCTAATTTACTCTAAATGTTTTCCATTGCTTTTTCAAAGCTTGTGTGTGTTTTATATTTTCAAGGAAACATATATTTTTTAAAATGAGCAAAGCCCAGCCCAATATTTTCAGTTCAGTTGGCAAGAATGCTAATTACATTATCACATATTCAGCAGCATTGAGCAAAGTTATTTATTCATTCGTCCTCAAGGCCTGAAATGCATAGCAGGTCAATTCCAATAAGCAATATCTTGTGAGGCTCAGCCAATAGTATACACAGATAATTAGATGTGGCGCCGTGTGAAAAATCTTACACACAAAAGTTAAACCTTGGAGATTTGCCTTTTTGACGGCTTCATGACTGAACGAAGAAATTTACTTGTTGCCATAAGCCAAAAAAAAAAATCCACAAAAAATGTACAAAACATTTGTAAAAAAAGGTAGGAAGATAAAGAATAAAATTATTATATATATTTTAGCTGCTGAATTTTAAATGTAAATTCTTAAAGGAGAAGTAAGTTATGGGAATCGCTATTTTTCATTTAAAAGCACATTTTAATCAAAAACACAACTGATGGTGAACCTATTGGCATGAAAAGGAAATAGTTCAAATACAATATTTGATTGTTACAGCATAAAAATGAAATAGGTCTCAAACATAGATGGTATATAGTTGTATTCATCAAGTTAAACAAGCATTCTTGTTTTAAATGGCTTGCCTCTTGAAAGAATCCATCTTTTTTGCTCTGCTTCTAGTTTTAGAACCTAAAATGAGTTCATTTCTATCTTCTGAAGTGGCATCTCACTCACACACACACACACACACACACACACACACACACACACACACGAGAGAGAGAGAGAGAGAGAGAGAGAGAGAGAGATTTCATCCAGAAGCATGTGAATTAAGACTTCATGTTGCAATGTTTTGCTAAAATTGCTTTTTTTTTGTGTTGTTGTTCTCATCTCAAAAGACATAAAATAGATTTCAACAGCTTGGCATGATCTTAGCCTCAGGTTGTGAACTAAATATTATAAATTTAATACTTAACAGCCATCCATAGACCTGGAGAACCAAAAGTATCTGCAGGGGAATGTCAAAATATTTAATGTGGCAGGCATGGTATCACAACCACAGCCCATCTTCTTGAATGTGCAAATTAAAGAGGCAGGACTTTGATTATGACATCATGATCACCATTCTAAATTTTAACAGATCCAACCTCTGTACCCATCTATTTGAGAATCTCTAGTGGGATAGATAATAGATTTGAAAACCCATAATGTCCATAGTGCATTTTTAATCAATATAAAACTATTTTAAACCATAGCTGTACAGGTCTTTCAAAATCCTTGACTTAATATAAATGATTCTTTGAAAATCATATCAAAGAATTATAATGCTTTATGTGACAGAAGATGGGAAAAGTGCTAAATAACAATAATAACATTAAGTATTATTAAACTTCTATTTAAAAGTTAATTAAAATAAAATTAGTTTCTTCCAAACACTATTTGCATCTTTGCTATATCCTAACTTTTTAAAGAGGGACGTGGTGGCTCAGTGGGTTAGGACGCTGAGCTTGTCGATCAGAAGATCGGCAGTTTGGCGGGTCAAATCCTGAGTGCTGTGTAGCAGAGTGAGCGCCTGTTACTCGTCCCAGCTTCTGCCAACCTAGCAATTCGAAAGCATGTAAAAATGCAAATAGGGAACTAGGGACCACTACGTTGGGAAGGTAACAGCATTCCATGCGCCTTTGGCATCTAGTCATGCTGGCCACATGACCACGGAGACGTCCTTGAAATGGAGATGAGCACCGGCCCCTAGAGATGGAAACGACTAGCACGCATGTGCGGGGGAACCTTTACCTTTAACTTTAACTTTTTTCCAAAAAAATGTGGCTTCTGGAATTCTATTCCAAGATTAGTTGCCATCCTCCACCCCAAATTACTATGCCCCCAGAGTTTTAAATCTATTATCTATCCAAATACATCACCCATATCTCTCTCTCTCTCTCACACACACACACACACAGATACAAACAAATTTTAATAAAGGTTTTTAAAATATAAATCTAATAGAAACTAATATAAAAGAAGAGAAATAAATAAAAAAGATAGCTGAAAGTTCAAGAAAGACCATGACGTAAAAAAGATGTAGAGACTCTAAAAAAGTGTACAGAGAAAAGCAGCAAAGATGATTAAGGGACTGGAGGCTAAAACATATAAGGAATGGTTGCTGGAATTTGGTATGTTTAGTTTAATGAAGAGAAGGATTAGGGATAGCATGATAGCAGTGTTTCAATCTCTCAGGGGTTGCCACAAAGAGGGAGTCAAACTATTCTCCAAAGCACCTGAAGGCAGAACAAGAAGCAACAGATGGAAACTAACCAAAGAGAGAAGCAACCTAGAACTAAAGAGAAATTTCCTGACAGTTAGAACAATTAATCAGTGGAACAACCTGCCTCCAGAATCTGTGAATTCTCCAATGCTGGAAGTTTTAAGAAGAGACTGGACAACCATTTGTCTGAAATGGTATAGGGTTTCTTGCCTGTGTACGGGGTTGCTTGACACCAACACTACTACTACTACTACTACTACTACTACTACTACTACTACTACTACTACAACTACTACTACTACTGTTGTTGTTAAGAAAAATAGAAAAGAAAGAAAAAAATACAAACAATTAGCTTCCAATTTTCTTTACAGAATTGATATATACATTTATAAGCTTAGCTCTTACTTTAAGGTTGCATCATAATTCTCTTCTATAATCTATCCCGACTAATCATCAAACCATAAATCATAAATTCATTTTTCCTGGTTTATGCAAAAGGTCCATAAGGGGTTTCCAGTAAACTATATATTCTCTTTTCTCTGATCAAATTAGTCATCTCAACAAGTCCCATTGTGTCAGCCTTACAAGGTAGACCACATAGAAAACATGATCAGTTAAGCTAATTCTACTTTATTGTGAAGCTACAAAAAATTTGCAAGTTTGAAAGTGCAACTCTCCTGCCATCCCCTTTAGAGTCTGAGAAACTAGGAAAGGTCTTTTCTGTGATATATGCTGTCTGTTATCTAACTATTCCTTAAGCAATATCTCTTTGTCTCATCTGCCAAAGTCTTTCCCACATACCAATACACATCATCTTCAATAATAATTCCTTCATTGTGTGTATTGCCAACTCTTTCCATCTTTGTGCATACAAACTGATTTAAGTATTTCGTTAAAATTAAGACATAAATTTTAAGTAGGAATGATTTAAATATTTTCCCCCAGTGTTTTTTTTCTAAAAAAAAAAGGTGCCAGAACTCTCATCTTGGCGGGCGCAGGAGGCGGGGGGCCCCAGCACTCCTGCAGTCATGGGTGCGAGGGGTGTTGGTGGCGGGCTGCCCCCCAGGGCCAGAGCCGGCGCGGCTGGTGCTGTGGAAGCAGATGGGCCCGCTCTATATGGCGGGGCTGCACGAGGCGGGCGGCGGAGGCGGTGCAGACCAGGCGATGCAGGGTGGCCACTTAGGCATGCAGGGCAAGGCGATGGTGGCACAGGTCCAGCACCAGGTAGGCCACTAGCCTGCCTGACACGGATGAGCACAAGGAAGGAGTGCACATGGACTCCACAGAACCCACCTCCCACTCCTTGTCCTCTCTTACTTACCTAGTTGAGATTGTGTAGTTGGGCAGCAGGGAGGGATGCAAAGTTCCTGCCAACTCGCCTTCGCTGCAGACAACTTGCTGGTGCAACGTTTGCTGGCCAGGTCTTTTGGCATGCTCAGCAGCAATTCCTATTGGCTTTCGAAAGCCAATAGGCTTTCGAAAGTCAATAGAGGGAGTAGCATAGCTTGTGCAAAAGCTTTTTTTTCCTGCAAAAAAGGGTGCGGGAACGCCATTCTGAGCATTCTATGAGAAAAAAGCCCTGCTTTTATGTTTTAATCATATGATTTTAAAAATATTGTAAGTTGCCCCAAACCTTGCCATGTGGATTGCATACAAATATTATATAATCGGTAAATAAAGGTAGAACATATGTTAAATCTACATCAAATAATAATATGCTTCCCTGCAAAGTCAATTCTTGCTCAATGACAGACCAAGGAGTTAACTCAGAAAGGCAAGAGGAAAATCTAGAAGAGGTCTGTGCAACTTGTAGAAGGGAAAGGCCCACACTGATAAATTAAAAATCTTTGTGGTCTGCAAAGGAATGCTGGTGGGCTAATCAATGATTTGGTGACTAGAGGAGCATCTACAGTGTTGGAGTTCATGGTCATGGTAAGCCATGGAGGCACTAGGCAACATGACTTTCAGGGCAGTGGTGGTGATTTTATTACTTTTTTTTAAAAAAAAATACGTCTGTGCTCTGTCCAAGGGTGCTTGGTAGGCTGCATGTACAGGCCTGGTCTAGAATTTATTTTGGAGCATTCAACTATCTAGAGCAGGCATGTCAAACTCATTTTGTTTGAAGCAACTTCTTATAAAAGAATTGCCATTAATTTGTTTTAATAAAATAATTTAAATCAAGTTTTCACTTGATTTCAAATTAAATGAATTATACTGGTTGACAATGAGATTTTTTTAGTACAATTGCCAAATGCAATAAACTGGTTTTAGGTATATGTGTGCACTAATTATTTCAACACCAATACATTTTAACAACATATTCTATTTGTAAATGAAGGCAAATGCAAATTATACAATTTTGTGCAAAAATGAAACAAAATAACAGATTTAAGAGCTGTTATCATTAGTTAAATAAAAAATAATTCCATCATCCAAAACTTTGTTATACTGTATTTAACGAACAAATGCTTTGGGATTAAAAAAAAAAGACTTACTACATTTGATTGTGTATCACCATGGCATTAAAACAAAATTCAAACAGTGTATGAAAAATAAAGGTTCCCTCTGGCTATATCTATACATTTTCCTTGCCTTCTTTTTAGCCTTTTTTTTCAACTTCCCAGCTTAAAAAAGGCAAGGCACCGGGAGCTGAAAGTTACAGAGACTGTTTAAGCAGGTTGCTAAGCAACCTGTTCACACTCGGCTCTTCTTACCCTCCCACTTTTAAATTAGCCTGTACGGATTGCATTTCCTTTGATTTGAGACATCTGAAGGCCTGTCACTGTGATGCATTCTGCTGCTCTGCAACCTGGCTGCCTGAGGAGAATTTGGCTCTCCAGAACAGTTTCCTTCAGCTTTTTTTTTGTGCAAAAAATAATGCCAGAATGCCGTTCTGAGCGTTCTATGAGGAAAAAAGCCCTGGATATATCACATATAATTGAAGATTGTAATTAGTTGCGTGTACACGTTTAACAAGTGTGATGTATTTGTGCTGGCATTTCTAGGGCTCTTTCCAACCACATCCAGAAAAAATTGTAACAAACATTGGAATTCTTAAGGCCATGTTTGGTATTTCCCAGCAATCTGTTACTGGAAGGAAAAAGCAATCCCTGCTGCTTTACTGATCCCAGAGAAGCATTTGCATGTATGCAGGTATCCTTAAGGTGCCATAGTTATGGATGAGAAACATTGGTTGCAAAGTTGGCATTTCTGGATGTAATACAGATATTTTGGACTTATTTTTGTTTCTTTGCATGTTTGATATTTTTTAAAAAGGCATATGCTACTGACTATGCTTATGCACATATGTATATGTGCTGGGATACATGACCACTGCTTTTCCAGAATGTGAAAAGTGAAAGATTGTGACTAAACAAAATTTTAATGTACAGATAATACCACCAGAAATTATTTTAGCCCTTTTAATAAATGTTGTTATTGATGTTAAGCTCACCATGGAAAACATCATATATTGTTATATATATATACTAGGTTAATTATTTAAAGACTGAAATGCAATATAACTAGATTCTAAATAATCTATTTTTCAAAACACACAACAGTCCAAACAGTAAAACTAAAGTCCAAATTAAGAATATTTCATTATTAAGAATTGTTTAATTTAAAGTGGTTTAGTTGTAATAGATGGTTAGATTCAAAATAGTTTTCAAGAGTATGTACAAAAGATACTTTTTTCTAGCATCAGCTAAATTAGACATATTACATTGAGAAAAATGTTTCTTATTTCTTTCCTGTTACCTTTACTGATTTCATTGCAGAGATGTTAACATAGGAAATAGATTATTTTGTTATCTAATTTTACCTTCCAAAAGACAGAAGCAGATGAAAAATGTGAGGTTCTTTCCTGTTGGCTTTTTTGAATTAGCTGTTTTAGATTCTAAATGTTTAGTTCCTAAAGAAGTAACCCTGTAAATAATTATAATGTCCTCCTCTAGTGCAGGCTCTTTTATGACTGAAGGACTTCAACTCCCAGAATTCCTGAGCCAGCATGGCTCAGCTTGGAAACCTCTCCCTTTCCCCTTAGCATGGCTGGCTGAGGATTTCTGGGAGTTGAAGTCCATGAGTCATAAAAAAGGGCAAGATTGCCTAGCCCTGCAATAGGCTTTCAGAGGGAGCTTTTCTTTTTTGCAAAAAAAAAAAGGTGCCGGAATGCCATTCTGAGCGTTCTATGTGAAAAAAAGGCCTGTTTTTCCCTAACCGTAACCCTAACCCTAACCCTAATACCTGAAATGCATACTTGGATATCATTCCTTTTAGTTTTCTGTTGTACCTTTTGAAGTATTTGTGCAGTCTTGTTTGATACGTCTATTTCAGGGGTGTCAAATTCGCCATGTCACATAATGTGTCATTATGTATCATGGCTTTTTTCACATTGCTGGAGCTGGGGTAGGCACAGTTTTGGCATGATGCATTCGGTCTGATGACACCCCTATTTGAATCACCTTCAATTCTTCTTTAATATTTTCCACAAATTCCCTTGCCTTCAGCATAGAATTCTGTTAAAACCTCTGCTGCTTAAAAATAAAAGTCACAACCTTCCAATCTGTGCTATCAAAATGAAATCTTTTTCTGTTTTAATCTCTTAGTAAAAAAATAGCTTTTTCTCTTACACAAATTTCCAATAGAAATTTGTTTAAGAACAATTGTATCTTTATTATCAGTCTTCAGCCTTGTATTAAAATGCTGTTGTAAAGCTAGATCCTTTGTCTTCTTCTGACAAAGTGCACCAAAATATCCTTTGGAAAATTTCATATTCTTTCAAATTGTCTATTCAGTCTACATATTTTATCAGTTTCTGTCTCTGTAACTTCCTCATCCCAATCCAAAAACTTTGTTTTAAAAATCTTTTCTCTAATTTCTTCACCAGAACCTTCTGACTCTGAATCTCAAAGAAAATCATTTCTGTCCCAATTCCAATAGCCAGATTATCTATTCTCTTTCCAGCTTTTTGTTTATAACATCTGTCTTACTCTACAGAATTTCCATTTTGTCATTAATTTGTTTTACATCTCCAGACACTTGCTACAGAAAGCTTTCCATACACTTAATTTTATTTTATCTTTTATTTCATCTTTACAAGTCCTTTATCCATTCTGTTTTCAAAAACTGTCAATTTAGTATCAAGTGATTTAGCTAAATTATTGCCCAGTTACTCAAACAACTGAAGCAAATCTGATGTAATTAATCTCTCTGCAGGTTGTTCTAGTGATCCTCACTTCACCTCTATTATTTCTGCTGCTTTTCTGGTGGTTGCCTTTATGATAATATATTCCAAAAATGAAAGTGTCTCAAACAAGGGAAAGAAAAATGTACGTTTCCCACTTTTTCCCCTATTTTGACTTCCTGTTTCCTTAATATTTCCATGTTAAATGGCATTGCATAGTAACAGTCAGCAACACAGTCTGAATCATATTACCTTTATCTTTTGTTTTGTAAAATCCACAAATTTACTGAATAAAAAAACCATTCTAATAAAGGAGCAATTCAATTCTCTAATTCCAATTTGTTCAAAAGCTTTATGCCAAAAGTTTACAATTTGTTTAAAAAATTATTTTCTCTTTGTAATTCAGAAAGAATGTTGACACATCAAATGGATTTTTTTTATATCCTGCCACTCAGAAAATCTCTCTTTAAAATAAAGATAATGATCTATCTGAGAGGAATCTGAAAGAGAAAATAAAAAAAATGGGATCTTCTTGGCACACTTAGAAGTTATTTATATCATGTTAAAATAGAAACTGAAATAAAAATATATATGACAGTGACATCTAAAAGTGGTTAAGTAATAAGGTTGGTGCACCCACAGAGAACGCCCTCCCCCTGGGGGCCACCAGTCGGCATTCTTTGACCGGTGGCGCCCTGAGGAGGCCCTCTCTGTGGGAGCATACTGGGCGGAGGGAAGTTGATGCCGGCCGCAGGTGCTCCCCAAGGTATTCCGGACCCATGTCATGTAGGGCTTTGTAGGTCATTACTAACACCTTGAATCTCACCCAGAAGACAACTGGAAGCCAATGCAGCTCGCGGAGCAGAGGTGTGACATGGGAGTGTCAGGAAACTCCCAACACAACTCTCGCGGCTGCATTCTGTACCAGTTGGAGCCTCCGAGTGGTCTTCAAGGGTAGCCCCATGTAGAGAGCATTGGAGTAGTCAAGATGAGAGGTCACGAGCGCATGAGTGACCGTACGTAGGGCATCCCGGTCTAGATAGGGCCGCAACTGGCGCACCAGGGAAACCTGGGCGAAGGCCCCCCTAGTCACAGCTATTATATGGTCTTCTAGGGAAAGCTGTGAGTCTAGGAGGACTCCCAAGTTGCGAGCTCTATCTACGGGGGGTAATAACTCACCCCCCATGGCAAGAGGTGGAATATCCTGGATATCCCGAGATGCCGGTACGCACAGCCATTCAGTCTTGTCAGGGTTGAGTCGAAGCCTGTTCCTCCCCATCCAGACCCGAACCGCCTCCAGGCAACGGGACATCACGTCGAGGGCATCACTGGGGTGGTTTGGGGTTGAAATGAAAAGCTGGGTATCATCAGCATATTGATGATACCCAACTCCAAAGCCACAAATGATCTCACCCAGTAGTGCTTTGTTGTATTGTTTGACAACGCAGTGAAGACCTATTGACACTTAAGTTAATTAAGAATATCAGAAAAAAATCCCGCCTACATTTATCCTCATTAGCCATCCACCAATACTGATGGTACCCAACTCCAAAACCACGAATGATCTCACCCAGCGGTTTCATGTAGATGTTGAACAGGAGAGGCGAGAGGACCGACCACTGAGGGACTCCACAAACGAGAGGCCTCGAGGTCGACCTCTGCCCCCCTGCCAACACCGACTGCGAGCGTCCCAGGAGATAGGAGGAGAACCACTGCAAAACCGTGCCTCCCACTCCCAATCCCCTGAGGTGCCGCAGCAGGATACCATGGTCGATGGTATCGAAAGCCGCTGAGAGGTCTAATAGGACTAGGACAGAGGAATATCCCCTGTCCCAAGCCCTCCAGAGATCATTCACCAGCGCGACCAATGCCGTCTCCATGCTGTACCCGGGCCTGAAACCCGATTGGTAGGGGTCTAGATAATCCGCTTCATCCAGAACTAGAGGGAGCTGATGCACCACCACACTCTCAACAACCTTCACAAGAAAGCGAAGGTTGGAGACCGGATGAAAGTTATTCAACACAGCTGGGTCCAAGGCAGGCTTCTTGAGGAGAGGTCTCACCACCGCCTCTTTCAAGGCGGCGGGGAAACTACCCTCACTCAAAGAGGCAGATATAACCGCCTGGAACCAGCCTCGTGTCCCCTCCCGGGCTGCATAAACATGAACACTCACAGAAAATATTCTGACTTATTGAGTTCAGTGAATAGAATCAACTTAATACTCTGAAACAATTCATATTAGTGATCATTCACTGATTTATTTGTTCTTTTCCTTTAGGAGGCTGAGGAAGCTTGCATGGGGATCTCTTTCTTTTTGCCTCTGTGATAGCCACACTTTCATATACAATATGAAAGAATGAACCCCAATTGTTGGGGGCAATAAGCTGACTTTGTAATAATGCTGCTGGGGGGGGGGCGAAAGCCCTAATAAGCAGGCATATACATAGAATGAAGGCTATTGCTAAGCACATTGGTTTGTGCTTAAATTGTAAGCCGCCCTGAGTCTTTGGAGAAGGGCGGGATATAAATGGGATTAAAATAAAAAAAACCAATAAGTGTTCATGGCTAAGAGCAGTTTTGAATGGTGGTCTCCTAGTTGTAAATCAAGGATCTATTTTCAAGACAGATAAATCTTCACTGGATCTTTATGACATGACCACAGTGAAACCAAGTTCAACATTGATGTGAGAAAAATCTTCAGAAAGTTCAATTATTCTCCTTTTTAATCTTAAAAGAAAGATAATGATCTATCTGAGAGGAATCTGAGAGGGGAAAATAAAAAGAATGGAATCTTTCTGGCACACTTAGAAGTTTTTTCAAACCACGTTAAAGTAGAAACTGAAATAAAAATGTATATGACAGTGACAGATTAGAGAAAGCATAAACAAGCCCAAGAGGATGTCAGTGTAGTTAATGAAGGGAATCAGAAAACCATAAAAAGGTAAGCTGGTGTTCATTAAATGTACAAGCTAGTCCAAATGAGGAAAGTAAAAATACTAGTATAAAAATAGTCACAAACTCTTAATGATGCAAGTGTAAAGCAAAAGAATTAGGTGAAGAATTTGAGGAATACATTGCTAAAATGATTGAAACAATTATTACTGTAAAAAATAAAGTATGTGGGCCCTATTGCAATATGAATGCTTCTGTTCAGGTCTCAGTTTAGGGACTCTTCATTCCATTATTTATCCCTTGACAGTGTTCTGTATGGCTTTATCCTCAATCTTCAGTCATATTTCATGTACACTGAGGCCCAGTCCTTACTGGTTGGTTTAATATCCTCCTTTGTGCTTACTTTCTTTGGAACCTTTTTTGTACTTTTGGCAGTCTGGAAGACTCTTCCCAATTTCCAACATTCAAATTTGCTTGTTCTTGTGATGCCACTTTAGGAAGAACAATTCACAAAATGTAGTGTGTCCAGAGAAAACTGACCAAGATTCTAAGGACTCTGGAATTAAATACATGAGGAGACATCAGCTATGACTAGTTTGGGAAAGGAAAGCCTGCAGTGACATAAGAGAGCTTCTTTCAACTGCTTTGAGAGCTGTATGTAGAAAGCAAAGTAGATTTGTTCAATTGCCTTTTTCTGAATTAGAAAGAACCAATGGACTTAAAGTTAAAAAAAAGATGCTGATGGTACACCGTGAAGCATTTCCTAGTGTAAGACTGTTTTGGCAATAGCACAGACTGCCTTTGCCAACTCTCCCATGGAACTATTTAAAACAGGGGCTAGATAGCCATTATGGAGGGTTGCCATAGTACAGTAATATACTTTGAACTAGATATGGAATTGGACTAGAGGATCTTGAAGATCCCTTCTAGCCCTATATTTGTATGATTTATATAATTCTATACAACTGTGGCCTGAAATTCAATAATATGGAGCTAATGGCATCTTGCACAGTGTACCACCAACACCACCACTGTCAATCATACAATGATATAATTATCTAAATATGTGCCACATTTTCTGGGTCCTAGAAGCACCAAGGTGCTAAAGCTGTGGCATTATCTCCCATGTCCTTTGCCACCTTCCCAAACTCACTGCTAGCTCCCACCAGTGTAGTTTAGAGAGATTGAGAATGTAGTTAAAAGGCATTGGTGACTTTGTAGCTGTGAGTATTAAAAGGTACCTGCATTAATGTTGTCAGAGTAGTTACTAAGGCTTCATTCATTCACCAGCGTGACCAATGCCGTCTCCGTGCTGTACCCGGGCCTGAAGCCCGATTGGTACAGGTCTAGATAATCCGCTTCATCCAGGACCAGAGGGAGCTGATGCGCCACCACACTCTCAACAACCTTCGCAAGAAAGTGAAGGTTGGAGACCGGACGAAAGTTATTTAACACAGCTGGGTCCAAGGCAGGCTTCTTGAGGAGAGGTCTCACCACCGCCTCTTTCAAGGCAGCGGGGAAACTACCCTCACCCAAAGAGGCAGATATAACTGCCTGGAACCAGCCTCGTGTCCCTTCCCGGGCTGCATAAACCAGCCAGGAAGGGCACGGGTCCAATAAACATGTGGTGGAGCTCAGCCTCCCCATAATCCTGTCCACTTCCTCTGGAGTTACAGGATCAAACTCCTCCCAGGTAACATTGACAAGACCACCCGTGTCCTGATCGTCTGACTCTGCCCAGTCGGAGTCCAAACCGGTCCGAATCCGAGCGATTTTGTCCGACAGATGTTGACTAAACTCCTCGGCATGCCCCTGCAAGGGTTCTTCACTCACCTCCTGATTAAGGAGGGAGCGAGTCACCCTAAACAGGGCGGCCGGGCAATTATCTGCGGACGCGATGAGGGCAGTGAAGTAGTTAGACCTCGCCACCCTCATCGCTGCGAGATAAGACCTAATATGGGTTCTTAGTCGCAATCGGTCGGATTCAGATCGGCTGGACCTCCAACCGCTCTCTAGGCCCCGTCTCTGACGCTTCATCTCCCGGAGCTCCACGGAAAACCATGGAGCCCACTGGGATCTGCGCTGGGTCAGGGGCCGCAAGGGTACAACTCGGTCAAGTGCCTCTGTGGCCATCCTTTCCCAGGCTTCCACTAAGGCATCTGCCGAGCTGTGAGCAGAGGAGGCAGGTGGGGACCCCAGTGCTGCCTGGAACCTCTCAGGGTCCATTAAGCACCTGGGGCGGAACCATCTAATTGGCTCAGCACCCCCACGGTGGGGAGTGGCAAAACGGAAGACCAGCCACAGGAGGTGATGATCGGTCCATGACAGGGGCATAACAATTGGAGAGCCCCCACCAAGATCATCTAACCACCGTCTAGATAGGAAAACCAAATCCAGGGTGTGACCTCCCACATGAGTCGGTCCATGAATTACTTGCGTCAGGTCCATGGCCGTCATGGAAGCCATGAACTCCCGAGCTAACTCAGATGCTCCTCCCAGGGATGGTAGATTGAAGTCACCCAGAACCAAAAGTTTTGGGAACTCAATCACCAGCCCCGAGAGGATATCGAGAAGCTCAGGCAGGGCTGCTGCTGCGCGACTAGGTGAAAGGTACACCAGCAGCAGGCCCAACTGCGCCCTAGGACCACACCTCAGTAAGAGAGATTCACACCCGACTATCTGAAGAACAGTGGCCTCCTGTGGACATAAGGTCTCCCTCATAACCACAGCCACTCCCCCACCCTTACCCTGAGTCCGAGGCCTGTGTAGCACCCGGAAGCCTGGTGGTAAAAGATCAACCAGGGGGATACCACCCTCTGGGCCCAACCAGGTCTCCGTGATGCAGGCCAGGTCCGCATGCTCACCCTCGACCAGATCCCGGATGAGAGGAGCCTTATTAACGACGGACCTGGCGTTCAGGTACACTAGCTGGAGCTCAGGTGGCTGCACATCCTCGCTCCCGGAACCTTGGGGTGAAGACAGAGGGTCGGAGCGCCTCACCACTTGTAAGTAGCGGGGATGCCCTCCCGGACATCGATACGGCCCTCTGTTTCTACACCTGCTGCCATTCCCTAACGTCGTGGGAATAGGAAGTCCCACGACCCGTTCCCGAGCACCGGGGGCAGCAGACTCCAGCTCCTCCCCCCTGCGATCTGTCCCAGGCCTGGCCTGACCAGCGATTGGTGGATTACCCCCATTTCCAACCAACCACAACCCTCCCCCCTCCCTAACCCTACAAAAAATTTAGCTAAAAAGGTAATCAGGGGCCTCTTATTAAATTTATACTGGAGGCCCCTGCCCCTGCCCAACCATCTCTCAGGGTCCCAACAATCAGGCCCTTCATCAAGAGGAGGTGTAAAGAGTAAGACGGGTCGCTCCCAGGATGGGGGGGGCCCTGAGGGCGAGCAAAACTGTGCTCGGATAAGTCAGACGCATGGGGTTGTTAAACACGTCCAACAAAAAGACAACAAGGCGGACCCAGAACGAAACGGGAGGATCTCAAATTAAATAAAAAGGAGAATGTCCAGAGTGCCAGCCCAGCTCCACTGCCACTAGAGCTGGGAAACCCCGGGACAGATCGAATCCCGCCCTCTCACGATGGTCAGAACCGGGGAGCAGCCTGGTACATACAACCGGGAAAAGCAATACCGCCTAGAGCTCTCACCTCTAGGGGGTAGCAGATATAAAGTCTCAACCACTCTCCCACAGTGGTTGTAACCCGGGCCTCCCAAAATCATAGGGGAGGGGAGGAAAGAGGAGAGAATTGAAGCAAAAGAGTCAGCAAAATACATCAGGGCTGATAAGCCTGTAGAGTCACAGAATGGTAGGAGAGCTCCAGTTACACAGTTCGATTTCATGTTGTAGAAAGGACCAGATGATAGTCAGCCAGGAAGGGAAACCAAGACCATGGTAGTTCAAGAACCACAAAACATGGTCTAGTCAGTTTCTGGCGGCGCAGAGGTTAAATTGTGCCTCACTAGCGTCCAAGGCATCAGCGTCCGCATTCCCCCACCAGGCCAGGTCACCATACCAGAGAGGCTGTGGTACTCCAACTCCCTTCGCCGCCAGCCATCTCAGACATCTCCACCGCTCCAACACTTCCACGCCAGCGCTGCTCCAAGCCGCGATTCATAGTTAATCAGTCAACACGCAGCTCCCCCAAGCAGCTGAAAGGTGCTCCAGAACACCACCAAGCTCTAGAAAATTGTCCCGGGCTCCACAGGCTCCGCAGGCTCCGGAAACACCATCAGGCTCCACAGGCTCCATCAGGCCCCCGCAACCCCATAACGGGCCGACAGTCAGCTGGTCAGCGGAACGCGGCCTCCGAGATCCTCCGCCCTGCTCCAACAAGTTGTTCATCAGGCTCACAAAACTCCCCCGACACCAACGATCAGCAGGTCGGTGCCGCGTAGAGCAGCTGGCCGGCGCTGCGTAGAGCAAAGCTCCGTGGAATGTATCTAGGTCTTCCAGGCACTCCAGCAGCCTCCGTTAGAGTTTGCCGAGTCCGCCGAGCCCCCGCAGTCCGACAAACAGCTGATCACACAGCACGGGGCACTACTCAGCTCCTCCGCATCCTCTAGGGCCTCAAAAACTCTTCCGGGCTCAGTTGGAAAACCTCGGAGACCTCAGAAAGTCCAGGGCTCGCAGGGCCAAAAAATAACAACACGGGCATTGCCCACAGCCACAGAAGCTCACCTCGTCCTCGTCCCCCATCCCAAGTCCTTCACAGAGAAAATATTCCTGTGAGGCTCCCAAGGGTCGCCACATTTCCGGAGCTCCGCATGGAGCTCAGCCGAGCATGTCCGCTATCTTGGGCATTTAAGTCACTTGACTTAATCACCTAAAACATCAGTGTATTTCAGTAGTAGTTACTGTAAATATATACAGTATCTGGAATACATTTTGTCACTTGGGGAAGACTATGAAATCTATTTGTGTTGGTTAGAGTCAGTTTTCAAGCTATAGATTTCAAAGGGCCAATTCTCCTTTCTCATGTTTCTTTAATCCAGACTTGCATTGGGTAGGCCTTCAAATAGAGGAGACCTTCACACAGACGATTGTTCTGCCAAAGTCCTTGAAGTAAACAGCTATTTCTTAAAATAGGACAAGTGGATCCAGAGTCAAGTTAGGCCATGGTATATTGTCATTCAGACGTCATTATTAAATAACAGATTCTGTTTAACACCACCCTAAGTTTGAAGAAAACACAAACTTGTTTAAAAACATCAAAATATTTTAATTAACTATTAGGATTATTTTACAAAAATGGAGAAACACCAGGATATAATTTCACCAATATGCAGAATAGCAATCAACTAATTCTGTATTTAAATACTGCTATAATTTCAGTGTAAAAATAAGTCTCCACCAGAATTCATTCACTTAAGCCTGTAGCAAGCAATGGAGCTTTCTTTGTGATAAATAGACACTAAAGCTAAGCCTTGGCAATCTCTTATATTATTTAAGGAAGCAATGATCAAAGGGAAGAGGGTACAAAGAACTTGCAGCCTCGTATATTCTGCACTGATGCAGAGATATTGTCATCCATGGTGAATACAATTACTACCAAGGAATGCTGGACAGATGCTGTTAAAGCTGACATTTATAAATCTCTACTGAAGGTTAGAAACAGAGGAGTAAGAAGCCAAACAACAGCCAGGCTCCTGTGACTATTTATGGGGATATATAATTATATCACTTTTTTCTTCTAGCTTACTGATTCTTTCCACTATACTTTATTCTTGATGTAACCACTGAACATGAAGTCAATTCTTCTATAATTACACTGCCATTTTACAACATTAGGTGATGATTTTTGATGCAGTGTGCTCACTCTCCTGTTGTACTGAAAATACTTCATCTGTTCACGGCATAATTTTCCAGTTTGTTTTTCCTTTATGTGGGCAGAAAACCCCAGTTGCCTACTACTATTACTGTGAATTAATGGTTGTTTGGTGGTGGAGTTTGTTTTGTTTTGTTTTGCCTTTCATTTTTACAGAATTGTATCTATGAGATAGTAAGTAAGAATCCTGTATGATACTACTCAAGAGGTTCACATGGAGAAAAACATTATAACTGTAATTCCATTTCTTAATACAGCGATGGAGAAATATCTTTGGCATTAAGGACCACACAATAAATGATGAGAAGGGGCATATGATGAATGGGATTAAAACAAGCAATGGTGGGACCTAAACCAAAACATGCACTTTCTGAATGTGCCTTCTGTGCATAACCCCTGGAACCAAATCAGAGAGATACCATGATCTTTCCACTGAGTCACTGAGAGATCAAGGAGATCAAGAAAGGATGCACTATCTCCATACAACAATTCCACAAGTCACTTACAAGTGTGGCCAAGGATGTTAAATCCCAGCTTGAAACCCAACTGAAATGGGTCCAGATAAATCATTTTCTCTACTGTTCTGATTATCTGCTGGCCAACATTCTTCTCAACAAGGAAAAGTTGGAGTTAGGACAATACTTTTCAAAAATCATTGAATCCAAAGATGACTTTGGAGGTAAATTTGCTCTCTCATGCCACTCTCTCCTGCCCTGAATGATACCATAGTATAAACTCAACTTCAGGTCATCTCTCAGGCTGTTTTCATGATCAAGGAGGGGTTGGATCCAATAACTGGTTGCTGAAAAGACAGCACAGAGAACCCTATCCACTTCCTCATTAGTGGATCTAAGCAAGCTTATATACTAGATAGCCTGATATTCCTCACAATGGTCTTGTAGATGACCCTGGGAGCATTCCCTGCCTAGTAGGGATTGGGTCATTCTAAACAGAACTGATGGATGGTTATTGGTGAATGCAATAAGGATGGTGAAATGTCCACATTTCTCCATCTTTTCTCCTGTAAATTAATTTCAAACCTGGACTTGAGCTAATAGCTGTGTGAAAAGAACTCAGTAGCAACTTTTCACCCTAAGAATGCCAACTAGAGATTCCTGGCCCAACAGGCATGCTGTTCAATTTGCAGTACAAAGTTATATTTTATACCAAGCATGTCAAACTTGTGACGTCACGTGATGTCACACAACATATTGCGACTTTTTCCCCCATTGCCGGCAATGGGGAGGGTGCAGTTTTGTCGTGATGCATCCGGCCCATGGGCCAGCAGTTTGACATGCCTGTTTTATACTGTATGCTATTTTTCCTAATTTCAAGCAGGTGTGTGTTTCGGTACAAAGTGCTAGCAGTCTCATCCATGTGGTACCTTTTCAATATGGGACACTAAGGCTTATGTACCACCTTACTTGTGTAAGAAAGGGGAGGAAGACACCTTCTTTTCTTCTACACAAGGATAAGCAACCTAGTTAACAATAGAGGAAGGAGAACACTGATTTACAGCCCACATAATCTGAAAATAATATCTGCACAATCATCAAATAAAGTTACTTTTGCTTTTTGCTTTTTTTTTTACATATGGAACACATTTATATCACCCAGCAGATGTGAGCGAACTATTAAGGCAGGAAGTCTCACATCTTGAGACTCATTAGGCAAGCTCTGACAAGCCACAATTTTCTCAGCTTTCAGCTATCTCTGTCTTGCTGAACAATGCTGGCTTATTTACAATAATGAAATCTACCGGTATGCATATTTGCCTATGAGCAAGCCCAAATACAAATAGCAGGATTCTTGCATAAACAATCATACAATTGGACTCTTAGATTCTGAACTCTTTGAAGCTAATGGAAAAAAGACTATAGAGTTGTAGAAGCTGTATTAACCATACCTATGTAGATCCATATATTAGGAATGGGCACATTGTTTGCATTTTACTTTAATTAACTCTGTGATTTTTAACTGATAAAGGAGATAAATAATTCACTAAGTAATCTGTGAATTGAAGATTCTGGCATCCTCAGGGAAAATTGGCTGCAGGACTAATTTTGGTCTAATTGAGCACTAATTCTTATTCTTATAATAGAACCTAAAGTAAGAAATGTATCCGACTGGTGTTCTCTGCATGTGATGTGTGTCTACATTTGATAAGCATAAATTACATAGCCCTACCATAAAATTATTTACTTCTATCAAATCCTACTTACCTCCCCAGGCAAGATGAATTCTTACTTAATCTCCAAATCCAGAAACCTTTAAATGCAATTTTTAGGTTATTTATGCTGAAATATTCCTATCACAATTAAAATCAAAAGCTGGGTTTTCTGAATGTAATTGGGTTGTGATGGATTATAACTGATTATGTATTTTTAACTATTAAAGGTAAAGATAAAGGATCCCCCGCACATGCGTGCTAGTCGTTTCCAACTCTAGGGACCGGTGCTCATTTCCGTTTCAAAGCCGAAGAGCCAGCGCTTGTCCGAGGACGTCTCCGTGGTCATGTGGCCAGCATGACTAGACGCCAAAGGCGCACGGAACGCTGTTACCTTCCCACCGGAGTGGTCCCTATTTTTCTACTTGCATTTTTACGTGCTTTCGAACTGCTAGGTTGGCAGAAGCTGGGACGGGTAACAGGCGCTCACTCTGTTACGCGGCACTCGGGATTCGACCCGCCAAACTGCCGACCTTCTGATTGACAAGCTCAGCGTCCTAACCCACTGAGCCACCGCGTCCCTATTTTTAACTATTAGCTTCATTGAAATGCCTGTTAGTGGTCATTGACTTGGTTGAAGCATAAACTGGACATATTAAGGCCCCTTGGATAGAAATTAGAAAGTCAGTGGTTTCCATTTACAGCTTTTAAATATATTAATTTGGGAGATGTAGACTATCAGAAGTATGATCCCATCAGAACTTATCATTTCTAAGATCTATTGTATTCAGTGGAAGAATTGAGATATGTTCTTACAGGAATTTTACTGAAATACATTTTAAAAAGGTTTAGCTTTGGCTCGGTCATGTCACATACTGATAATCTTTGCTGAAGATTACCTTGAGATATTTAAGATAACTTAAATGTCATTGACATTTTCAATAGAAGTAATATGTGCAAAGCTGCACCTTCTTCCATTCCTAATTGAGACAAGATAATTCTTTACCATTGCCCTCAGGTACTGTGTGATTTCTTTTTATTATTATTATTTAAATTCAAAAGCTCACCTACATGCAATCAAAGGTGTTCACAGAGAAAGCAAGGAGGAAAAAAATATGTGCCATTACAGGTAGTTCTTGTTTAATGACCAGCAACTAGGCTGTTAAGTGAAGTGATTGCTAAGTGAAACTGTGATTATGCTTAATCTTTGACTTCATCCCTCCTGTTCTATATAGATCTGTGAAGCTTGTAAATGCAAAAATTTACTTTTTCATCATTGCCATAACTTCGGTCACTAAACAAGGCAGCTGCTAAATGAGGACCACCTTTATTAGCAAGCTGCAACTTGAGTCAAAGACTGAGCTGCATGGACATAAAGGTGTGATTTGGATCATAACATCACCATGCACATCTCTTATTTAACAAGTAATTTAATCAATATCCATTTTTTGTGAAAATGTGTTTATTATTGTTCCCCTCTTCTTTTATTAGCTTTTGTTTTCTTTCTCTAAACTAAAAGAACTCTGGGATCCTGGATTTCAGAATGGCAGGTTTCCTGATCTATATTCAATCTGTCTGATCTTCAGAATCCCAGCTATGGATACTATTCATGATCATGGTATCTTTCTGCCAGGTTAGTTTTGAATCCCGTCATCCAGTGATGCTTGGCCAATGCATAGATTGTCTCATTAATATATTGTATGTAGTACCTATTTTTTTTAAAAAAAAATCACATTACTGTTTAAGAACTTGGCTTAAATTATAAGCAGTATAGGTATAACCCTGAAATATTTCATCCATCTTCCATTCCATTTATTTTTCTTTTGTTTCACTCTACTCTTCTGGCTTTCTACAAATTCAGTTCTACTGCATACCACTATCCCAATGTTTATCTTTCTCTTCCCTACCCCAAGATAAATCAAAGTTATATTTCATTTTAGTTTTATCAGTAAAAGCTTCTTCTCCTAAAATATGTTTTGGATTATCTCTTTATTATCATCCTGGAATCTCAAGCTTCTAAAGCAAGCATTATTTGTTGCTTACTTTGATTTGATTTGTATGGCTGTCCATCTTAGAACACAGCTCTGGGTGGCTCACCACAACTGTCATTTTTATATATTTTGATAAATGAAAGAGTTATTCTTTGAGTATGAAGAACTCAGTCTCAAGGAAATCAATTCCTGATTGAGTATTAGTATATGATCAGCTAACTGCCATCTGACTGGAAGATCAGAAGCTTAACATTCTTCTCATATGATCACAATTAGGAAAGTGTGTTCTACATAATGGTTTGGTTTTCAGGAACACTCACCAAGGATAGGTTAACCACAGTCCATTCCTATGAGCTGGGTTTGCATTAGGTGGTTTTGGGCTTAATGTATCACATGGTCATGGCCATTGGCTACATTTCTCTAATACAGTACTTTAGCCTAAAAATCAAGTGCTAAAGTACTCATGTGGAATCAGCTATTCACTCTTAACACATTGCTAGGAAGGAATCCATCCTTGGTTCCAAGTTCATAACCCAGTGATCTTATGATGCAATCATCTGTATATTTGCTCGAAGAGCTGTCCCATGAGTTTTAAGGAGATTTATTCCCAAATAAAATAGAATAGCAGATTGATGCTTTTCATAACAAATTTCAGTTTTATGTCAAGAAAAACTTATAAGACTTTTATTTAAATATATCATATTTAAAGCAGAACACTATCGCTTATCTTAGATATGATGGTTTCTGTCATTAGGATGTTTCTCTTAGTGACTATTTCAATCTGTAGCAAAAAGGAAAAGTGGATGTCAAATATACTCGGCTTGACATGCTATTTCATGATATGGATGACATGTAGAAAAGTATTATCTGTGGAGCTCCAAGGTAGGAAAGCCTGTGCCTGTTGAATTTAAGTCTATCCAACTAGTCTATCCAACATTGTTGTAGCTATTTAGCTTTTGGAAAAAGAAAATAAGTTGCTTTAACAGAAATTGTGTGCTTAAATAAAAACAATAGCTAACCTTGGTTAAAATCCAGAACATGTTTGGTAGGAATTAAATAAAGAATACCAGCATTGCTTAGTGAAGCCAGAAAAACTACCTTCAAGCTATACTTTTCTCCTAAAGATTACCATTTTGATTTGAAATTAACTTAGAAATACAGGTGAATCATTCTGCAGATACTGCCTTCCACTGTGTTTGCAGTTTTCTTAAAAAAACAGTGAAACATGAACAAGGAATGTGCACAAATGAAACTACTTAACCAGTAATGGTACATCAGATTTCAAAATTTGTATATGTTTAATTTGGAGAAAAAGACAAAGTGAGTGGGGGAAAAAGTAAGGAACTAAAGTAGATGTTACATATTAGCTGTGCTGTTTTGTAACCAAAAATTGGACACATATTCCTCAAATGAAGTCATTAGTATTGATGCTTTAGACATCGGTTTAATAGCCGATTAAAGGACATTTCCTTTATAATATCAGAAAAATTCAGATTAGCATGCTTGGTATTATGAAACGTATGCAAAATAGGTATTAAAATTTCCATCATTGGATAATATTATTGATTATCAGTTGAGCTACGCATTCACTAGCCACAAATAATAACAGGGCAGTTTTATATCAGTATGAATTAGTAGTTATAATTGCACTCTGCAAACTGCATACACCAGCAAAATTGAAATCTTGGACACAATGGCTGGAATGCTGAGACAATTTCACAGTGAAACAATTATGCAATGTACTGTGTGATAGAAATTATAAAATGATGGCAATTATTCTATATTACAAAGCTTGTAAATTTTTAATGTATAGATGTATATAATGTAAATATCTACACATATACACACACATTCTATCTCATGTATGTAGATGTATGCATGTGTCTGTGCATTTATGTGTATGTACAATTTATACAAAAAATATACAGGTTATATGGCTGCCCATTTCAAGACCCCTCCCCATCCTCCTCTTCCTCCTCCTCCTCCTGTTTTTTAAAAAAATCTTTGGTTGGGAGATGCTTCTATTGTCATCCTTAACAAGCTCTTTGATTTCACCCCACAGATCCTCTGCTTCCCAATCAATCAGGGTCAGGACTTCAAAGAGATTCCCCATGTAACATTTGAAAATGGTGGTTATATGCTCAAGATACATTATAGAAACTGATTGACTTTTTTCCTTCACTTTAACAGGCATAGGAGTAGCTTATGGCCTCATTATATTCATATTCAGACACTGATCAGATTTTTTGCTGTAATAACTGATTCTTCTACCTCCTTGTACCAATAATGCAGTCACTTTGATTTCTGTGTACTCTGTATACTGTGTACACCTGGAAACACCGATGTATACAGGGGTCATTTTGTTTGTTTGAAGACTGGGTCAGCAGTGAAGAAATTGATCACATTATCTTGTATCAGTTTGTTTTCCCAGGCCTTACATTTCAACTTTATTTTCATATTACTATATACAGTTTAGTATTCCAGGGCTCAAACCACATGTAACAGAATTTGCTTGCATGTTTTGTCAGTTTCAACTTGATCATAAAACTCATCAACCTCCTCTTCTATATCAGAGTTGGAGCATAAACTTGGGTTATTGTCATATTATTATTATTAATAATTTTATTTATATACCATCGGTATATGGTTGTCTGTGCAATCTGATTGGCATTATTTGGTTATTGATTGCATTGTACCTATTGTATGTACTGTTCTTGCTGTACCTTCCAAACTATGCAGCAACTTTGTTCCTTTTTCATCTCTGTCTTCTTTATAGCTTGCTGCAAACAAGAAAAGAAACATAGCATCAGAAAGTGAAAATGGCAGGTGGGAGGGAATGAGTTTTCCTCACTCACATTTAGTTTTATTCCATCCATGCTTTTCTTCAAGCCACCCATCATGAGTCCCCAACAGATTAATTTGAAGGAGTATTTTTTTTTTAAAAAAATATATGCCTGTTTTAAGTAATTAGGGAATACTGACACTGGAGAAAATATACTCTTCTGGTTTGAATTTCCCCTTCCTTACCTAGGTTTCTTTCCTTTGCTTTGGCTTCTTATGTAAAGAAGACAAGATCATAAGTTACTCCATTGACTCATGTATTCCAGCATTCTGAGTCACACAGTGGCTAGATAGATACACTTGGAAAACCCATGACTTTGGACTTACGAAATTCAAAGCTGCTTTCCATTATCAGATTCCAACCTACCGCTTATAATTCAGGACATAGTACACAACCATCAATAAATAGCCTTTGGTAAACCGATTCTCCATAAACTCACCTCCTTTTGAAACCATCTATATTGGTTGCCATTATCACAGCTGCGAGCAGCAAGTTTCATGGTCTTTGCTTTGTTTCACATGTTCAGAAGTGTCCATTGAGACATATGATTTGGGGTGAGGTCTAATGTAATGTACACTTCAATATACATATTTTAAAATAAAGTTATTGCAGTATTCAGAAAAAAATCTGCATTTTTTTTTCTTTTCTCAGACAGTTTTCTTTATGCAGACAGTTCTGTTTAGTATGTACACCTTTTCATCAGTTTTAATGTAGTTTTCACATGCTTATGCTTATTTTTTAAGTTGTGAACTGCCTTGATTTTTATTTATTTATTTATTTTAAAAAAAGGATTTAGGCATGCCAATGCATTCTGATTTGTTCATGGGTTCAATAGATATAGTTTGGATGAATTTATATACAGATTTCTAATAATACAAAATTTATCTTTGGTAACAAGATTAAACACAATATTTGTAAATATTTCTCACATTAAAGAGGAGCCTTGAAACCATTAATGATCTATTTTCTTTTTTTATTAATATTACTCTTTATCTCCAAAGATAAAATAAAACC
The DNA here is from genome assembly GCF_964194415.1 of Vipera berus. NCBI lineage: Eukaryota > Metazoa > Chordata > Lepidosauria > Squamata > Viperidae > Vipera > Vipera berus. The sequence continues at coordinate 61,307,458 of NC_138202.1, forward strand.
AAGAAGAAAAGAAAAAAGAAAACAAACAAGGATCTATAGTTTATAGATGACATTTCAATTTTCTTCGATCACTTTGGAACTTACTACACCTATACATCTTTACAAGAAACATGAGATATCAGTCTAATTCAACGGAGTTATAATTCTATACATACTCACTAGGGAGCAAGCCCATTGTACATATTTCCCTTTGAGGAAACATATATAGATTTTCAGTGCAGATAATCATGCAATATTCATTATGACCACATTTCTTTCCCATTTATTATGTAACAATGAAGTGTGCGTTCTATATGTGAATACTAAAACTGATTGACTGAAGAACCGGACATAATCACATAGAAAAATATGCCAACTCCTTTATCATATCACACATTAAATAACATTCATGCCAGAAAAGAAAAGCATATGTCTTTCATTCTTTCTAATACATATTATGATTGCAAGACTGATGATAAATATGTCAACTGATGTTTTGTATTATACAACAGCTGTCAGGAATCCTCAGAATCTTCAATAGTTTTGTGAAAGTTGTCTGTCTATAATATTTAAATTAAATTTAGATGTTTTCCTTCTTTGCTTTTCTTAAGCCGAGCTGAATAAATCAAGGTTGTCTTGATACCCTCCAGATATTTTCAATTATGATACCCACAATTTCTTATCAGGGGCCTGATAAAAAATGAAGTCTAGAATATTAGGGGAGCAACAGATTGCTTATTCTTCGTCTAGGTATAATCACATAGTAACTCATTCTATGTGATGAAACACGAAGGAGGCCGATTAAATGTGTGCTTGTTGATAAATCTAGCCAAATCTTGTTACCCAAACTTTGCTAAATATTAGCCCCAGGCATGACTGAGAGAAACAGAACAGAACAACAACTGTTGTTGTGTCTAAATAACACATGAAGAAAAGGTAATATCCATCCTCCTGGATAAATTGAATGGCAATGCTTCATTTTCTTTATGTGGGCACTGTGCATGTGTAGCAGATGTGACTAAGAAAGATTAGTTTTTATTTGAAGAATTAAGGCACAGCTTGTTTCATTAAGGCTCTGTTAGTATCCAGAGATGCCATCTTTTGATGTGCCCCTTGTGGATTCACCATATATTTTCAGACATTGGTACTGTCCCTATTCACAAGGCATAAACCTTTTGAAGTCTCAATCAAATTCCTCCTAGGAGCTGGGTAAGAGGACCTTTCCACTCTTAAGTCCTTTCAAACTTCCTAAACCATTTCTACAAAACCTACCAACTTTGGCCTTCCTTTTTGCCATTTCCCCCCTTCATTCCTCTCCTCTATCAGCTGGGCAGTCTCATCTCTCCTACCAAACTGAAGAGCTACAAATGTAACAGCAGCAGCCTCTGCTGGTAGAAGAGTTGTTTTTCCCACATTAGTTAATAAGGACAGTTACAAGGAAGAACCAAATATGGATGAATGCAATATTCAAATCTTTGGTTATGACTATGTTTACTAGATGGGTGACATGCTGTTGTTCCCCAAAGTCATGTTGGAATCCCTGTGGAAGATGTCTGTGTTTTGGAATGTTTTTAAAATATTTTCCAAAATTATTAGTTCAGAATGAATTGCAAATTTTAATTCCTATCTTATTATTTTCCTGAAAGGAAGCTTGGGAAAACAGCAACTCCTCCTCAAAGGAGGACTAGATAACAATATAAAAAGTCTTGAATCCACGCATATACTACACCAATACATTACAAATGCTAGGCTCTTGGGAAGAATTTGATGCATGTGAAGGCCAACACCAGCTTTAAAAAATGGCAGCTTTGACATGACATGCTTATGTATATAATAATTACAGATCAAAGTCCTGCTCACTGTCCTACTTTGTCAATCTAAGATTGCTTACTTAACTTGAAATCAATCCTGGAACTTCTGCCTTCCCCAGTAAGTGTGTCTAAGTGCTGTACTTCTTTGCATGCATGGTGTTTATACGTCTGCTAAAACCACACTGTAAACAAGAGCAAGTGTTAGATTAAAAAAAACTGAATTAATAACTGAATTAATTACTACGGAATAAAATTAATTTGTTGTAAAATAAAGTATCCCATAAAATCAATTTATTCCGATCTATATGTTTCAAAATTCCTTCTTGTCACATTGACATCGCTCTCATTTTGAAAGGAATTGCAAAGGAGGAGAAAACCAGACCACTTAGAGTTACAGAGAGATTTAAAATTAAGTATCTCAGACTCAGGGATTGAAATACCTTTTTTCATTTGTTTACTGTACATAAACAAAAGTTGTTCAACTTGGGTGGCGATATCCATTTCTTAAATGCATACATACATGCATACACACAGGACATTTTTATTTCCTTCCCATCCTTTTAAAGATAGAAAAGCTGCTAAAAATTGATAATTGTGAAATCTGTATGATGTAGGATGATACTGATTTATCTCAGAGCATAGAATCAACCCCTAGCTAAGATCTTTAGTATTCCTCAATTTTTAGCAGCTTTTCTATCTTTGAAATGGTGAGAGGGCAAAAAGAGTGCTCTTTATCCTCACTAAATAATTACATTTCCCATGATAAGACAAGGCAAGACATTCCCCAAATCTTTATTAATTTCTTCATTCATTCATTTAATACTATGGAAATGGATTTAAAAGTCAAAGAGTAGAATTTTCTTGTCATCAAATGAATTTAAATAGTTCTTAAAAATAATCTGAACCTTGTTTCAATAATATATTCCATTTTATATCAAAAGAGTCTCAAGATGTGATATAAGCAATAAAAAATTCTAAGTTTTAATTGATGCTGGCTTGACCAAGAAAGATGGGGAATTCTATGACTGGGCTACAAGGGGTGAGAAGGCTATATTGCAATACTTTATATAATGTTTGTCTTGCAGTTTATCTATTCTTCAGTATGCTAATGCCATGATAAGGAAGTCACCAGATTTGGCACAAATACAGTTGTCAGCAACTGATAGATCATTGGCAGCTTCTTTCCCCAAAGCACAATTTTACAGAATTTTCTTATATCATGAGTGATTAAGGTGAAAAAATAATCCTACGAGAATTCCAGCAAGTGAACCAATTTTCAATTTAGAACCAATGTCCTGTATCTCAGAGCATGGTAGGTGACTCTCTGAAAGGTTTTCTTACAGCCTCATGGTACATTCATGCTCGAAAGCATGCATATGAAAGTAAATAAATAAATACCACTATGGTGGGAAAGTAACAGTGCTCCATGACATCATGCTGGCCCACATGACCAGATGTCTTCAGACAGCACTGGCTTCAGACTCAATGGCCTTGGAAATGTAGATGAACATTGCCCCTTCAGTTGGCAATGACTAGTTGATTAAAATCCACAGGGGACTCCATGGTACACCAGACAGGAGGTGGTACTCTTTCCCAAAAATAAAAGAGTCTGCAACTGGTCATTTATATAATAGACATTTTACCAGTCTGAAAACCAATTCTTACAATCCTGTCATTGCTACTAAGCCCAGAGGCTCAGAAAGAAACAATGCAAAAGATAGATTGAGGTTCCTTTTTTTGTTTGTTTTGGTTTTTTATATATTATTTGATCAATCTACTGTGCATTACTACCATAAGACTTTGCTGCCTATTTCCCATTTCTAACTTTCTTGTGTGTGTAAATTTTAGATTGCTAACAAAGAAATAAAGGGAGACTGATATGCATTTCAAACTTATTTGTTTTCATCAGTCAGCCATACCCTTCTGAGATTCGAACTTGGGCTGATTGCACATTAGGCAGTTGTTTTAACCTCTAGGCCACAAGCTCTTTCTCACTTTGTTAGCTGAGAAGCAAGGGAGATATGTGTTAAATGCTTGTTAACTATTTAGATTACCTTGCTAGGCCCCAAACATGGGACAAATCTTTATTTCCTGTTTTGGCCTAACCGAAGGCCATCCACAGGCGGTAATCACAACAGTGACAGCTCATATTTGTGTAAATTTTAGATTGCTAACAAAGAATTAGAGGGAGACTGATATGCATTTCAAACTTATTTGTTTTCATCAGTCAGCCAGGTTAAAACAACTGCTTAATGTGCAATCAGCTCAGGTTCGAATCTGAGAAGGGTATGGCTGACTGATGAAAACAAATAAGTTATTATTTGTATATATATATTATTGATTTTTTAACATAAACACCTTAATATTTGGTAAACAGCGTGTTGTCTGGGCTTGTATTTGCAAAGTAATCACTAATAATCAGTTTCTATATTCCAAAGTCCACACAATAGCTTTGCTTGATTTCCTCTTCTTCCAATAATATTCTCTTTGCCAACCTTGAATTGATACAATTCTTATTAGTTTAATAGATAACAATTAAATATAAAGATTTTTTCTAAAATTTCTACAAATAATAATCACATCAATATCTGCTTCTTTTCTATCTGGTCATCTTGGTTGCCTCATCATAAATCCTGTTTACAATTCTTATTTAAATTTGTTTTCCCTACAATGTTGAAAACATTCTTACTGGTTAAGATTTTCTCAAGGTTAATTAAATCTATTTTCCTCATACAGGCCATCCCAACACTTTTACATTTCTCATGTCTTAAAAAGTAAAAAAAGAGAGAAAAAAATAGAAGAGAGAAAAAAAAGAAAAAGAAAATAATATACTATTTAAAATACATATCCCTCTTAAATTAATGTACATTTATTTCCAAAAATTTTCTATTCTTTTTACCCATAATCAAGCATATGTTTAATCCTTAATGTTCCATTTAATAAATCCAATCATCTAATCTTTTAACTCTATTCAAAACATTTTTTTAATTATCCATTGGAATTTTCTTAAAATTAATTACATTTAAGTATCTAAAACATTTCCTTTATATTGACCATCCCAAACATTTTTATATTTCTCATATCAAAAAACAAAGTAAAAAGAAAGAGAAAAGAAAGAATACTATAGTACTTGGGGGGGTATTCATCCCTCTTAAGCTAAAATCTTTCTATTTCTTCAACCATATTCAAACAAGTGTTTAATTTTTAAATATTCCCTCTGATACATTCCATCATCTAATTCCTCAATTCTCACTTTAAGCCTCTTCTTTTGCCAAACATTTTTCCCAATCCATATATTCCATTGACTCAGTCTTTCCATAATCCTGCAAATGTTGTTGTAGATATAAGAGCCAGATCAAGTAACATGTCTTTGTAAAAAGATTTTGTCCCTTCATATTCAGTGAAGATCCTGTCTTTTCTTTCTTAGTTTCTCTTATCATCCTTTATCTCTCCACTTCTTGTGGTAGTCCCAACAGCTCTGCAATCCATTTTGTCAAATCTTTTTTTCTTATCTTCAGATTTATTTTGTGGTTTTAGAGTACAAATTATCTTTTCCATGTCCAATGTTTCTTGTAAGTCCTTCTTCACTTGAGTCAAGTCATACTTCCTCATATTATTAGATTTTATCTTTAAATCTCTTTCCTCCAATTTATATTCAGTTATCTGCTTTATCTGCTCCCTCTCCATTATTCTCTTCTGAGAGTTTGTTTGCCATGAAGTCAAATTGGAGATGGATTCATTTATACTTTCAAAATTATTTTTAATTTCTTCATGGTTTAAGATCATTGTTGTTTGAATTAGTTGCAACATCTCATACATCTCCTCCTGGAAAGTATTTGTTTTTTTCTTGATACATTCTTTCTGCAGATCTCTGATTTTCCATAATAGTCAAAATCAAGGTTTCCTTTTTCTGCAAACAGCTTTAGAGTCACAGTTAAGTTAATATTTGTAATCCAGAAAGGTCAGATTTTTTTAAAAAAAGTTTATAATTCTCATTTTGTATGTAGCCCAGAGTGTTTTCTTTTTTTGTCACAGCTATTCTCTATTATTACATCTTTGAAGGTCATAAGAACAGATTAACTTTTCTCAGGCTTTAGTCTTGTATTAGAGCAACTGTTGTAATTTTCATCCACCACTAGATGTCATCACCCATTCATTTTTTTCAGTTTTCAAAATAAAGAGTACTCTTCTATTTTCATACATTAAAATGAAGATCTTAAGAGATTTTAGACAAATGACAAACTTATCCAGATTTAGTTCTTATAAATTTCATTTCAGTATATTTTTCCCCCATAAAATGTTTAATTAGCTGCTTCTGTCTGCAGAAGGGTGGAGCAAAGGTCCCCTCCTCACTTTCGGAGATTTTTTTCTTCTTCTTGGTTTTTCCCCCCAGGAAATTAGTTAATATGTAGAATAGGGAAAATTGATGTTCTTACCCAGATCCAAGCACATTGGATCAGCTTAAAATAGTGGTTTGGGGCTTTGGTTGCTTGTAGCTTGGGCTAGACTCTGAAGTAGGCTAGCCTTTCTCCTGTTGGTTTCTGAAAGGCTTTCACTGGATCGATCGGGTTGACTGCCGTCTCTTCTTCCTTCTTTGCCACCTTTTCAGGGCAACTTCTGGCCCATTTAGGGTCTCCTAACAGGCAGAAAATCAGCAGTTGGGTGCAGAGCCCTGTGATTCCTTGGCTGCTGTAGTACTGTGCAAAACTAGAAGCCCCCATTTGTAACTTTCAATTAGTCCAAATGATGCATAATAGAACAACAATTTTTGAATCAAGGTATCTCAAATCTGCTAACTTAACTAATGTGTACAAAATCTGGGGCTCAGTGCTCCCATGGAATTGAAATTTCAAGGATCTTTAGACCAATCTGTCTTCACAATGCTGTGGCTACTGCAGTGCTGTCACAGTCAGCCACAGTGACATGATTGTGATTTCTGACACTCCCTGCCAGCTTCCCATAAAGTCAATGGGGAACCTGGCAGGAAGTCAGAAGTTGCTTCAGCTCTGACACAATGAGCCAATGATCATAGGTTGTTTAATATATAATATAAATGAATGAGAATATTATGTCAAAATATTACGAATAGCTTAAATTGTATTTTATTTTTATGGTTGCTACTACTGTTTTGTACAAGGTGCACACTGAATATATGCTCAAACAGGAAATCATTAATCAATCACAGCAAGGTATTTGATTGATCCATGGTCCCATCTGCCTGGCTTTGCATGAGTGAGTTCACTTCTTACGGCAGGTCATGAATTTAAGGGGCATCATTGAAGAATAGCACATTTTTGGTTGAATAGTTTGATAGGATTTTTTTCACCAGACCAGAGAACTTTTTTGAATGTTCTGTCTCAAGCAATAAAATAAAATAGTTTGGCCCATCTTGACTTATAATAATGCTTTATCCACAGCCAGCTTCTATTAGTCAGTCCTCTGTTTTGCTCCAATATATTTTCACTGGAGTCAGTCAGGGTTAGTGTTACTTTGACATTGTAGGTGAGTCTTTGTAATAAATACCAGAGGGTGTTTCTGAAACTTGATTTTCTCCAGATGGGCAATCTGCCTTTATTTCATTCCCTTCATTCTGCTTCAAAGATCAAGGAACTTGCAAGGAACAATGAGATGCTTTGGTCTGTCTGGGGCAGGAAATGTTAAGCATCTTACCCAAGTTGTTGTAATGGTGAAGATGATTCACCTTGCATTATCTGGTTGACAGCTGACCTTGCACCAATCAATAGGCTCTCCTGAGTAACTTGCAGCTTTCCCCAACACAAAAAAATGTAACTGTGCCACAGCAATCTTAATAACTGAACTGACTCCCCAAATACTGAACCCTTCAATGCTGATTACATCAACCACTAAGTAAGTATCTAATAATACCTACAAAGAAACATTTACTGAGAAAAGGCCAAGAAATTTTATTATATGGAGAATATAAGAACCTCTAAAAAGAAATGCTCTATCAGTTTGGACACCAAGGGACATTTATACAGATATAATTAATTTACAACCTAAATTACTTTAGAAATGAGTTTCTGCACATGCCAATGGATTGGATAATTTAACTCCCATGTATCTGCTTATGTTTTTAATTATTTCCCATGCAGGCATGAAAATGGACATTCTTAGCACTTAACAGATTTCTGCTTTTAATAAAATGCTACCATCTAGATTTCATCAGCCAGACTGTAATATAGTCTTAATATATGGAGTAATTCAGGTGTATAGTTAGAATTGCTATAACTGTCAAGTTATTACTGAAATTTCCCTATAGGGGGTTTGCCTTTGCCAAAACTATGAGGCAACCCCCATTCCCCCACCCTATGTTTACTATTGCAGATGTACTCAAGATAATTAATGTTCCATATTGAGTGTCGATCTGCATTATATGCATTTATCTAATCCACAGATATAAGTAGAGTCATTTCTAAAGTGTAAAACTGTGCTACGAGTCTAAGAAATGAATTTTAAAAAATGAACTCAATTTATGTATTTGTTTGATTGATTTCTATGCCCCCCCACTCCTCCCATCTCACTCATACAGTGACTCTGGGCAGCTTACAATATAATAAAAGTTAAAAAGTGTAACAAACAAAATAGAATAAAAAGTTAAAATTAAAATTAAAAATGAAGACAATGGGCAGCCGGGGGGAGAGAGCCTTCTCTATCTGGTCAGTCACCCCCCCAATGTAGTGGGCTAGTATCGGGGTCTCAAACCAAGTGGCAGAGCCACGTATTTAGGCTCTACTGGAAGGTCAGAAATGTGGGGGTGGTTCTCACTGCTGTAGGTTTTTCTTCTGGACCCCCTCAGCCATAATTCTTTGGCTGATGTGATCTGAAGTAGGCCCCTTACACTGGAACTAGTGGAGAGGGATAATCCCAATGAAGTAAGATACTCTGAACCCATGCCATAACCATCTGAAGCTACAATTTTATTAGCCTTAGGCATTGCCTTGCTACATGCAACATTTTCTATTCTTTGTTGGGACAATAGTAGTCAGTAGTGTGCATATTTTACCAGACATATTCCATTTTTTCTCTGTAAACTAGGGTCTCTAATCCAAAAGCTACCTTTCACTTCATCATATTATTACTCACATCCCAATAGTGTGGAAGAACATATAGCATACTAACATTTGCATGGTGTGTTTCCCTATCCTCTTACCTCATGCCTTTATTTGTTTTATTTTTTGCTTACTATTTCTTATTTCTTTCTTGAATTTGCTGAATGATGCTTAATCTAAAAAGGTATAGTGTGATTGGTATATATGAACTAATACAAATATCCCATTTCTATCTCTGGAATCAAGAGAACTTACTTTTCCTTTCTTGGCACCTCTGGAAAGTCACTGTATTTGGTTGATCATCCCAAATACTTTCTTTTTGGTCACCCCAATATAAAAAAAATGTTGAGCAACTATACATACCTAGTCTAGTGAAAAGAAGGAAAAAGGGTGACATGTTGGCAGTCTTCCAATACTTGAAGGGCTGCCACAAAGAAGAGGGGGGGGCAACTTATTTACCAAATCACCTGAAGGCAAGACAAGAAATAATGGATGGAAACTAATCAAGGAGAGACACAACCAAGAACCAAGGAGAAACTTCCTAACAGTGAGAACAATCAACCAGTGGAATGAATTTCCTTCAGAAGTTGTGAGTGTCCCATAACTGGAGACTTTTAATAAGAAACTGGACAGTGATTTGTCAGAAATATAGCTCCTGAATGAGCAGGGGGTTGGACTAGATGATATCCAAGTTCCCTTCCAACTCTGTTACTGTTTGACTTTCCTGCTCTGCTCAGTTGTAACTAAACTTAACATTTGTTGTTAGCAAATTATAATTGAAAGAACATAATTGAGGACATAGGAAAAAATCTACCTAAACCAATCTGGATGCTTATCAATTAAACAAACAAACAAACAAACAAACAAACAAACAAATAAATAAATAAATAAATAAATAAATAAATAAATAAATAAATAAATAAATAAATAAATAAATAAGGCTCAGGCCTGACTAGAAGCAGCTGTTTTTGCAACCAGGCAATGTGAATAGCAGAATTATAGAACTTTATTAATATAGTAAAACATTCATAAAGGTAAAGGTAAAGGTTCCCCCGCACATGCGTGCTAGTCGTTTCCGACTCTAGGGGCCGGTGCTCATCTCCGTTTCAAAGCCAAAGAGCCAGCGCTTGTCCAAGGACGTCTCCGTGGTCATGTGGCCGGCATGACTAGACGGCAAAGGCACACGGAACGCTGTTACCTTCTTACCGTAGTGGTCCCTATTTTTCTACTTGCATTTTTACGTGCTTTCGAACTGCTAGGTTGGCAGAAGCTGGGACGAGTAACAGGCGCTCACTCTTGTACGCAGCACTCGGGATTCAACCCGCCAAACTGTCGACCTTCTGATCGACAAGCTCAGCATCCTAACCCACTGAGCCACCGCGTCTCTTATAAAACATTCATAGGAAAGCCTTATTGGGTTTCATGTTATTTTAAAGCCTATTTGTATGTGTGTGTGTCTGTTTGAATGGAGGAGTGGCAGGAAAAAGGAAATATTTAATCCTTTTTCCATTCTTTTGAGAATTCTGTTCAAAATGCAGCCACTTGCTTTATTATCTAAATACGAATCTGGAACCCCACATGGACAAAAGGCTTTGCATGAAGAAAAGAATTAATGGGACTTTCAGAAACACAACCTCTTGTTTCACATTTTAATTAAAAGAAAAGAAAAAGAACCTAATCCAGAGTATCATTTCACACATTTGCATGTAATTATGGTTTGCTCCTAATTTTCCAGCTCATGCTGAAAGCAGCATACAAGTATGCTTTCACTATAAGGTTCTGTGTAGCAGTGCAGGACAAGGAGGCGGGGTGGGGAAAGATTGCATAAATGTTATGAAAGCAAAAGAAAATAAATTATCTTGGGCATGGATATAAGCTTGGGAATCTTCAGGCTACAGGGACTCAGTTTAGATGCCAAGGATTGGATTAATTTGTAATTAAGTAGCTTATACAGTACCTGTATTGATGCAACCATGCTTGGGGGAGGCGGGGGAGGCAGGGAGAACCAAAATAAGATAAAACCTGAATATTTCGAGCTGGTTTGCAAAAAATCCAGCATCTTCTGCCTTTTCTTCCAAGGTGACTATGCAGTATAAATTGCCACTCTAAATTGTTGTGAAAAGGTTGATAATGAAATTGAAACTATGCAACTCAAAACTGATTTATATTGCCAGAACCCAATAATCAAAATTAATGCCATGGAAAGTAACGTTTACAGATAAATAGCGCTGGGAAAGTGCATTGCCCCATTTTCCTTATTAACTGTCGCTGCTCTTTGCTTTTTAGGACAGGTGTTAAAAAACGCAGTCACAGAATTATTATCCATATTTTGTTATAATCATATCTTTGTGAGCATACATCCTGGCTTGGCTCAATAAATTCATTTTAAAGACCTAGTCCCACAGCTGCACCTTCAAACGAATGCAAAGAATAGCTAGAGATTTATAAGGAAATCTCATCAGAATGCTTACACAATTAGCTAGGCGGACATTGGGGGGAGAGCACATTTGCAGATGAATTTTGAATTTGTAATGTACTATCCATAACTTTATTTGGGTGGGTAAAAGAGGGAAAGCTTCAGTGAAAGAAAATCACATTTTCGTTTTAAAATGATACACATAAAATAGTGTTTAGAAAGCTGTAAGACTTTCAGCAAAGGTACCAGAGCAATAGAACATAGAATAATACAGTTGGAAGGGACCTTAGAGGTTTTCTAGTCCAATCCCCCTGATTGAACAGGAGACCCTGTGCCATTTCAGACAAATGGTTGTCCAGTCTCTTCTTGAAAGACTCCAGTGCTGGAGCACCCACAACTTCTGTATGCAAGCTTTTCCATTCATTGATTGTTCTTGCAGTTAGGAAATTTCTCCTTAGTTCTAGATTGCTTCTTAGTTCTAGATTGCAATACAAATGGATAGGATGTCAGAGTTCCAAAGGTAGAGCTTATGAAGGCTCTGGCTTCTGTATGCATTCAGGAAATTCCCAGTTAAAGTGCTGTGCAGGAGGACTTTCTCCAAATGAGAGGGAGGGAGGGAGAAAGGAGAGGGAGGGAGGGAGAGAGGGAGGGAGGGAGAGAGAGAGAGGGGGGGAATATTCTATTTTTTTTACAAAATATCTTTACAGAAAATTCAGAATATAGTTTCTTGACCTGGCTACAGTTGCCTAGCGTCTAGATTTACAGATGACTTTCACAAAGGCCAATGTTTACTATGTATTGGAAATCATTTTTGTGATTTATTAAGAAAAAAATGCTTCTGAATGCATTCATATAAAATACATTTTGTCTCCTTTTCTCTAGAAAATACATAAATTATATCTTAGCAAAATTTAAAGAAAGATGACAATAGAAACAAAAACAAAAAACTATGTGTTGATCTAGACATGTGTTTGGTAGATGTGGGGATTTGCCTGGCTGAGATGCACAGCGAGCAGAGGAGGAAGGACGGGAGCGACTGGGAAGCTGGAGCGGTTCCAAGCGAGATCAGGAGAGGCAGTGGTGCCTGGAAGACCCCCCCACCCGCCATCCCGCCTTCCCCCATCTCCCCTTCTGTGCTACTCACCACAGTAGTCGCCCCAGCACGGACCCCCCCCTTGCTCCCTCCCCCGGTGGTGGTGGGAGGTGGCGGCAGTGGCAGCTCTGGAGTGGCTTGGAGGGGTCACCTGTCCGGCTGGAGACCAGAGGAGGAGGAGCCCATGCCAAAAAAGGCTTTATGTTGCCCATGAGTCTTGTGGTAGATGTGAATTGTGGGTTTAGTTCTAAATAAGGACAGAGTGAGCGCCTGTTACTCATCCCAGCTTCTGCCAACCTAGCAGTTTGAAAGCATATAAAAATGCAAGTAGAAAAATAGGGACCACAACGGTGGGAAGGTAACAGCGTTCCGTGTGCCTTTGGGGTCTAGTCATGCCTGCCACATGACCATGGAGATGTCCTCGGACAAGCGCTGGCTCTTCGGCTTTGAAACAGAGATGAGCACCAGCCCCTAGAGTTGGAAACGACTAGCACGCATGTGCAGGGGAACCTTTACCTTTACCTAAGGACCTAATGAAATTTTTAAGTATCTCTATTCATAAAATAAAGGTAGAATATGTAAGTGTAGCTGGCAGATAATCCTTGGATAGATAGGCAATTGGTGTGATCTGCATATAAATATTGTAATATTCAAATATAAATATTAAAGTGTTAAAAGTTTATTCTCATCAACAAGTTATGGTAAAACATAATTCTCTGTGTGTGTGTTTTCAGAAGCAAATGTCCACTATGCTAACCTTCAACACCAACTCATGTTGCTTCTTTCATCTATTTGACCACTCTTTTCTCCAAGTAAGACCATACAGACTTCAACTCAAACAGTTGTTCTGAAATATACTATATGAATATATATTGTATTTCAGTACATTTGGCCATCTTCTCATCAGTAAAACCTATGAGATGTTTCTCCCTTGTTCCATGCTTATTGAATTCATGGGCTAAAAAATCTCTGAGACAACTGATTCTGTTACAGAATAATCCTAAATTGAGAACAGCTAAAGCTCACTGAACGAAAAATATCATTCCCATCTTAAATATCTCCAGAACTGGTGAGATTGTGGTGAGAGAAAAAAATCAACTTAAAGTTCTCTTCCATGAAGATAGAATAGATCAGCAGTTCCTAGTGTGGAATTCTCCAGAGTGTTAGCTACACTGCTAGGGATTCTTGAAAACTTAAATCTGAAAGGCTTTGGTTGGAAAAGAATAGACTGAACATAATGAACAAACCTAGGTTACCTTAATAATATAGGAACTGCTATTCATTCACAGTGCATCAGTCTGCACCACCCCAACTATATATGAATGACATATATATATATATATATATATATATATATATATATATATATATATATATATATATATATATATATATATATATATATATATATATATATATATATATATATATATATATATATATATATATATATATATATATATATATATATATATATATATATATATATATATATATATATATATATATATATATATATATATATATATATATATATATATATATATGTAAAAGGTAAAGGTTCCCCCGCACATGCGTGCTAGTCGTTTCCGACTCTAGGGGCCGGTGCTCATCTCCGTTTCAAAGCCGAAGAGCCAGCGCTTGTCCGAGGACATCTCCGTGGTCATGTGGCCGGCATGACTAGACGCCAAAGGCGCACGGAACGCTGTTACCTTCCCACCGTAGTGGTCCCTATTTTTCTACTTGCATTTTTACGTGCTTTCGAACTGCTAGGTTGGCAGAAGCTGGGACGAGTAACAGGCGCTCACTCTGTTACGCGGCACTCGGGATTCGACCCGCCAAACTGCCGACCTTCCGATCGACAAGCTCAGCGTCCTAACCCACTGAGCCACCGCGTCCCTATATATATATATATATATATATACAGTATATATTATATTAACATATTATCCCTGACAATCTGGGTCCTTATTTTACCAACCTTGGAAGGATAGAAAGCTGAGTCAACCTTGAGCCAGTGAGGATCAAACTCCTGACAGAGAGCTGAATTAGCCTGCAATACTGCATTCTAACTACTGTGTCACCATGGCTTCTAAAGCTACCTATGGTTGTGAAAGTTGGTCCTTAAAAAAGTGAGGCAGGAAGGGAATCGATTCATTTGAGCTGCGGTACTAGAGAAGGCTCTTACATACTCCTTGGATGGAAAGGTGACTAACAAGCGAGCACATAAACCATATATATAACTGAAAGTCAGTGATCCCTCACTTATTTTGAGCATATCATGTGGGAGAATTCACTGGAGAAAGCAGTTATGCTTGGAAGAGTTAGTGGTAAAAGGAAAGCAGGCAGCCAAATATCATAATGGCTGGATACCATCAAAGCTGACACCATTCAGAGCATAGAACAACTCAAAGAAATACTGCAAGACGGGAAGAACTGGAGAGACCTGGACCATATAATCACCAAAATTCAGACACGACTGAATGGATAACATCATCGTCGTCATCATCATCATCATCATCATCATCATCATCATCAAACTTTGTATCCATAAAATCCCAGGTTCAATCAGTTCAGCTTTAAATTATAAGTTATTAGGTAAATCACAAACTTGTAAGAACCCATTATAAACAACCTAGTTTGTGGCAACGTCTGCCTGCCAATAAAGACAATAAAACATGGATAGTGTGTTCTCAAATTCTTAACATTTTTTCCAAGCAAAAAATGATAAAGTCTGCTTGAAACTAAAGTGTTTTGCCTCTTCAGTCCTGTGTAATCTCTGTGGATTTTAGTCTTGATAAATAGACTTGTATAACACTGTCCTTAATATCTAATCTGTTTCCACATGCTGGATGATGTTCACCAAACTGAAGCAACTATATAATGGGTTTTTCCAATAACCATATTGTCTGTCTTTCTATGCACTTAGAATAAATAGTTGCTATACAACATAATAGTAGTTTTGGTCTGCATGACCACAGTCCAAGTGGGGTTTTTAAAAAATAATATTTTAATGGAACAATTAATTACTTTAAATATTGTAAGTGGTCCAACCACCACTATTACTATTATTTACTATTTGAGGTCCACATGATGGACATTGAATCACTTTTACAAAGAGTTCATGATCCATGCTTACAGGGTTTTATTAAGCCAAGAAAACTGCCTTGGAGATTGAGTCAACAAAAGGATAGAGCAACCAAGTCACTGGATCTCTTAGGAGCAAACAGATATAAATGGATGTGCCATTACAATAAATTTGGAAAGTGTAGCAAAGTGTTTGGGAAAAACTAGGAAAAATGGCTGAAAGGTTAGAGAATAGAAGTTGGGTTTTAGCAACAGTGACAACACAGCAGAAAATCTCAGCATATATGTCAATGTAGGAAGTTAAACAATACTATCTCAAAATAAAGTATATAGCATTGAAGAAAATTATTACATTCTGCTCTGCCCAGAGTATGGAATAGTTTGGAGCAGGGTGCAGCATGGGGTATGAGTAGCAGAGTAACCCAGGCAAGTTGCTTCAATCAGCCACATCTCTCTGAACAAGCTTCTAGATCACGGGTGTCAAACTCACCGTTTCACATGACATATCGTGATGTATCATGACTTTTTTTGCATTGCCGGTGCTGCAGTGGGTGCGGCCTCTGCATGATGCAACTGGCCCGCAGGCCGGCAGTTTGACACCTCTGTTCTAGATCTTGCATAATATAAAACCATTGTCTGCATTGTTTATCATGGGAGAAGTTTAATGTCTTGATAAAAATTGCTTGGGAAATTCATTTTCATTTTAACTCACTGGTACCCCATCCTCTTTAAAAAAAAAAAACACCTTCCTTATGTCATCATCATTGCTGCTACATTAAAATTCTTTGTAATTTTATTTTATGTTGCATGCCAGACTAAATAGGAAGTGATAACCATAATGGACGATGAAGGTTTCTTAGAAGACTTTTGTAGCAAGATTAAAGCTACAGTATGCAATTTAGATAACGGGAAAAGCTATAGGTCATATAAAGGGAGCCTGAAGTGATGTTCCTTCCTATGTCACAGTTTTACCTGTTTCCAGAACACAGGGTGGAAAAAAGAGATAAATATTCACAAAATATTCTGATTTAATATAACACAGAAATATGTCAAAAATATTCATCTAGTAGCCACCTTGCTCATAGCATCATTCTCTGAAGAGTATATTTTATTTTGAATTTGATGGTTGGCATCAGCAATCTTAGCCAATGTCAGCAAAATCTTGAACGTGATATACAAACAGCATCCCATTACTTGTTTCTTTGTTAAATTTATTTGCTGCCTATCTTGCCAGGTGGCTTAATAATAATAATAATAGGTGGCTTAATAATAAAAGGGAAGAAAATGAAAGGATTGTAAACAGAACAGAAGTAGAATAGTAGAACCATAAAATAAAAAAGGAAAAAGGAACAAACAAGAATACATCAATGTGATAATAATAATAATAATAAAAAGATGGATGGGTGGAGAGCAGAGCACAAAGGATGGGGAAGTGGAGAGAGAGCCATTAATCTAGCAGCCACTTCCAGGATGGAACTGCCACATTTGGTCCTCAGGCCAACTGGCAGAGCCAGGTCTTCAGGCTCTTCTGGAAGAAATCATCTCTGAGCAGGAAATTTTCACAGAATGAGGTCAGATTGAGAGCAGTATAGCAGCTACCATGCATATTTAGAGAATCATCATCATCATCAACAACAACAACAACAACTTAGCTATTGTCTATCCACTGCAAGATGAAGGTCTCTTCCACATATTTCCTACCTGTGTGGTCCAGAGTTTTCTTTTGCCAATTGGGCCCACAATACTTGCTGATGTTGTCGATCCATCTTGTTTTAGGTCTCTTTCATGGGCACGTTTAATCAAGTGGGATCCATGCTATGACTGTCTTGATCCACCTGCCATCAGTTCATGTTTCACAGGCACTGAGCCGTGGTGGTGCAGTGGTTAGAGTGCAGTACTGCAAGCTACTTCTGCTGACTTCTGGCTGCCAGCAGTTCAATAGTTTGATTCTCACCGACTCAAGGTTGACTCAGACTTCCATCCTTCTGATGTTGGTAGAGCAGGGGTGTCAAACTTGCAGCATCACGTGACACGTGACATATCACAACTTTTTTTCCATTGCCAGCAATGGAGTGGATGCGCTTTCAGCATGACGCATCCAGCCTTCAGGCCGGCAGTTTGACAGCCCTATTGGTAGAGTGAGCACCCAGATTGTTGGGGGCAATATTCTGACTCTGTAAACCACTTAGAGAGGGCTGTAAAGCACTGTGAAGCAGTATATAAGTCTAACTGCTATTGCTATATGTTAGAACAAGTAGCACACACTGATTGAGAACTTTTCTCTTTAGGCAAAGGGGGAGGTTGTTCTTGAAAATTATGCTTAGCTTGCCAAATATAAAGGTAGATACATTTATAAATTACTGCTGGTCCAATACATTAGACAAAGAGATGGGATGGGTTAGAAGTCACAATGAAGACTCTCTCCAGTCCTGGAATATTCTGCTTAGCATAATAATCCAGGTCCCTTAAAATATTTGTATGTTTTAGAAGAGATTAGATAAAAAGAAGTTCCCTATATCTCTCCTGGCTGGCTCTTAATACTATGTGGTCATTCCAATTCCAAAGATATATTTGCCCTTCAAATTGTGTTGGAATTTAGTTTCCATTATCCCTTAAAATGGATGATGGAGACTTGGATTTCATCAACATCTAAACAACACAACATTGCTCATTCTGGTTCGGCTACAGCTACCCCGGTTCCTGAGGAAGATACATCCGGTCTTCCATTCCAGCTTGCTGAAATTGCTAGAGGGGACCCCCTTGAGGCCTGTAACAAAAGCCCCGGGGCCCATTATGGGGGACCATTATGAGGTGCAGGAGATACTGGACTCCCGGCTCCTGCAAGGCCAGTTGCAGTACCTGGTGCAGTGGAAGGGATACCCTATCACAGAGGCCTCATGGGTGGGGGTAGCAGACATTCAGGCTCCTCGACTGGTGAGGAGGTTCCACCAACAGCATCCCAGGAAGCCGGGAGGGTGGGGTTAGCCTAACTATCCACCACAGCGGGTGATTAATCATATGTGTCCTTATTTTCCAGGTAGAGCCCTGGTAGAGGGGCCGCCTGTCAAGCCCTGTGGGCTTGCCATTTCAGGGAAGGGAAAGGGAGGGGAATTCCCCTTTGCCTGAGGAATCCCTCTGCCTGATCTCTGAGCAGCTGAGGCTCCTGGCTGCATGCTGGACTGCTGGAGACAACGCTGGAGGGGGGAGGCAGAGGGCAGCTATGCTGGTTTGAGGGATGGATGCCGGATGCTGGCTGGTTGGATGCAGGGTGGAGCTAAGGGGATTGCCTATATATAAGGCACTGGGAGCAAGTCACTCCCAGTGCTGACTTTATTTGCTGTTAATTGCTGTTATTTGCTGTTAATTGCCATCAGTAAACACTGGTCAGAATCTTCCTGCCTAGCCAGCTACCTTGTTGACCATCATTTATCATTGGTGGAACCAGGACTCTGACATAGAGGAAGTTTGGGAGGGAAAAATGGTGGTGGTGGGGAGTGATTTCTGAAACACCTTCTTGGTCAAGGCAAAATTCAGTTAGTGAGTAGTAAAAGTTAGGATGTATTTACTGTCACAGCATATGACACACTGGAAAAATCTTCTACCTAACATTTTCATAATAACTGCGCTCTTCTCTTTTGTTTTCTTTTGAAAGTCTTCAAAACTTTAATAATAAAATGTTGTGGAACTGACACTAGGCAAAGTAACCCAATTTCAAAACAGTTTTTAAATTCCCCAATGGGTCTTTTGGGACTTGCCTATCCTAGATCTTTAGCTCCATTCCATTTTGCTAGCTAAGCTTGCTTATAATGTTAAAAGCTTATACGACCTTGCAAGCATAATAAATTATTCAACAGAATAATGTGAGAATAGAGCAAGATCAAAATGCACATATTTGTCAATTGTTTCTCAACTGGAGACCTTCACTGAGGACTGCTTAAAAACAAAAGCCTTCTTCATATCTCCTTCCAAAACCTGTACATGGTACAAAATCTCCCTAAGAACAACCTTGCCTATCTTGGTCCTTTAAGCAAATAATCAAAGTGCTTTTTTATTTTTGGAATCCCTAATACATGTGGCTCATTTAGTGATAATGAAATACATGGCAAAGCAGAAACATTTTACATTCAGAATGGCCTCTTGCTCAGCATCATGTCATGAGTGTTCCTTATTGTAAAACTCATATGCTCATTTTAACCTTGCTGTTATTGTTTTGTTATATAAATTATTCAGCTGGCAATGTCACGTATTTTCAACTTTCTTTCAGCAAATAAAAAGAAGATGGGAAAAATACTGTAACTTCTTCTAAAAGTTTTCAAATGTCAGTCAAATACTGCATTCCTTTTCAAGTTTCATGAGAATTGACAAAATATGTGTATATACCAAAATTACAGGTAGTCCTCAACAATTCATTTAGCAACTGTTCGAAGCTACAACAACACCGAAAAAAGTGGCTTGTGAGCGTTTTTCACACTTATGACCTTTGTAACATCCCTGTGGTCACATGATAAAAACTTGAACACTTGGCAACTAATTCATATTTGTGATGGTTGCAGTGTCCTGGGAGTCCTGTGATCAGCTTTTGTGATCTGTGGCAAGCAAAGTCAAAGGGGAAGCCAGATTCACTTAACAACTATGCAACTAACTTAACTGTGGCATGAAAGGTCATAAAATGGGGCAAAATTTACTTGACAACTGTCTTGCTTAGCATCAGAAATTTTGGGATTAGTTATGGTCATAAGTCAAGGACTACCTGTATTTGTTTTGGAGTGAATTGGTGACAAAATCTACAGGAGAGTAAATACTTTTCAAGATGGAAATGAACATTAGTTCAGTGGCATTCACACTTCATCATCTCATGTTCCTACTGATCACAAGAGGGCAGTGGGGGGGGGAGATAAAAAGTTAAAGATTTACTTTGTGTCCCCTCTTTATCACTCTTTGTCTAAGAGTTTGCTAATCTCAGGTCATTTCGTCCTACCTTGGTTCCCAGGCACATATGCACAAAACACCAACTGTGACTCTTCTTCTGGTAGGATGCTGTTAAATAGGTAGGTGCTACACTATGCTTTGCATCTATGCTACAGAAGAAGAAGAAGAAGAAGAAGAAGAAGAAGAAGAAGAAGAAGAAGAAGAAGAAGAAGAAGAAGAAGAAGAAGAAGAAGAAGAAGAAGAAGAAGAAGAAGAAGAAGAAGAAGAAGAAGAAGAAGAAGAAGAAGAAGAAGAAGAAGAAGAAGTAGTTGGAAGGGACCTTGGAGGTCATCTAGTCCAACACCCTACTAAGGCAGGAAACCCTATACCATTTCAGACAAATGGCTGTCCAGTCTCTTCTTAAAACCTTCCAGTGTTGGAGCATTCACAGCTTCTGGAGGCAGGTTGTTCCACTGGTTAATTGTTCTAACTGTCAGGAAGTTTCTCCTTAGTTCTAGGTTGCTTCTCTCCGTGACTAGTTTCCATCTGTTGCTTCTTGTCCTGCCTTCAGGTGCTTTGGAGAATATCTTGACTCCCTCTTCTTTGTGGCAGCCCCTGAGATATTGGAACACTGCTATCATGTCACCCCTAGTCCTTCTCATCATTAAACTACACATACCCAATTCCAGCAACCGTTCCCTATATGTTTTAGCCTCCAGTCCTCCAATCATCTTTGTTGCTCTTCTCTGTACTCTTTCTAGAGTCTCAACAACTTTTTTACATCGTGGTGACCAAAACTGGATGCAGTATTCCAGGTGTGGCCTTACCAAGGCATTGTAAACTGGTATTAATACTTCACATGATCTTGATTCTATCCCTCTGTTAATGCAGCCTAGCACTGTGTTGGCTTTTTTGGCAGCTGCAGCACATTGCTGGCTCATATTGAAGTGATTGTCTTCTAGAGAGCTATCTCTTAGGTTGTTGAAAAAGAGTGTTTGCTATTACCATCGTATTCTCTTGACAAAATTCTATCAGCCTGTGCCCTGCTTCATTTTCTACTCCAAGGCCAAACTTGCCTGTTATTCCGGTTATCTTTTGGCTTCCTACTTTAACATTCCAATCCCCCATGATGATAAGGACATCATTTTTTGGTGTTAGTTCTATAAAGTGCTGTAGGGTTTCATAGAACTGGTCAATTTCATCCTCTTCAGCACCTGTGGTTGGGACATAGACGTGGACTACTGTGATATTAAATGGTTTGCCTTGGATTCAAACTGAGATCATTCTGTCATTTGGGGGATTGTATCCCAATATTGCTTTTCCTACTCTTTTATTAACTATGAAGGCTACTCCATTTCTTATGAGGGATTCTTGCCCAGTGGAGCCCTGTGGACCCTGGTTATTCCGAAGGGTCCTGGAAGACCTACGCTCTCCAACGCACCCGTTGTGATCTGGTCGGTGTCGCTGGATTTTGAGGGGGCTCCGGGGAACTCAGTAGACTCGGGGGAGTCAGACTTTGTTGATCACACTCTGGAAGGCCCCAATAACTATAGAACTGAGGGCCCATGGTGTTGTGGTCAGGTACAACTTCCTGGAATGGCGGAGCAGTGGGGGACTTGGCCGTTAGCAGACCTGACTATGATGGCTTGTTACCTTACTTTACTCCTGCCTTTACAATCTATTGTGCATTGTCCTTTACACAGCATCCCCAAAGGATTCAGAGAACTCTGGGTATTAGCCACCGTGAGAGGGTGGCTTGAACTTACATCTGCTGCCCCTAGAGGTGAGAGCTCTATGGGGCATGCTATACCCAGAGTGGTTGTTTCAGACCACCATCCCCCTGGGAATTGGCTCTGCGGCCGTCATGAGAGGACGGTGGTTGGTCTGCCCGGGGGGTTTACCCAGCTGAGTGGCAGCGGCTGGGCGGAGGTCTGGGACACCTATTTACCCTCTGTCCAGATCCTTCTTACTGACTATCACCTATGGACTGCCTTCTATCTGGACTGCTTCTTATGCCTTCTCTTAAATACTCTTTCACGGACTTGTTCGCCCTCAGGGGTGCTCCCCCTTCCTGGGTGCAACCCGCCTTTCTAGCCGCTTATAATCTCGAGGAAGGGCCCATTTATTGGGACCCTGAGAGATGGCTGGGCACGGGTAGGGGCCTTCGACGTAAACCCAACAAGAGGCCCCTGATTACTTTTTTGTCTAAATTTTTTAGGGGGTTAGGGAGGGGGGAGGGTCGTTTTGGTTGTTTGGACAAGGGGGGCAGTACAACAACCTCTGTTCAGGCCAGTGCCGAGGTAGATCGCAGGGGGGAGGAGCGGGGGTCGGTTGCCTCTGGGGCCCCAGGGCTGGTCGTGGGATTACCTATTCCCACGACATCAGGGAATGGCAGCAGGTGTAGGAGCAGAGGGCCGTATCGATCTCAGGGAAGGCCTCCCCGCTGCTTACAAGCGGTGAGGCACTCCGACCCTCTGGCTCCGCCCCAAGGTCCCGGGAGTGAGGATGTGCAGCCTCCCAAGCTCCGGCTGGTGTACCTGAATGCCAGGTCTGTTGCTAATAAGGCTCCTGTCGTCCGCGACTTGGTCGAGAGTGAGCAGGCGGACCTGGCTTGCATCACGGAGACTTGGTTGGGTCCAGAGGGTGGGATTCCTCTGGTTGACCTTTGCCCACCAGGTTTCCGGGTGCTACACCGGCCTCGGGCTCAGGGTAGGGGTGGGGGTGTGGCTGTTGTTATGAGGGAGACCTTGTGTCCACGGGAGGCCACCGTCCCCCAGATAGTTGGGTGTGAGTCTCTCTTTCTGAGATGCGGCCCTGGTGCGCAGTTGGGCTTGCTGCTGGTGTACCTTTCGCCTAGTCACGCAGCAGCAGCCCTGCCTGAGCTTCTCGATGTCCTCTCTGGGTTGGTGATTGAGTTCCCAAAACTTATAGTTTTGGGGGACTTCAATCTACCATCGCTGGGAGGATCATCTGAGTTGACTCGGGAGTTCATGGTTTCCATGACGGCCATGGACCTGACGCAAGTAATTTCGGGACCGACTCATGAGGGAGGCCACACCCTTGACCTAGTTTTCTTATCTGGACGGTGGTTAGATGATCTTGGTGGGGGCTCTCCAATTACTATGCCCCTGTCATGGACCGATCATCATCTCCTGCGGCTGGTCTTCCGTTTTGCCACCCCCCGCCGTGGGTACGTGGAACCAATTAAATGGTACCGCCCCAGACGCTTAATGGATCCCGAGAGGTTCCAGATGGCGCTGGGGTCCCCACCTGCCTCCTTTGCTCACAGCTCGGCAGATGCCTTAGTGGAGGCCTGGGAAAGGACAGCCACTGAGGCTCTTGACCGAGTTGTACCCTTGCGGCCCCTGACCCGGTGCAGATCCCGTCGAGCCCCATGGTTCTCCACGGAGCTCTGGGAGATGAAGCGTCGGAGACGGGGCCTAGAGAGCGGTTGGAGATCCAGCCGATCCGAATCCGACCGATTGTGACTAAGAGCCTATATTAGGTCTTATCTCGCTGCGATAAGGGAGGCGAGGTCTAACTACTTCGCCACCCTTATTGCGTCCGCAGATAATCGCCCGGCCGCCCTGTTTAGGGTGACTCGCTCCCTCCTGAATCAGGAGGTGAGGGAGGAACCCTTGCAGGGTCGTGCCGAGGAGTTTAACCAACATCTGTCGGACAAAATCGCTCGGATTCGGACCGGTTTGGACTCTGACTGGGCAGAGTCTGACGATCAGGACACGGGCGGTCTTGTCGATATTACCTGGGAGGAGTTTGATTCTGTGACTCCGGAGGAAGTGGACAGGATTATGGGGAGGCTGAGCTCCACCACATGTTTATTGGACCCGTGCCCTTCCTGGCTGGTTTATGCAGCCCGGGAGAGGACGCGCAGCTGGTTCCAGGCAGTTATATCGGCTTCTTTGAGTGAGGGTAGCTTCCCTGCCGTCTTAAAAGAGGCGGTGGTGAGGCCTCTCCTCAAGAAGCCTGCCTTGGACCCAACTGTATTGAACAACTTTCGTCCGGTCTCCAACCTTCGCTTCCTTGCAAAGGTTGTTGAGAGTGTGGTGGCGCATCAGCTCCCTCTGGTCCTGGATGAAGCGGATTATCTAGACCCGTACCAATCGGGTTTCAGGCCCAGGTACAGCACGGAGACGGCATTGGTCGCGCTGGTGAATGATCTCTGGAGGGCCCGGGACAGGGGACATTCCTCTGTTCTAGTCCTATTAGACCTCTCAGCGGCTTTCGATACCATCGACCATGGTATCTTGCTGCGGCGTCTCAGGGGATTGGGAGTGGGAGGCACGGTTTTACAGTGGTTCTCCTCCTATCTCCAGGGATGCTCGCAGTCAGTGTTGACAGGAGGGCAGAGGTCGACCGCGAGGTCTCTCATTTGTGGAATTCCTTAGGGGTCGGTCCTCTCGCCTCTCCTGTTCAACATCTATATGAAACCGCTGGGTTAGATCATTCGTGGCTTTGGAGTTGGGTATCATCAGTATGCTGATGATACCCAGCTTTTTCTTTCGACCCCAAACCACCCCAGTGATGCCCTCAACGTGATGTCCCGTTGCCTGGAGGCGGTCCGGGTCTGGATGGGGAGGAACAGACTTCAACTCAACCCCGACAAGACTGAGTGGCTTTGCATACCTTCATCCCGGGTCTATTCGGATATTCCATCTCTTTCTATTGGGGGTGAATTATTACCCCCTGTAGATAGGGCTCGCAACCTGGGAGCCCTCCTAGATTCACGGCTTACCTTGGAAGACCACATAGTGGCTGTGACTAGGGGGGCTTTCGCCCAGGTCCGCCTGGTGCGCCAGTTGCGGCCCTATCTAAGCCGGGATGATTTATGCACGGTCACTCATGCGCTTGTTACCTCTCGTCTGGACTACTGCAACGCTCTCTACATGGGGCTGCCCTTGAAGACCACCCGGAGGCTCCAACTGGTACAGAATGCAGCCGCGAGAGTTGTGTTGGGAGTCTCCCGATACTCCCATGTTACACCTCTGCTCCGTGAGCTGCATTGGTTGCCAGTTGTCTTCCGGGTGAGATTCAAGGTACTAGTAATGGTGTTTAAAGCCCTACATGGCAGGGGTCCGGAGTACCTCAGGGAACACCTGCTGCCGGCATCAATCTCCCTGCGCCCTGTGCCTTCCCACAGAGTGGGTCTCCTCAGGGTGCCACCGATCAGAGAATGTCGATTGGTGGCCCCCAGGGGGAGATCCTTCTATGTGGGCGCTCCGGAACTATGGAATCAGTTACCGGTAGAGCTCCGGATGGCGCCCGATCTTCGCTCCTTTCGCCGCGATCTGAAGACGTTTTTGTTTGCACAAGCCGGCCTAGCCTGATGGGGGATTGGTGGGGTTTTTATTCTTGTATTTTTATTGTTGTATCTTTGGGGTTTTATAATTGTAGCATATTAATTGTTTTAAAATCGGGCAATTATTTAATCTCCTTTTAATATTTGTATCTTTGTATTTTATTCTTGCCCTGTGAACCGCCCTGAGTCCTTCGGGAGAAGGGCGG
Organism: Vipera berus; assembly: GCF_964194415.1. Lineage (NCBI taxonomy): Eukaryota > Metazoa > Chordata > Lepidosauria > Squamata > Viperidae > Vipera > Vipera berus. The sequence goes on from NC_138202.1 coordinate 61,333,345, forward strand.
TATAGAAATATTATTAAATTAAATTAAATTAAATTGCCCGCAGTAGTATACCTGATGGTCATCTGAATTAAATCCACCCATTCCTGTCCATTTTAGTTCACTGATTCCTAAGATATCGATGTTCAGTCTTGTCATCTCTTGTTTGACCATGTCCAGCTTGCCTTGATTCATGGATCTTACATTCCAGGTTCCTATGGAGAAAAAATCTTTACAGCATCGGACTTTCCTTTCACCACCAGGTACATCCACAGCTGAGCGTCCTTTCGGCTTTGGCCCAGGCACTTCATTCTTTCTGGCACTACTAGTACTAGCTCTCTGCTCTTCCCCAGTAGCATATTGGACGCCTTCCGACCTGAGGGGCTCATCTTCCAGCGTCATATCATTTTGCCTTTTGGTACTGTCCATAGGGTTTTCATGGCAAAGATACTGGAGTGGGTTGCCATTTCCTTCTCCAGTGGATCACGTTTTGTCAGAAGTCTCTGCTATGACCTGTCCATCTTGGGTGGCCCTGCACGGCATAGCTCATAGCTTCACTGAATTACACAAGCCCCTTCGCCACAACAAGGCAGTAATCCATGAAAGGGAACTAAGGACTACTTGTACATTAAATGTATGCCATCTGTTCTTTGAGCAAGAACTATAAGTGCAGGAGAAATGCCAAATTACACATCAGCAAATTTTATGGTTTTTACATATGTGAACTAGCCACTATGATTTAAACAACTTGCTTCATAACGAATCAAGCAATTATTTGGGGGTTAGTTTGCAAGCATAGCAAAGAAGGCTCAAGGAAATGTTTCAGCAAAAAGTAAGCTTCTTCGATGCTGAAATCTTTGCTGCAGTATGTGGAAACTATATGAATTCTGTTATATAATTTACATGTGCCCCTCATTATATTTAACTCTGCGTTTTCAGACCAATGCTTACTGGAAAATATCTAAAAAGACTTTTCTAAAACCTACATGATAGCATATTCTATCTTTCTTCTCTGCTTTTGAAATTCTTTTAAGTGAACATCATATAAAAGCATTCGTGAATGACAGACTTGACATGTTATTGACAAGCACTCAGGAATAGAAGATTTAATTTAATCACCAAGAAGACCATAACTTCAGATTCACTTAAATATGACAGATGTGTGACATCAATGACCTCCTATTGATTTTTTGAGTTGGTTATTTTTTCCAATTGCGAATTGGAGTTGCTTTCATAATTTTACCTAGGCTAACATTCCTGAAACTGTAACTTAGCAGTGCACTTCATTAAAAAATGGTACATGATCATTTCACACATGACAATTGCATAGTACTAAAATTATTTTATTTTCTAGCATTGTATATTGATCTTTTCTTAAAGTTACTGATTTATTCCTTTAACAATGGTGGGATTTACCTTCTGGCATCCTTGTCTGGACAGTTGTTATGATGAGTGTAGAAATCTTTAGCAGTGGGAATCTCTTCTTTGGAAATCAGAATCTATTTTTCTTTTTCTCTTTTCTTAATGCCCGACCACTCATCCCACCACTGCACAATCAACATGAGCTATTAAAAGGATAAAATATTATACATCAAAAAAATCTTGGAAATAGCCAACAGACTTTTATAGCCAAATGGCATCACTATAGCACACAAGCCAATAAAAGCCCTCCAAAACATCTTAAATAAGCCAAAAGACCCAGTAGCCTCAGAAGAAAAATAAAAGTGAAGGACATATAGTGAAGAACTGTAACAGACATTGTGTATGGCAACCAGCCAGAAGAAGACCAGAGTACATGAGCACCAATCAGCAATCAGAAGACACAATGAAAACTGCTTACTCTCAGAACACATGGACAGACTCAACCACAATTTCAACTGAGAAACTTTGAATATCCTGACCAAGCTAAAGCCAAAAGTCTAGGGAATTCCTTAAAGCTTGGCATTCAGACAAATCAGCCACCAATAGAAATAAATGTAGACATAGAAATAGCATTGGGAAGCACAATAATATTGTGGCTCCCAGAAAATAAGACCTATCCCAAAAATAAGCCCTAGCTTGATTTTTATGTTTGCATCTAATATAAGCCCTACCACCAAAATAAGCCCTAGTTAAGAGCCTGCACAGCTGGCCGCCCTCCCATTCCACGTTGTTGTTTGCTGTGTCTCCACCATGAGGTGAGGCAAGGCAGGTAGGGGTTGGGGTAGAGCTGTCCCACATGCCCCTCATCAACTTATCTCAGTGGCTCCATAGCCAGGCTTCTCACACCCCGACACCTGCCTGTTGGCGGCATCAACAGTCCCATCCAGAAAAAGGCTGTGTGGCCACCAGTGGTCAACTTCTGTGGTCTCTCACTACTACTCATGTGCATCACCCCCTGCCTCCATTTTACCAGCAGAGGCCCTCAGGAAAGGCCTCTCCAGCTAACAGTGGAGTCCCAGGTTGAATCGTGTGTCAACTCTGGCCTCCATTTCGCTGGTAGAGGTCTTTCCTTAAGGCCTCTGCCAGCGAAATGGGAGCTGGGGACGATGTGCACATCAACCCAGGGCCCTGTTCTCAGTGGCAAAGGCTTTTTGCAAAGATGGCAAAAGGCTTTGCAAACAAAGGGAAGGCTTCAATGTTTCAACTATTACCTCCATTTGCAAAGCCTTTTGCCACAAATCTCATCCAGGCCTTCATTTGTAGAGAACAGAGGCCTAAAGCACCATGAGATCATGTGAGATCATTAGCAAGTGGCTGCAAAAGTAGTGAGCCGACAGTGGCCACGTGGGCTACTGCTGGATGGGGCGAATGGAAAAAATAAGACATCCCCCCAAAATAAGACTTAATGCCTCTTTTGGAAGCAAAAAATATATATAAGATCAGGTCTTTGGTATATTGTTTCTTGAATTGGACATATAGTATTATAGTTCTATTGTATCAGGTTAGCTTAACCTCAAATTGTTTAAAAAAATCTTTCTGGCATGAATCTTGACACCTAACATGGAAGTGTCTATTTCAGTGACAGCATAGATTTATAGTTATTCACACTTCAGATTACTCGGAATTGTGCCTTTCATTATATCTCCTTGCTACTTCTCTATTTCACTGTCTTGAAAATATGTATTCTAAAAACTGTAGCTTCAGTCCCTGTTTCTAGTAAAATCAAAATACTGTAGTTATACTACTCATTCTGACTACAATTTTTCTAACACTCATTATTCAAGTATTGCCTATAACAGTATAAACTTACCGATTCTATGAAAACATTTTCAAATATAATCATGATAACTTCATTTAGTTTGTATTTTTAAATAAATCCATCATTCTCAAACTCATACATGGATTAAAAGAAAAACTGTATTTTAGATTTCAGAATTTCTTAAATTTTGTGGTAACGTCCTCACCTGAAAAATTATCAACATATCTATAGAAATGTATATTAAAAATATATTCTAAAATGGGTATTATTGCAGCAGTGCATCCGATTGGAGACTAGACCTTCTCTTCAGAAGTAGCTAAAACTCATTTTGTGTTGGTATGGGAACAGTTCTCTAAATTATTTCTGATTCTGAGGTATTTTGCGGCAAATTCCATTATTTCAGATGTATATATATATATATATATATATATATATATATATATATATATATGTATATATCTTTGGTCATTCGGGTTTTTCCCCACGTAGAATTGAAGGTGTAAGAGCAACGTTTCGACAAAATCTCATCCGTCATCCTCAGGCTGGTGGCTTCAGCTTCGTTCTTCTGGGAGAAGTATACACACATACACACACACACACACACACACACAGAGAGAGAGAGAGAGAGAGAGAGAGAGAGAGAGAGAGAGAGAGAGAGAGAGAGAGAGATACACAGAGAAGATAGAGAGAGAAAGATCAAGTTTGGGGTCTTGGTTAAGACAGCAGGTTAGAAACCAGGAGACAATGAGCCTTGGTGGAGCAGTGGGCTAATGCCTCCTTAAGTAACACCAGCTGCCTGCAATTAGTGCAGGTTCGCATCGCACCAGGCTCAAGGTTGACTCAGCCTTCCATCCTTCCGAGGTAGGTAAAATGAGGACCCAGATTGTTGGGGGCAATTAAGCTGACTTTGTAATAATGCCGCTTGGGGTGTGTGTGAAAGCCCTAATAAGCAGGCATATACATAGAATGAAGGCTACTGCTAAGCTTGTAAGCCGCCCTGAGTCTTCGGAGAAGGGCGGGATATAAATGGAATTAAAATAAATAAATAAATAAATAAATAAATGAGTTCTAGTTCCATCTTGGGTACCTTAGAAGCCAGCTAGGTGACCTTGAACCAGTCATTCAGTCTCAACTCCTGAAAGAAGGCATTAATACAATATGATGCTCATTACCAACTAGTCTGTAGGTGGCAGTCAAGAGATCTTTTAGCAGTGGGATCAATCAGGCCCTCTTTGGTGGTAGGCTGCCGGTGCAGTCATTTTATGTCACCCATAAGGAAAAGCACTTTATCTGAACCATAAGGAAAAGCTCTTAGAGACCGAGTATGGGTGGGCAGGAATATCTCAATCAACTGCACTTGGAAAGGATGAATGCAAATCCTTTGGAAGTTATCCACAATACACTGATTTTTATGACATTTCATTTGCTTTCCCTACCCATCATAGTCTATTAGATTTTCTGTAATTTTCATGTATTTTGGTGACCTTTTAAAGTCCCTATACGGACTGTGTGAATTTTCGCACCTGCAGTTTTCTTGGCAAGATTTTGGAGGTGGTTTGCCATTGCCTTCTTCCAGAAGCTGAGACTGAATGTCTGGTTCAAGGTCACTTAACTGGCTTCATGTCAAGGTGGGACTAGAACTCATGGTTTCCTGGTTTCTAGCCTGCTGTCTCAACTACGGCACCAAACCTGGTGTTTTCTCTCTCCCCTTTAAAACCTGGATGTATTTCTTGTAAAAAGTGTAAGAGTGAGAAGATCATTCCTTACAGAAAAAAAGTTGACACCCCTACCCTGGAAATAAGGCCAACTCTCCCTCACTAGCCCTCACTCCATCTCTAGTTCTGTGTGGTTTCCTTTAATTCACCCCCCACTTTTCATAAATGTGATGAATGGATGGAAAATAAGCTGTTTATTACAGTTCTAGTTGCAACATAGTTTCAAATCCTGGAGAACCATATAGGTTTTATGATGCCTTATGTGGGCTATTAAGAAAGAAAAGAGTGTGGGAGGTTTTTGGGAAGGAAAACTCAGCAAATATAGTTCCTATTGTTCCCAGTATTCCTGATGCTATCATAAACATGCAAGTGTTGCAGTTTATTTCTGGGCATTGCCCACATTTCTTCATACTATCATCTTGGGAAACGTCTGCATTTTAAGATTAGTCTAGAAAATCAGTTAATTGTTTTGCCAATGGTAAGTCATAAAGCTGGACTCTGCCCCAGGTACCAATTTTCCTGTGATCAATTCTACATCACTCATATTCCCCGTGACTTTCCAAAGTATATCTTATAAACCTTTGAAAGGCTATTGTGCCCAAATCCCACGGATTTTATTTACACTTTATTTATAACATTTACAGATCTAACTGCACACTGGCTAAGGCTCATGCAGCCCTCGGTCAGGGGCACAATCATGAAACATGAAGATGCAGCCAGCCTAGGGCTGGAAAGCATCAGTTTGAACTCAAAGCAGTCATTTAGAGTTAAAAGATGCATTCTTGATCAACTGCCATGTGAACATGTTAACATAGGGATAATGTTTTGATCTGGCAGCCTTGCCTGCATGGAAACAGGAATGTAGCATGGGTCTTCAGAATAAGGCTTTTTTTGAAGACATCACTATTTTTGTTGCTCCCCCCCTTTTTTAATCCCCTTCCCCATACCCTTGTCTACCCAAGCTGAATTTCAAAGAGCAGTTGCACAACATGCTACCTCAAGCTTGGGCTGCCCGACTTTGAAAACTCTTCTCTCAGTTCTCCACCCAATTCCCAGTCCAATCAAATCTAAAGGCCAAGGAAGCTTTCAAACAAAGGGTCATTGATGTGGCTGCCCAAGATGATATTGCAGCACTTAAATATGTTAAGTCTTTGAAGTGGCTGGCTCAGCAGAAATCTTCTTCCCAATTAGAAAAAATATTTAACAACTAACCGTGCCTCAATATCTCAAGAACATTTTGAGTTCATTTCAAAGAACTGGATTCCATGGTAAGGTGGTTTCATGGAGTTCCATTTGGAGAAGATTATATATTTGTGAAGCAGCAACCACTGAAGGCTGACTTTTTTTTTACCACAAACTGCACTCTGCAGAAAGGGCTGCTTATTTAGATTCTTATTTAAAAACTAAAAAAAATATCAGGATACATATTTTTTTTTGCAGGAATGAAACTGCATTCTTTATTTCAAAGGCCATTTTGAAGTGGACAGATTTTTTTTTAGATCAGATTGGGATTTAGATCAGATAGGGGTGATGACTTACTATAAACAGGTATTGTTTTCTTTGTGTCTATTTCAATTTTCCAATCAGTTTGGTATGGTCAAATGACTTAATCAATAAAGTTTCTATTCTATTCACAAGGGCATGGAGAAGAAAACTTCACAAAGGTTTAAGGGAGATCCATCTCTCTCCTGCCAGCTACCCCTGGTTACAATATTCTGACCCTCCTTGGCCCACCTTAGATAGTTTTTCCCCCTTCTTTTTAAAGAGGCAGCTAACCTGCTTCTGTCAGGGGAAAGATAATATGTTAAAAATTCTCTAAAAATTATTCCTGATATAACAAGGGGCAGTTCTCCTTGCACGGATCATCTGCCATTCCTTTATCCACTAAGTCATTTCCCTGGAGGTAGCAGCAGACAGAGACAGCCATGTTGTGCAAATGCAGCCAGCAAGATATGAAATTTGGTTTCATTAGTCCAGATGGTGTAGGCACAACAAACTGTCGCACACAGCTAGAGCTGCATAATATATTCATTAAATTGTATGTAGTGGATAGCAGTGCAATTTTTTTTCCCAGGAAAAAAAGGGGAAGGCACATTTTCATTAATAATTTAGAAAATAGGATCACCCTGTATGGTTGTATGTCCCAGTTTTGAAAGTGGTGTAGATCTGATTCACCCTTGGGAGCTACATTTGAAATCCTGGTTGCTTGCAAAGTTACACCTGTCGCCTCCAATCTAATCACAATGTTCATGTACTGGGAACTCTTCTTATACCATTTCTTACATTCCAGTCACAGTCGCTTTCTAGTGTGATTCAAAATGTACAGTAAATTAGTCATGCCGAGACATGCATATAAAAAAATACCTTTATTAGAATTCTACCAACCAAGGGCCAAAGACAACGTGCTTGCAGTGTCTTTCTCTCCCTTCCTCCTCCCCAAAGTATTTCTATTGAGTAGCTGGATGCTGTGTGTTTATTTTCTTTTTCTTTGTCCTTTCTGATTTTGTAGGCATTGATTCCCACACACAAACACACACACACAAACACACACACACACACTTCCTCTTGCAGAGTGTCAGCCTTGAAAACGGAACATTTCCTGCCTTGTTTTGTAAGAGCGTTATCAGGTATGTCAGCAGCAGCATTCATGAAGTTTGGAAAGCTGGGCTGATTAAAAGACTGAAGCTCCTTTTCCAGCAAAGTCGAAGCCTACCATTTGTATTCTCCCTGGATCAACCTTCATTGCCTTCTCCCATTGTTTACTTTGCAGGAGTGTATAGTTAGAAAATGTTACATCTGCAATAATAGACTTACACACACATATACGTACACACAAAAACACATTCACTCACATAAGCAATACACAAACACAAAATGCCATCTATCTCCTTTTCCTCTTCTAGTGCAACATCCGAACACATGACAAGAATTTTATCAACTGCAAATGTACATCCACTTTGCACGTCCACCAAATAAGAAATGTGAAAATCATTTGCATCAAATGTGTTCAAGGTCCAGGCTTTTCCAGAGATTACCATCTTGATCGGGTGGGTAACAGTGGTCCTTCCTTAGATTGGAAAGTAGAAAGGCATATGGATAAAGCAAGTTTAAGAGAAAGAATGGGGAGAAGGGCTGCAGCATTTTGTTTATGGTAATGGGAATAATAAGAAAAAGACATGCAGAGAAGGAGTTACTTAGTTTCTGGATCAATTACAAGGGGAAAGAAAAAAAAAACATTATCTGCCAGCTTGCATGCAATGGAAGTTGGCTTAGTTTCTTTTTCATTAAGCAATAAATAAAACCAGCAAACCACAGAAATACATAAAAATAAAATAAAATCCTTAACGTTATACTCCCATTGTTTGTTTGTTTTCAGTTAAAAGTCTTTTTTCACTCTTCTAAATAATAATCATTGGAAGCCAATCTGACATAGGGACAGGCTGTTCTATAGTAATTATATTGACTTTCTCAGTAGGTTGTCACCTGGAGGTTTCCTCCCAGCTCAATAGTGTAAGTGGGCATATATTATCTAGCATAGACAATCATGAAGACAAGGAGGTGCCATCAGCCCTTCAAGGAGGCCAGACTATGAAGACTAAACTCATGTAGGCCAATATTAATTTTGTTATAAGATTATGGATCTTTGAAGTCTGAATGAGCTTCCTTTTGCTTTACAGAAGAGTGGTCTTGCTGAGATGTTTTCTTGAGTTACAGACTCAGGTTATTTTTATCTGATCATTGTTTTTGTAGCAGTTCCTCGAGGTTATTCCTTCTGCTAATTATATGTCATATAAGACATTTTGGGTTAAGAGCCATCATTCTTCATTATTACTTGCTGATAATCTGAGTCTCCATTATTCTCTCCCAGAAGTGTCCCCAAAAACTCAATTTCAAATTCTGATTTCAGCAATCCTATCATAACATCTATCCCATCAGTGAAGGCTGCCATGTGTAGTGGGATGCTTCTCCAAGTCTAGTTGTCAGAGAAACTTACACAAGTAGCCTTGTCATTCTTTTTCTCTAGCTTTACAAGAATGTAAAGTAGGAAATGAGAATGAATGAGAGAGAAGTGAAATGTTAGTTTATATCAGCAATGAAGTCAAACATAAGAGTTATTTAAGTCTGCAGTCTAAAAACCAGCCAGCAATTCACAGCCCTTTCCTTTATGTATATCACCACATATGTCAACAATTAGCAGTGGCTAAAATCTCATGGGTTCACCATATAGCCATGAAATGTTGTGTCTCTCTCTTTCTGTGTGATGAATGAAGGCAAATATACTGATTTCATTCAGTCAGTTAGATGGGTCCATTGCAGGAGAAGTCCCTTCCACCCCCACCGTGCAGCCCATCCAGCTCACTATAGGGAACCACGTAGAGACTTTAATGTTCATGATGACCCCTGGAATGGATATGCCCACTTATACTAGGTAGGGCTTGGCTAACGAAATGGAACCTGAGAGTAGATTGGAGGACTGGAGAATTAAGGTTCCCAAAGGGGGGGACTTTGTTAAAAAGGGAGCAGCTCAGAGAAAAGGGGTGGCAAAAGGCCTGCGGCAGCAGTGACCAATGGGAACTTGGAAGGCATACCAGAAGAGTATCAGGATTTAGCTGAAGTGTTCAGTGAAGAGAGGTCTGACGAATTATCACACACACACACACACACACACACACACACACACACACACACACCGGCCCACAGACTGCTATTTAAATATTGCCAGGGGCAAAACTACCTAAACCAAAACTGTATTCCATGAACCCTCAGGAGCTGGAGGAATTACAAAAATTCATAGAAAAGAATTTGGCGAGGGAGTTTATCCAACCAGTGAAACAAAAAATGGCAGCCCCTGTGCTATTTCATGAAAAGAAAGATGGGTTGCTTTGTCTCTGTGTGGATTATAGATCTCTCAGTGCAGTGAGTGACAGCAACCTCTACCTGCTGCCTTTGATGAAGGACACATTGGCACATTTGGCCAAAGGAAATAACTTCTCAAAACTGGACTTAGGGAGGCTTATTATCAAGTCAGAATTAAGGAGGGAGATGAGTGGAAAACAGTGTTCAATTGCCCCTTAGGCTGTTTTCAATTTAGAGATCCTGCCTAATGTAAGGACCTGCTTCAAAATCTCCTCCCAAAAAAACAGGACTCTTGGAATGATTTCATCCCAAAAGGATCTTTTATTAGGAGAAGTTGACAGCAGGCATTGAAGGCAGGATCTGAGGGGGTTCCCATGTGAATCAATAGGCTAAAAGAGCAAGAAGCAAACTCCACCCCCAGAGTCCATCTGGTCAGTTCAAACAGGCAAATCCCTAGGTGTTGAATCTGCTGTGGGAATGGTTCAAAGAGCCAGCAGATAGAGGAAGCAGAGAGGATACATTGTAGCAGCTGAGTGAAATGAAGAAAATACATTGTAGTTCCCATAGTTCTCCCTCCCCCAGGCGAATTACAGAACCTGTAGGAAAGAAAAAAAGAAAGGAATCCACAGAAGAGAAGCGCCCCCTCTCAATACGTGGGTTCTGACAAATATATATAGTTGTTTAGCTTGGTGGGTACTACAGTGGGTTTACCATGTTTAGATGTGCTTGTCAACAGATCAGAAGATGGAAGCATAAAAATCAGTTTATTATTTATTTATTATTATTATTTATTAAATTTCTATACCGCCTTTCTCCCAAAGAACTCAGGGCGGTGTACAGGGCAATAAAACACAACATACAAAAATTTAAAATAAATTAAATTAATTTAGCCCCAACAATAAATAGTTTAAAATAAACCCAAACCCTTAGTCCAGGCCAGCCTGTTCAAACAACCAAGTCTTCAGGTCACGGCGGAAAGAGCGAAGGTCGGGAGCCATCTGGAACTCAGCAGGCAGTTGATTCCAAAGGGCTGGCATGCCCACAGAGAATGCTCTCCCCCTGGGGGCCGCCAGCTGGCAATCCCTGACCGACGGCACCCTGAGGAGGCCCTCTCTGTGGAAGCGCACAGGATGAAGGGAAGTTGATGCCGGCAGCAGGTGCTCCCATAGGTAATCCGGACCCATGCCATCTAGGGCTTTATAGGTCATCACCAGCACCTTGAATCTCGCACGGCCCACAAACATCCCACATATTCTGAATTTCAACAGTAATCATCCACTTTTACACAAAGTTGCATCAGAACATTATATGGCAGGGTAAGAACACACTACAGTCCCCAGCAAGGTAAGCAACTGGAGAGCAGGTACCTACATAAACAATTCAGCAGAATGGGCATCCACAAGCATTTATTACAAGATGTACAACATTGGGAGAGAAAGGAAGAAACAAGATACAAGACCGACTACATGGCACACTCTGCCATGTATCAAAAATATTTCAGAAGAAGTAGAAAGCAGGTCCAGAGATCTTCAAGTGGGCATTGCACACCTCCCAGAGGCTACCATACCATACAAAGACAAATTATGCATTGTAAAGATCATTTGGAGGTGAGAGATACTATGAATTGCCCCTGTGACTAAGTAGGACATACAGGAAGGAAGCTAACCACCAGGCTGCAAGAACACCAGCAAGCAGTCAGACAAGGAGACCTGAACTCATTGGTAGCCTCATATTGCAATGAATAAGGACATACATTCAATTTTGCAGCCACTAAGATTGTTGGACAAGCAGGCACAAAAATAGCCAGGGACATGATTGAAGCCTGGGAAACAGGCTCCTTGTCAGTCAACAGGAATGCTAAGTTATCACCAGCCTATCAAGTATTTAGGAGGTGAAGGCTTGGGAGCACAAGAAAACAACAACCAATGACTTAATAGCCAGCCAGCAACACCCCAATCAACAACTAAAAGCTACATACAACCAGGCACCATATAAATACCACAAACAGAATAACCCAAAGTGCACACACTCTGCTAGAGAGAAGTTCCCTGAGGATAGGCTTCAACATGAGTCAGAAAGCTCAGAAGATTAAACCCCTGATCCTGGTGACTGACCCACATTGAATTCATTCTCTTTCATGTGTGTACAACAGACCACTTCTGCTATCTTTTTAGACTACCAGTATAATATAGTAGTGCTTTAAATCCAATTAGAAATCTGGTTGCTGGAAATAAATGATTTCCTGTAGCTGCAGATTCTTGCTACAGGAATGTTGCCTTGTGGTAGCCTTTTTTCTGTTTCCAGAATCAGGAGGTGGTTCTAGCATCTAGTAGAACATGGGTAACATTTCTTATGCTGGGAGAGTTTTGGACTTACTTGGTATTATTTAGAGAGAGATTTAGGAGTAACTCATTGAACAATCTTTCTAGTCAATGTTTATACTTGAAACAAAGTCCAAGTGTGTTGAGAAAATTGAAAGCAGTTTAAGCAAGTCTCAGCAAATGTGTGATTTAAAAAAAAATACTCTCAGTTTAGTTAACTGCAGCAGGAACATGTTAGTTTTACATATGCTAAATGAAGCATGCTGTTAATGCGTTAGTATAAATACAGCACATAAAAATAACACCACCATCAATAGCAAGCTGTTAGACAGCTACTTAATTAAGAATAAAATATAAAATGGGTACAGAGAAAGTTAGCAATATTGATCCATTGTAGCCAGATTCACCATGACTACCCCAATTCAAATTATTGAGGCTGGGGTGTTCAAACAAGTTTTGAATTCTTTATCTTATGAAGATTGTGAATTCTATTCAACAAAAGCCCCATCACCTGAGATGGCTTCATATATGCAAGAATTTCATTTGATTCCACATCATTAATGCTGTAGTAAACAGAATGTCTCTATTTTGAATTCATGACCTTGAGATTTTTGGAGTCTTTTCAAGAAACCATCACTTTGATTTGGCAAAGTCAATAGCTCCAATTGTACTTAGAATGGTGCTGGCAGGTCTAAAGTCCCTCCTATTTATTTATTTATAAAATTTATTTTCTGCCCATCTCATATCCAATGATTCTGGGCAGCTTGTTGACAAAGCTGAAAAGGGAATAAGCACAATAGTGACAGTTGACAGTTGGAGTGAGCAACAAAGCTCTGTATGACAAAGGGAAGCTAATTAACCAAAAAGAAGACAGTCCATAACCAAACTGAATAAGATAATGCAAACTACTACTATATACATAAGCCTGCATGGATGCTTGAAGATGGTAGTCTTCCCAGTCAGAAGGCAATCCTCATTTTTTTCTAAGGAAGAACATACTGTAGACATTTATCAGCAGATCTGGAGGAAATGACTTGGCCAGATCAAAGCTATAAGGGATTCTGTTCAATGAAGACACCAAGATTAAAAAATAATTTCCTCATTTTACAAGAGCATATAAAATTGGAAATGAAATCAGAGAAGCATGAAACAAAGCAGACATGAAATAGTGCCAAATTGGGGGCTTTAAGAGTAAATGAATTTTAAATGAACTGGATTGGGCTACTTTAACCTTGGATTATTATATGAGTTCATAAGAAGAAATGGAATGTCAATATTACTCAAAAGGAACATTCCAAAGTACGGTAATATTTTGGATATAATCCAATAAACAGCAAGTTGAATATCCAGAGAACATCAATGGTATACAATATAGCAACATACATCTATTACAGTGTCAACAGTGAAAGACTTTGAAGAATTCTATGACAGAGAGAGATGTTCAATTCAATATTATTTAAATAATATTAATGGATGATTGGAAAGCAAATGTTGAAGAAATGGAGAAAGTTGGAATGACAGGAAATTTGGATTAGGTAAACATATAATGGATGTGGGATAACAGAATTGCTAACCCCAAACCTGGTTTAAGGAGTATTAATGCAGAGTTTTGTCATGGACTTTGCTGGATGAATGTCATCTAAATCCAAGAAGTTTCCTAATAGAAACAGAAGATATAGGAGGCCAATCTAGTCAGCAAGGTCACTTCTAGATGCAAACTATAGAACACATTTTTCTATGAGTGTATTTGTATGGCTGCTCAGAATTGTTTTAAAGCAGGCAACCATACAAATATTTTTAAATAAATAAATTGATGCTGTCAAACATATGGGTAAAACATTAAAAGTTATATCCTTACTTGAACCAATAAGATTCCTGGAGGTGAAAACATAAGATTAATACAAGGAATAGATTCAGTCCACCTAACTTATGTAAAAGAGAATCCAGGGAACTAAAAGAAGAGAGAAGAAATATAGCAAAACTGGAGCAGAAAATCATATTCCCAAAATTTTAAAAGGAAAGATCTGGGTGGTTTTCAGAACAAGCCATATAATCAAATTAAAAGGGAAGATGAAAGGCTTTGGCAACAAAAAAAAATGACTGACTTTGAACAACTTTGAACATCCAACTTTAAACATTAAGCAAGGATAAGAAAATGTATCTTACTAAAATGCCAATAACTTGTCAAATATTAGAAAAAGGAGAGATTTTGTTAAATACAGCTAGAGGAATCATAGGAAAAATTACCCAAGGGTAATTATAGAAAAGATCTAATAGAGGAAAAATATTGAAAGACTATCCTGAAACTCTTTGCAAATAGAATTATAAAATGACAAAAATTTGAAGAGAAAGAATATGTTCAGGAATATATTTCACTCAAAAAATGAAGCATGACAGGCAGGAAACCAGCCATCAAATATCCAGGCACAGATGTGATACCCACTGAACTATTTAAAACTGCATAAGAAAAACAAATGTATTGATACTAACAAGTAGGGAATAAGAGTGCACAGTCTAGAAGTGGGATAAGATAAAAGAATAGAGAGGAATTACCAGGAAGATTTGCTTCATTGGCGATGGGCCAGTGTGGTGGCTCAGTGGTTAAGATGCTGGGCTTGTTGGCTGGAAAGCTGGCAGTACAGGTTTGAGATCCGAGCACCATAGAACAGGGTGAGTTCCTGTTCTTGCCCCAGCTCTTGCCAACTTAGCCTTCGAAAGCATGCAAATGCGAGTAGATTAATAGATACCACTTCAGTGGAAAGATAACAACATTCCATGATGTTATGATGGCCACATGATGGTGGGAATCTCTTCAGACAATGCTGACTCAATGGCCTTGAAATGGAGATGAGCACCACCCCCTAAAGTCAGCAATGATTTGCAGAGTAAAATCTGCAGGGACTCATTTATCTTTCATTGGCTATAGCAATGCCTTTGATCATGTAGCTGATGCCAGACTGTTGAGTTTATTAAACCAAATGCAATAGTTTTTCTAAGGAATTTCTAAAATGAACTTCCTGTAAGAACTGAATCTGGAGAAACCAAGGGATTCAGAATAGAGAATGGCATCTCACTAGAAGGCACATTCTACCAATATCTCCTTAGTACAGTGTTTCCCAACCTTAGCCATTTTAAGATGTGTGGACTTCAACTCCCAGAATACCCCAGCCAGCAATGCTAAGGTTGGGAAACACTGCCTTAGTATACTTTACAGTGAATGCATTATGTATTATTACAAAATTTAACAGAATCGAAAGACAAGGTTAAAATACTAACAATCTGAGATATTTGGAAGTATGTTTGGCCAATGGATGGGTTGAAAGGTAGATAGATAGTATCATTTATCATTTGTATCTGGCAGTGGGAGGTGAGAGTGGAAGCAAAGGAATACAAATGTTGACAAATACTGTATATCATCACATCATCAGGCCAATTATACAATTTACATACTTCCATCCAGGCATCAAGACATGTTTACATAATCACACAATTTGTATCATAATACCAGGAGCCAAATCACCATTTAAAAAAAAAGTTTGCCTTTAATTAAATAGAATAGAAAAAGGGGAAAGCAAACAACAAACCGTAAGGAAATCAAAACAAAATGCAATCATTTTTACATATTCTGGTTTGATAAGTATGCCTTTGTGTGTGTGTATGCATGCCTTTGAGCCATTCCCCTGCTGACTGCCTAGCTAATACCTGCAGGTTTTTTGGCACAATTTTTCACAAGTGGTTTGCCATTTCCTTCTTCCTAGGAATGAGAGTGAATGACCAGCTCAGTGTCACCAGGCTGGCTTTGTACATAAAGCAGGACTAGAACTTATTGCTCCCAGTTTCTAGTCTGATGCTCTTAAACACTACATCAAACTTGAATGTCTTACTTCGGATTAAAGAGGTTTCTGGAATTACTGTTATAAAAATTGAATGTTGTTTCTAGGGAATGGCTCAGGACCTCAAACATTTGTCCATGTAGTACTAAGAAGTCTAAATAGAATATTTTACATTTTCCATGGAAGGCTATACATTGGATCTATGTACATTGACACACAGCCCTGATATAATTGGAGTGTTTTACTTTATTTATTTACCACATTTGCAAACTGCCCCAGTCAGTACTATACAGTACACTCTGGGCAGAATAAAACAAAGTAGTAAATAAGAACAAAACTAAATATATAACAAAATAATGCAGTACTATACAATAATTATTTTAACTGAGAATAATGGTTACTTATAATACCTCAAGATTAAAGGCATTGTGGAAAATGACACCTTGATAAATTTAAAGAGTGAATCGGCTAAATATATCTCTGATGACAAGCACGTTCCAGAGTGTGGCCACCACCAGTGAAAAAGTCCTGCCACATGGCTTATACCCTATCTACCTTTCAAGGGTGTAGCACCCTCATCAGTCCTTCCCATGCTGTTCAGGTCAGACAGGCAGAGTCATATTTGGCAGGATGGCTCCTGATAGATCCTGCTACTCTGCTGTATATCTTTGAAAGTGATAACCCAAACTTTGAACTAGTTTCAGAAAGCTTCTGGAAACCAATGCAGCAACTTTCACATTAGTGTTATTCTACAATGGTGGATTTAGGCTTCTAGAAGTTTGGATACCCCATCGTGTAGTAGCTTCAGCTTCCAGGTTGTCTCCAAAGGCAGGATCATGTTGAGATGAAATTATAAACAGATGCCATTACAGTCATTCAGAGTGGCTTGACCTTAATTACATTGGATAAAACTGAACAGAACAGCTACTTTGGTAAGATTTTAAGATTCTGATATATTATCTACTGACAACAAAGATCTTTTTGGAAATCCAAGTGGTTCTTACTTCCTGAACTTGTTGACCTTGCAAGACTTGACAAGCAGAGAATGAATTTTAATATTCAGGTTCAGGATGATAGATTCATTTTCATTTGTAATTATTATGCTATTTTAATTGGCTATTAAAGGTGACAAAACCTCCAGTATTATACGTAGGTGAGTGGCAATGGTACTGAAGGCATGCATTATGGAAATACCTGATAGGAATAAAAACAGTTAGAATATATATATTTAAAACTAGAAACTAGAAACAAGGATCACCAAAACTAAAAAATTATTAAAACTGAGCTGACATTGTCAGAGTGTAAGCCAGGATTGGAAAACAAGTTCTTATAGTCTCTGTAAATCCAGCAGTTTAGCTATTGAGCGTGTTATGGGTCTGTTCGGCTCCCACCCTCCCATAATCAATTGCATCTTTCCTATTTCCGTTGGACTCCCTGACGTCTGTTTCAGTTTGGGTGCTCTACCTCTCTCTGCTCGCCCCATCCGCCGGGAGTGTTTGTCCTGCCAAATGCAGTCATCTTGCTGCTCGTCTGACATTTCTGTATGTGCTGCTGCCATCTCAGCTGGTCGTTCCTCTCTGGTGCTCTCTGGTGCTGGCATCGCTATCCCCATTGGTCAAATGTCCTCTCCAGACATAAAATATCAAAAGTAGCTTCTGATATTCTTCACAACAGTTATAAATACAATTACATTTTAATATATTTTTAAATTTACATCATAACTCTGATTTGCCTATTTATCCAGTTTAATCATCAAAACATAAATCATAAGGGGTTTTTCCCCCACTTTTAGCCAAAAAGACCAATGAGTTTCCAGTCTCCAATAAGTGTACATACTATTTTTTCTCTAATCAAAAAAGTTAATTTATCTACCTCACAAGATCTGCCAGTTTCACCGAGCATTCCTTCATGGTGGGTAGTGCCATTTCTTCACAGCTTTTTGCATATAGCAATCTTGCTGTATTAATTGTATACCAAAATAATATTCCATGTTTTTTTCTAATTGTTTACCCATCTATACTAAAAGGAAAAGGTCTGGTTTGAATTGAATATTTAAAATCCTCTCTATCAATATATGTATCTGAATTCATTTATAAAAAAACTTTTCTACATGTCCACCAAACATGATAAAATGCCCCTTCAGGTTGTTCACACTTCTGACATACATTTGAAATTCCTTTATACGTTATAGCTAATTTTTAAAGTTGCCAATGATACATTTATATTTTTTTTTCTTTAAGATCATAACACAATATAATTTCAACCCTTTTAACCACATATTTTCCCACTGATTCATCTGTATATTATATTCTTAGCTAATTAAAATTCTTAGCCCAATCTCCTATTTTGAAATTTTAAATGCTGCAAAATACTTTTGGCTGAGGGGTGTGTTTGTGTGTGTGTGTGTGTGTGTGTGTGTGTGTGTGTGTGTGTGTGTGTGTGTTTACTGAGGGAGGAGCTGAGCCAGAACTCATTTCCACAGTCAATAAGAATTCTAGAATCATGGCAGGCAACAAAAACAACCAGGTGGGAGATGGCAAAATATGCTTCAATCTGATCCTTTAAATTTTATAGATCCAGTTGAACAGAATTTTTAGCTGCGGTCTCTGTCTCCCTTTCTCTCCTTGGACAGGTCTCCCCCAAGTCATTGAACTACCCATTGCTTAAGTTCTGCCCCATTATTTTTTTAAAAAAAATAATTGAGGGGGAGGAAATATTTTAGGTTTCTGTGAACATTAACTTCCCTTCTCTGACACTCCTTAGGGATGAGCTCAACATCCCAGTTAGGAATCTACTATTCAGGTATCCAATTGTTTAGGCTTTTAACAATTGTATCACACTGACTCTTAATATTTTTCCCCCATTCACATTGTGATTCTCTTGTCATATCACCAAAATGATGGACAGCAAGACTAAAGAACAACAGGAGATGTGCAGAAGATACCTGGCTACTTCATCACAATAGGGGGGGAAATCCACAGAACAATTGAAAACATCTTCCTTTAGAACAAGAAAAGAATTCATTAGAAAGAAAGCAAACACTGAAAAAAGAATTGCAGTCATGGTGGGAGGGAATTTAGGGGAAAAATGCTACTAGTCAAACAGAAGAAACAAAGAAATCTACAACTGGACATTTGTGGGATTTGAGAGAATATAAGCAGCAGGAGAAGAGAAAAGTGAAATAGAGAAGGAAAAGATAAAAACTTGAAAAAGAATATTAAAATGAATTTTAAAAGCCCAATTAAAGGTGTCAGAATATTTGATAGTAAGGGCCAGGATCGGAATAACTTCTGAAAGGTTAGATTGAACTGCTGTATAGGGCTAGACATTTTTTTACAGTGCGATACTCACTAAGAGCTTTAAGCAGAAGATATGAGGTATTAAAGATAGATGGGGAGAAAATATAACTTTGCATATCTTTAAGCTTACTGTTCTGGAGTTAAAATGAACGTGATCAAAAGATTTAAACAGAAGACAGGACCTTTCTCCTCTCCCGACAAAGTCAGCAATTCATTAAATGAGAAAGAATAAAGTGAATTAATGGGGGGGGGGGAGGAATCTTTCTTATTTTATGTAGCAATGGATTCATACCACACTTCCCTTAAAGCTTACTGTGTGATGTTATTATTACCTGAGTGTACTATGTGGATATTGTTTCACATATAATTCCAGAATTTTTTATTCTACCAAAGATAGCAGAACAGGTCTTGATGACAATTCAAGAAAATTATTCTCCTGAACCAGGTGTCTTTCTAAACTAGGTTTCTTTCAACCTAATGTTGGAATAACAATATTCTAAATTCCCAACTATGGCAATAGCAACCCCAATTGAAGGGCACAGGTTTAGAGAAGACTATTCTACTAGATGGAGATTACTCTGGGCAAGACACAATCAATTTGAATTTGGTTGCTTGGGCTTTACTTAATATGCACAAACATAGGAGTGTACAGATATACAAACAGAGACTCATACCCACACATGTACACATCTTCTTTTCTTTCACAACAAACATATAAAAGACATACATATGTACATAGTTGTGCTCAAGACAATAATAATTTTGAGTGTTTTTGATGGCAAGAATACTTTTTGTCAGAAAGATGGTTCTATTTCTTTTCTTTTTTTAATTATTTATTAAGTTATAATTTATTATATTAAGCACAATTAGTAGTTGTTGTATACACAATACTTGCTGGCAGGGCTTCATTGGGATATATTAGACACTTGCATTTAGCTTCGTTTTATTTTTATTGCCAACTTGACCAGCAAAACAACAATTCTTTATGTAATAGTAGACTCAGATTACAAATACGACAATACAGTTGATATTGTTAACCTTATCTCAGTTGAATACAAAGGCAAAATATAAATAAATAATTGAAATTTTAAATTAGTCATTTAAGATTTGTATTATTTTTAATGAGAAGTCATAGAAAAATGCTTTATCATTAAATACAGATAATCCCTGTCCAATCCAATACCCTTTTGATATGCTGGACCAATTTCCATAATTTCAAAGACTGTATTAACTGGCAAATAAATGGCAAACCTTTTGACATTTCTTTTCACTTTCATTCTGAGTCCACCAAAAGCAAATCTACTTCAAATATTCAAATACATATATACACCAGTCTATCTGTCTCGTGACATTTGTCATTCATTTTTACTCTACAAATTTCCACTATGTGACTTCATTTCCCAATTTTATATTTTGCTTGGAAAGAATCCAAGCAGTCAAACATTTTAATTAAAAACAATTCCCTACAGTTAAATGAATCAGCAGATTTGTGCACCTCCTTAATTTTAGCCTAAATGTTGCAACAGATGCTGATCTTCCAGTCTCGATAGGGAGTAGATTCTACAATTGGGAAAGCATAATTACAGCAAGCACCAGCTCCTGCTGTCTCAAAGTTATACTTAGGGCACGCTAAATAGTCTGCCAGTTTCAGTCTTCGTTGGATGGCTGGGGCCTTTGGTGATAAAAGATCAGTGAAGAGTGCCTTATGACACTATGCAGAACCCTAACAGCATTGTAAAATTCATAATCCAAGCAGACATATGCCATCCTCATACACTGAAGAACAATTAAAGCAAAGGCAATAAGAAGAGTAAGCAAGTATAACACAACTAATGTGAGGTAGACATATGATTCCTTTTACAAAATGCTTCTAGGAAGGATGCATCATTATCTTTTCTCTCTCTTTTTTTTTAAAAAAATCTCTCTTTCTTTTTCATATTTGAGGATAAATTAAACATTATTTTTTTTAAAAAAAATGCCTGGCTTTCTTCTTTAGCCACTTTAAAAAAATAAATGTATTGATGGCCTTGTCTTTGGTGTTCAGGAAAGATTCAGAGCAGAATAATAACATTTGACAATTGTTGTAGCAGCTGAGAAAGGTAGTCATGTTGGCCAAAGTTTCCACTAACTGGGAATAATAATAAGTCTGTAAAACTACCTCTTGCCCCTTGAAGCTTTGAGATGCAGTTAACACTGGAGTGTAAGACAAGGACTCTCAGATCCTGAGGTGGTTACTTTTTAGCTCCTGGGGAGGGAAAAAAAAGATGAGCAAGAAAACATGTATTCTGTAATGTCAATCTCCTCTTGTAATTTGAAGCATATAAACCAATCACACCCTACCACCCCACAAAAAAGAGGAATTTTTTTTGAGAAGTTGGAACAAATGGATAATCTGTGACTTTAAAATTTGTTTGATTAAAAAATACACAGAAGGAAAAGTAAAGGTTCCTTTTAATCTGAGGTAGTTAAGTGAAAGATCAAGTATGAGTATAGTATGTACTAAGGAAGCCATGCAAATAAAGAGACAAGATTTGGATCATCAATATTCCATAGAATGCTATCTGAGAGGAAGCAGCAATATAAATTTGGTGGAATACAGTATGTGGCTCAGAGAGCTTAAGGTGGATCAAAAATTAAAGGCCTCCTGACAAAATCCAATATATTTCATTTGCAAAAGTGATCAAATGTAGTTTCTAAGAACAATCAATCAGACACAGAAAAAGAAGCAGAAATCTGTAAATAAGAAGAGGGGGGAAAAAAAGTCCTGCAGTTTTTTTTAGTGGATCATGGTCCCTGACCACAGTGCCTCAAAATAATGTACATCTAAATGAGTCCCAATGAAATTTTAGGATTCACTTCTCTCAGTGAGGATTTAATAAGCTGTGCTAAGCTTTGAAAGGGAGCTTCACTTCAAGGAAGGTTCACACAAAGTGTGGCTTCAAAATGGTGGATTACCACTTCCCTTTGAATGCAGAAAAACTCAGCTGCTTCACCTTTTATCATTTTGAGGTATTGCAGTACAGTTTCAGAAGCTAGAACAGAAGCTTTTCAAGCTCTTCCAATCTCTCCTAGCTACTGGAATGACTGCATGAGTTGTAAACAACATATCAATGCAGGCTTTCACCGGGAGCATCTCTTCAGTGATGATGAGCTTCTGGGCTAATAGGCATGGTCTAATTATTTGGTGGCTGACATTTCTGTAGTACAGAGCAGACCACTAATCCTAACTGTAATTTAAACAAAGAAGTTTAACAAGCCTGGTTTCCAGCTTTATGCCACAGCAGAATAAAACAGCCCTTAATTAATTAACACCCTATAGAATATACAGAATTTTCTAGCTCCCTGTAGAATATACAGCAATGTCACCTGAAAATAATAAGCAAAACTAGTGGCAAAACAGACCAATAAAAAAAAAATCCTTGGGAACGTCTTCAGAACACACCAACTCCATTTATACTCAACAGAAATGGCTGATTGTGGCTCCAAGTATGGCAAAATACATAAACTGAGTTCACACAATGCTAACCCAAGATTTTTTTAAAAAAAATAATTTGCTGAAACATTTATTGAATAAGTTACATAAGGTGAAATCTAAGGCATAGTAATTGGTTTGCATATCACTAAGCCAAAAGCAAACAAATCTCATTATGCCTTAGTAACCCAAACTAGTTATTAACATGCTTGTAATAAATGCCCTATATTATGCAGATCAATATGGGCTGTGTCAACCTTGAGCTCATCAGGAACAAACTCCAGACTGTAGGCAGAGTTAGTCTGCAATACTGCATTATAACCAGTGTGCCGCCACGGTTAATATAACTACTGATCATTCCTGAATGTGGAAGGAAGAGGAGAATGGTTTCCAGGGATGGCTGGATAGGCAGGTTCAGCCATCTCTCTTCAGCTTTTCCCAGGTTAATAGGTGATGGAGAGAGTTGTACATGGAAATAGAAGGAGTTCTCCCCCTGCCCTACATAACCCTCTACCAGACCAAGGAAGTTTAATGAGAGCCATCCTGTCCTAATTGCATTAGATATAAGTTGATGGGGATAATTTTTGGCAGGCTTTCAAGAATCCATTACATTGCCTTACTTGTTGAATATGTTGTGGTGAAAAGCAAGAGATAAAAGATTCATTACCATAGCAGGGAATACTCACTGATTCATGTATGATTTGTGTGTAATTTAAATAGCAAAATGCAGAAGAGGCAATATATTACATATAACATAATCTGGCCAATACAATGCATTCTCCTATATTTGTTTCTAGTTCCAGGCTTCACAATTTAAAAAGGAGAGTGACAATTGTATCATGTTCAGAGAAGAACTACCAAGATGGTGAAGGCCTGAAAATCAACAGTATGACAAGCAGGTTGAAAAGATATGACTACATTTATCCTACAGAAAAGATGACCAATGTACAAAAGCAATCTTTCAAATATCTCAAGTGTTATCTCATAGAAGACACAGTGAACATTGTTTCTATTGTCCCAAAAAGTCAGAACCAGAATTAACAGGTTAAATTACAAGAAAGCAAGTTCAGGCTGGCTTCTGAGAAATTTCCTGACTGTTTGAACTGTCACCCAATGAAACAGACTGTCACACGGACTTCCGGTGGCGACGCGGCGCCGGAGACAGCCTTTTCGGGCTGCCCGCGGCTCAGCTGTGTTGTTTTCACCCGAAACAGCGCCGATCAGCTGTTCGGGTGAATTTGAAGCCCCCTCCTCAGGAAAAGAGGAGGGGGAGAGGCCCCAGGTAGGGGTTGAGTTCTCCGGGGCCGCCTGAGTTTAAAGCTTGGGCGGCTGAAGGATCGAACTCCCCCGTAGCCTGGGTTGCTCCCAGCTGTTCAGCGTCTCTGCTCCGGAATTCTTGGAGCAGAGCCAGGCGTTTGCGACCACCCCTGCCAGAAGGAAATACTCTGGAATAAAAGGAGCAGGCAGAGCGGTACAAGAGGAAAAGGTGAAGAGGATTTTTATTCTTACTCTCGAGCTTAATGGACTTTTTAAACTTAAAGTGAAAGTGCGTCACAAGTGAAAGTAAAAGATGGCGGCTAAACCTCCCTCAAAAACTCTTCGGAGTGCTGGAACTTCTCCGGTGCAACAGACATCGTTGCAAGCCTTGCTTCCTCCTGCTGCATTGACATCGAAAGATTTACAAGATGCTCTTGAAAAGCATGCCCAGGTAATTTTAGAAACACTGGGTGATAAATTGGCAAAGGTGGAGGAGAAATTGGAAAAAATGGAGGAGAGAATAGAAGAGAGGATGGAAGAGAAATTTAGTGCGATGAGGGTAGACATTTTGTCTACAGTGGAAAGTGTGGCTGAATGTGTGCAAGGTTTGGAAGAAAAAGTGGAAGATTTGACTCAAAAAAATGCTGTACTAGAAGTAAAGGTATTGGAGAATGAAGATTTAAGAGACAAAATGGACAGAGAGTTGAGTCTTGTTCAGTTTCACCAGATGCAGTATGCTGTTAGAATCAGAGGCTTAAAAGAAAATATTAAAGAAGACCTAAAGCAGTTGATTTCTGAAGCCCTGGAAGCAGTATTGGGTCAGCCAGCATCTGAAATAAAGGGATGTATGGATAAAGTTTTCCGTGTAAATTCATGGATTGCTAGACAGAGGAAGTTACCTAGAGATGTGGTGGTTTATTTTGCAAAGAGAGAAATCAGAGATGAAGTTATTCAAGCTGCCTATGATACTAAAGTAGTGGTTGCTGACCAAGAAGTTTTGGTTTTAAAGGAAATTCCTCCAAAGATCTTAAGGAGAAGAAAGGACTTTGCATTTCTTGTGCAGGAACTTAAGCAACGTGATATAAGGTTCAGATGGGAGATTCCAGTTGGGCTGGTGGCGATGCATGAAGGTAAAAGATACCGTCTGGTTACTGTGACACAGGTGCGTGATTTCTACAATAATGTTTTAAAAGCAACCCCACTATCACTTCTGGAAGCGGCAAAGGGATTTGGAGAAGAAAAACCTCATGAGGCTGAAGATGGCCAGACAGAGGAGAATGGTGCTGGAGGGGATCAAACTACAACTTAGTTGGCTGATGTTGGAGAGCTGAGGGTGACGCGTGCTGCTTTAAAAAGAGCAAAACAAATAAAAGAACAAGACCAGCAGAAGTTTATGGAACTTTCAAAGCGCACTTACAGCGAGGCAGTGGGAGGAGCGCGGCCCAAAGGTGACAAAGGGGCCATTGAAGAGGTGCTCCAAAAGCTTCGGGGCGACAAGTATGGCGACTAAATTTCTAACTTGGAATGTTAATGGACTAAATTCGCCTCAGAAGAGAAAGAAAGTTTTTCAATATTTAAAACAATTTAAGACTGATGTTATATGCTTGCAAGAAACGCATATTAGGGCTATGGACCAAAAGTTTTTACTGAATTCAAGGTTGGGTACGCAATTTGTTGCCTCTGCAATGAATAAGAAAAACGGAGTGGTTGTTTATGTTAAAAGTGCTATAACAGCGGACTTAATTGAAGCAGATAAGCATGGAAGATACGTAATGATAGATTTGTTGCTAGAAGGCAAAAAAACACTTTTAGTTGGATTGTATGCTCCTAATCAACAACAACAACAAGTTGACTTTTTTAGCTTACTTCATACAAAGCTTACTCAGTTGGATTACAAATCGTTTATTTTTATGGGGGATTGGAATGGCGTTTTGGACGTACAGATGGATAAGGCTGGTTTTTTTAAGCGTGTTCCATGTCATGCCAGATTGCCTAAGTCTTTTTTCGAAATGAAGGATGATTTGGAATTGCGAGACATTTGGCGTGACACACACCCGCATGAAAAGGATTATACTTTTTTTTCTGATAGACATCAATCTTTTTCTAGGATTGACTTTATTTTGCTGACTAATGATTTTTTTTCTAGGACTAAGAAGGTAAAGATTTGTGCAAGAGCTATTTCTGACCATAGCCCAGTATGGTTAGAGATCAATAAGGACAACAGAAGTAGGCGCTCGTGGCGCGTAAATGAGAACTTGTTTAGAAACCAGAAAAATGTGGAAGAGTGTAAACAGCGAATAAAGGATTTTTTTGAAATTAATATGAATAAGGATACTTCTATGGATATGGTTTGGGATGCTAGCAAGGCCTATATGAGAGGAGTGTTGATATATATGAATAATAAACATAGACGTACTTTGGAAGCTAGAAGGAAGGAATTGGAGAATGAAATTAAGGAAAAAGAGAATGCTTTGATTTTGAATCCATTGGATGTGAAGACCAAGGAGGCTATCAAGCTATTAAGAGGACAATTTGATAAATTAATGGCTGATCAAGTGGCAACCAACTTGCGGTTTGCCAGGCATAATACTTTTTGCAATGCTAATAAGCCAGGTAGATGGCTAGCTTATAGACTAAGGAAAAAGCAGAGGGCTTCTAACATAGACAAAATTGAACATAAGGGGAAGGTAGTGTTTCAACAGGATTTTATTAAGGAAGCCTTTGTGGATTTTTATTCTAAACTATACGCTAAGGAGAAGATTAACGAAAAAGACATTGATGAATATTTGGAGAATGCTAGCATCCCGGTTATTACGCAAGTACAAAAAGAGGAGATTAATCAATTGATTACAGAAGAAGAAATACTCACAGCAATTAAGGAGTTGAAGGTGGATAAAGCGCCAGGTACAGATGGTCTGACTGCGGCCTACTACAAAAATTTACAATTAGAGATGGTTAAACCGTTAAAGGAATTGTTCCAGACAATCCAGGGAGGGGGAAAGGTGCCTCCATCTTGGAGAACTGCCTTTATCTCTCTGATTCCGAAGGAAGACCAAGATGCTACTCAAG
Source organism: Vipera berus (assembly GCF_964194415.1). Classification (NCBI taxonomy): domain Eukaryota; kingdom Metazoa; phylum Chordata; class Lepidosauria; order Squamata; family Viperidae; genus Vipera; species Vipera berus. Next base: position 61,360,325 of record NC_138202.1, read on the forward strand.
TAAAAAACTACAGACCGATATCACTATTAAATACAGACTACAAGATATTTGCTAAGGTGTTGGCTAATAGATTGATGAGGGTTCTGCAATGGGTGATTCATGGGGATCAAACTGGGTTTATTAGTGGTAGGCAAATGAAAAATAACGTGAGGCATATAGTTGATGTGTTGGAATTTTTGGAAAGGAACAACCAGATCTCTGCGGCGCTAATTTTTTTAGATGCTGAAAAAGCTTTTGATCAAGTGAATTGGCAATTTTTGATGAAAGTTTTAGATAAAATGAATTTTGGGGATAAATTTTTGCAACCAATTAGGGCATTATATCAAAAACAAACAGCTCGAATAATAGTTAACAATAGTTTGTCAGAAGTATGTAATATTGAGAAGGGTACAAGGCAAGGGTGCCCGTTATCGCCTTTGTTATTTGTGTTAACATTGGAGATATTATTGGTAAAAATACGAAGTTCGGAAAGAATTAAGGGTATACAGATTAGAGATCAGGATTATAGATTGAGAGCGTTCGCAGACGATCTGGTTGTTACAGTGACCCAGCCGGAGAGCTCTGTTGTGGACCTGATGGAGATAATAATGCAATATGGGAAGGTTTCTGGATTTAAAGTTAATGTACAAAAAACTAAAATTTTGGCCAAAAACATGACAGCATCGCAAAAGGCCCTTTTAGAAGGGTTAACTGGATTTGAGATTGTCAAAAGGGTCAAATATTTGGGGGTGCTTTTGTCGCCCTCTAATACAAAATTATATAAAAATAATTATAAAAAATTGTGGGGAAAAATCCAAAAAGAAATGGAGACTTGGGAAAAATTGCAATTGTCTTTGTTGGGGCGAATCGCAGCAGTAAAAATGAATGTCCTGCCTAAATTTTTATTTTTATTTCAAATGATACCGGTCCTTAAAAAAGATTCTAATCTGGAAGAATGGCAACGGGGTATCAATAAATTTGTTTGGGCAGGGAAAAGGCCACGAGTTAAACTTAAGATTATGCAGGATACTCGTGAAAGAGGTGGTCTTAAAATGCCTAATCTTAAATTATATTATGAAGCTGCTGCGTTAGTAGGTATAAGTGATTGGATTAATTTGACACAAGAGAGATTATTAAATCTTGAGGGCCACGACTTGTTGTTTGGTTGGCATGCATATTTGTTGTATGATAAGAAGGTAGATAATGTGTTTAGAGTGCATATTTTAAGACAGGCATTGCTGAGAGTTTGGAAGAAGTACAGACATAAGTTAGACTGTAAGATACCATTGTGGGCAATTCCAAAACACGCAATAGAAAATATAAATGTGGGTTTTAAACATGATGTGACTACGTATAAAGAGATTTTAAGCTTGGAAAGAAATGTCTGGAGTTTGAAACCATATAGCTTCTTGCGAGATGAGGAGATTGTTCAAACTTGGTTTCAATATATTCAGCTACGGGCCAGGTGGAAAGAAGACCAGAAAATTGGTTTTACAATGACTGATGAAAATCTGATAAAGCAAATTAGAAATCAGGGACCAGCACATATTAAACGGATATATCTTGCATTGATAGAGATTGACTCAGAAACAGAACTTGTTAAGGATTGTATGATAAAATGGGCCCAAAATATTCAAGAAGTTATTACAATGGACACGTGGGAAAAGATTTGGGTGAGGAACGTAAAATTTACACAAGCTCAAAATTTAAGAGAGAACTTTTATAAAATGTTTTATAGATGGCATTTAGATCCTAAAAAGCTTGCAAGTATGTATCCGAATTATCAACCAAAATGTTGGAGGTGTGGTGATGAAGATGCAACATATTTTCATGTATGGTGGACTTGTAAAAAGGTTAAGGCCTTCTGGATAAAAATTTGGTGGAATATGCAGAAGATTTTCAAGCAAAGGATAAAGTTTTGTCCGCAACTTTTCTTGTTGGGAATAATCACAGATGCTACGGTTGTGGACACTAAGTTGATGTTGAATTTAATTACGGCAGCAAGACTTTTAATAGGTCAGTATTGGAAGAAAGAGGAACTGCCGACCATAGAAGAATGGACTTTAAAGGTTTCCGACCTGGCAGAGATGGCAAAGATTTCGGCTTATTTGAAAGATCACTCGCAAGAACGTTATATTATGGAATGGAGAAAATGGATTGAGTATATCCAGAACAAATATAGGGTTAAGAAGTTTCATGTAGCATTTGAATAAGTCTTCCTTCTCTTTTTTTTCTTTTTTTCTTTTTTTTTCTTCTCTATATATATTTAATATTATTAAGGTTTGTATTATCCTATATAAGCTAGAGAGTGATAGATTTTAGAGTTTATGGTTGTTAGTATATGGTTGTTTATGATTGTTTTTTTTTCTATACCTTGTATTTAACTCTGGGAAGTCGGGGGGGGGGAGGGGGGGAGGGGTAGGGAGGGAGGGAGAGGGGAGGGGGAGGGGGGACTGTTAAAGATAAACTGTATGTTAAAACTTTTCAATAAAAAAAAAAAGAAACAGACTGTCACACAAATTGGTGACTTCTTCACTAAAGGTCTCCAGAGGCTGAATCTATTAGAGATGATCTACTGGATCCTACATGAGGGATGCGAAGTAGGGAATTAGATTCTCTAAACTCAATCCTCTTTCAAATGTATGATTCTATATGGCCTTCAAAAATATTCCACGTACATATTTTAGCTGTTTGACACAATAAACATTAAGTTCTTTTTACAAATGCAATCCAATTTATAGCCAATGAAAACTAAAAGAAGGGAAGAAAGAATAGGTGTGGGCAACGTAAGGAGCACAAAAGAGCCACACCATTCAGAAATCACTGGCTTGTTCAGCAGTAACAGTAACTGTATAATAGAAATCTTCCTTTCTTAGATAAATTACACTTAACTTATTTATTGTCAGTGAACGTAAAATAAAATAGGAGAAGCAGAGTAGAAAGAACTAAAAGAAACTATAAGAAAGCAGGATAATCCACACATATTTAAGTTTTCCACCACAAGAAGATCACATAAGGAAATCATTGGGGAAAAATAGCTCCTTGACAGGAAATGCTTTATGGGAAGCTGTATGTCCAAAGCAAGATAACCCAGTGTCCTTGCAGTCTATCTGTAAGATATGTTGAGAAATTGACTGATAAAAGGCACCCCATGAGTACTGTGATTTATAGTAATGAAGCATACTGCCTTTTTTATGAAACCAGAATAAAGATGGACATACATATTGGTGAATGTAGACCAGTTTTATTTGACTATTTATAGAAACATCACAGAGTTATGTGGGAATCAGCCAAGATAAGTCCCTTTCTTTTCAATGTGCACTTAAGTATATTCCACTGTGTCAACCTCTATTCTGCAAGCATACTCTAGTTTCCATCCAACTGTCTACTCTGGTGGAGAGAAATTTTCCAACTCACCATTTCCACGATCTTATGTGCATCCTTCTAAGAAATCTTTTATTTCATATAACTTTATTAAAGTTTTTAAAAAGATAGATAAAAAACTGTCATAAACTATTAACTAGAGCAAAAAAAGAAGAAAAAAGAAAAGACAGAAAGATAAGAAAGAAAGAAAGAAAGAAAGAAAGAAAGAAAGAGAAAGAAAGAAAGAAAGAAAGAAAAAGAAAGAAAGAAAGAAAGAAAGAAAGAAAGAAAGAAAGAAAGAAAGAAAGAAAGAAGAAAGAAAAAGATTTTTTTTCTATTCATCAAAATCATATATCATAATTTCCTTTTTTTCTGTTTCATACAAAAACTTTATCTTAAATAATATATTTTGTCTATCAGTTTGGCCATCTCACATTTTCCATTTGAATGCTCAAAATAATCTTTCATAGAAATTTTTTCCATTCTCTAGATCCCACAACCCTAAATTGCAAATCCAGAGGATCTTCAAGAAACTTACAAGTTACCTTCCCACTGTTACTTCCTTCTCATCCTGGAAGTTGTGGCTGATCTATTTAAACTGGTTCTAACAGAACAATTTTGAGAGATCAGGGCTAATCAATCTAGAGTAAGTGAAGAACTCTGTACTTGAAGCCCAGTGTTAGCTACACTGAATGTCTTAGAAGAGCAAAACAGACATTGTCAGAACCAAGATTTTGCTTAAACAGCCCAGATAGTTCTTTGTGTGTTAATTTAAAAAAGTCAGAAATTTTCCTGTGCGGTCTTTCTCATTCAAAAACAGCTGTCTCCACTGCACCGTGTTTCGGAGCCAAGAATGGGGAGATACTATTGTTGTTGTTGTTTTCATTTTTAATGTCTTAAAATAATGGCTTTTGTTTTATTTTGTGTGACTTAGTATTTAGCAATGTGGAATCTTCAAGCATTTTTTCTAGCTTAATAGACTATATTATAAAGAAACTACACTGTTTTGAATGATTCTGTTTCATAGAAGACATTAAATATTTTTCTGTATAATTCAGTGTTTTAATTATTAAGACAATTTAACTGTCAGCTCCATTCATGGGAAAACATAAAAATTGAAATACCTTGTCTATATACTACTAACACTCTGTTTGTTGTTTGTAACCTTCAATTAGCTGCATCATAGGGCAACAATTTTTGAATCAAAAATCAACCTCAATTGTTGCTTCAAATGCATTGAAATTTCAAGGATCATCAGATCAGTTGTATTCACAAACCTATGGTCACCACAAAGTCACCATAGTCAGCCATGAACAAATTACCATAATTTATAATGCTCCATACCAACTTTCCACAAAGTCATTAGAGAAGCTGGCAGGAAATCGGAAGTTGCTCCTGCTCCCAGTGCTTTTTTGTCAGCCTGTGGTCATTCTTTTTAGGTGAGTAAATATTCACAAAGAATGAGCCAATTACTTATAGGTTATCTAATTAATTAATAAAGCCATTGAATAACCCTTAGTAAATTATTCTAAAGCGTATTTTAACAATGTTTGCTTACCTTTGACTTTTGAAATGACTAAGCAAATTAGACAAATAATGCAAGCAATTTTCTTTTCTTCTTCACAAAACAAATAATTCCATAAAGTAACCATAAGGTTTTTCCCACTATCATTCCTATTTTACCTAGATTGTTTACCTAGATAATCATTTCATGCTACTTTAAGACAATACTTGTCACATATTTCTGGTCGCCTCAATGACAACATTTTTTCAGTAGGAGTCTGCAGGCTGTATTTCTTTCAACTTTTTATAGAAGTACAGTTATAGCTGTAGATCATTATGAAGAGACAACATAAAATAGACAAAGCCTCTGAAGATCAACCAGCCTACTGCAAAACTGCTGTATCGTTCAATTAATATTATTTTTATAGCCACCAAAAGGCAGACACAGTTTCTTTCATGACTCTCTTGTTAGCACGATACTCCCACATAGTACCCAATTATTAAGAATCCCTATCCACATTTACATTGCTCTCCAAGTTGGAAAACAAAATAATTAGGAGCTTCTGGAGTGATTAAATAAAAATGCAAGATCAAGTCTAGATTATGCAAACAATGACATGAGGACAATTTGCCATTCTCACTTTTGTTTCCCTCTCATCTGCACTTGAGAACTAACACCTGATACTATGCAGAGCTCAAAGAGCATTTTACCAAATTTATCTCTATTTTTTATTATTAATTATTGTTATTATTTCAATTTATATGGCCACCCATCTCATCTAAGTGATTCTGGGAAGCTCACAACTGATAACAATTTTATTTTGAATTATTCTGATTTATTTTTTTTGTAAGCCACCCATTGTCACATTTGCAAAACAGGCAGCTATATTAAGTTGATAAATTAACTCAATTGTTCAATCCAATTAAAACAAGTTAAAAAATCAATGTAGTTCTCATTTAGTACTTGTCTGTTGTGATCATTTGCAATTATGACAGTGATGAGAAATTAACTTTGCAACCAATTTTTGCATTTACAACTTTTGGAGATCTGTTAAGCAAAAGAAAGCTAAAGTACAGTTAGATCATAAAGACAGTCATGGTTTCACTTAACTACTACTTTGCTTGATAACTGAGTTGCCAGTCTTAATTGTGTTCACTAAAATGAAGACTCCCTGTTCCATATATTTAGCACCCAAACTTAAGACAAGAACCAGTAGTTCTGGACAAAGTGAAATCCAAACTCAAATTCTCCTGATCAGGAGTGCTATTAAGAAACTTGCCTCCTTGATTCCTAGTGTTCCATTACTGGAGATTTTCAAATTATGATTGGTTAGCCACTTGCCAATGATAGTATGAGGAATCCTTTAGTGGGCAGGGCTTGAAGTAGAAGACTTCCAAGATCTCATCCATTTTAGTTATTCCTAATATCTATACGTTTAGGAACAAATTAATTTTCTCCTCTTATTTTGCCTATTCCTTACCACAAGTTGAATGTCTTTAGATATCTTGGACTGAAGCTCTTTTTTTCATGTCCACGAAGGTTATGTCAAATTTTAATGAAAGTTCATAATTTTTGGAATAACCTTTGGAAGTTTATGAGCAAAATACAATAGTATTAGGGCTTATGTTTTTTTCTTTATCTGTTACATATTCATGTTTGATATTTAGTGTGCAGTAAATATAAGAGAAATCGCAAATATGGAAATGTGGGCTGTTGTTTTTTGTTATTGGGAGGGAAATATATAGCTAGAAACATACTTTAAAAGCAGCTCATTAATGCTCTGATACATTATCTTCAGAAACACACAGCCTTTTAAAACTTTTAAATTATTTTATTATATTATTTGTAGGCAGTGTAAATCAACCCAAGAGACATATTATAGTTGTCAGGCATTAAATGTTTAAATAAAAGTGATCATGTCTGTAATATGTACATACTAACCTGGAGTAGATTTCATTTGATTAAAAATTATTTAGTTCTGAATATGCAGGCATACTGTTACCTATAAAACTTGCTGACCTATCAGGTAAGGTACACAATAGTTATATTTCTGAAACTAAAAAGTCCATAACCCCTATATAGAAGTAAATTAAATTTACATGGCAAGACAAACGCATTTCTCATTCTTGAAAATTCCCAAGTTGGTGAGATAATTGTTTCATTAACTGAGTACCTAGGGCTAATAATCAGTTCTCATTGTTTACTCAAAAGAACAGACCATTCTGTGCATGCCTATATTTGTATCTACTTTATACATGGGATGTTTCCTTCTTAAAGTGAACATGGAAGGTCACGAGAGTGGCAGTGCTTCACAAAGATGCCCATAGCTTTCAAAGAAAAAGGTGTGTCAGACCAAGGTACCTTTTTAGGATAGTCTGAGATATCCAAAGTGTGGTTTTGTTTTTTTAAAAAAAAATCTAAATGGCAGCTGTTATGGTGTGATCAAAGTTTGTCAGTTGTTTATGTGCTCAAAAAATTGCTGGCACTTCTCACTGCCACAGTGGCCTTTTAAACCAAACCCTATAGTATCCCTGCAATTGTCTATGGAGATTCTTAATCATCCAGGTCATGGTTGTCCCAAAGGTGCTTTTTCAAGAAACAACTGGACTTTCTTTGTTTTTCTTTGAAGACAATTTGCTTCTCATTCAAGAAGTTTCCTCAGTTCTGACTGAGTGGTGGAAAATAGGCAGGTTGTCTGAAAAGCGCAAATGAGTGTGAAACCTTTTGGAACCTTTCAGCAGTTCCAAAAAGATTCCACAATCGTTTGCACTATTCAGGTGCCCTGAGGGAACAGATAAACCCCCAAGTGGCCTCAATGACTCTCAGAAACAGTGCTAACGACCGGATGACTGCAAGGAATACAAATCCTTCCAGTTTCTTGGATGAAAATGTCTTGAAGGAAGAACAAAGAAAGTCCAGGTGCCTCTTGGAAAAGCACCTTTGTGCAATTATGCATTCATATAGAAAAAAAGGCAACATTCCCTGAGTTGAAGAGAAGTGCTCTGTTTATATCCCTACCGCTATGATGCACCTTTTAGAATTAAATTCAAAATATTGCACAATGCTGCAAATTATGTCTTTTGTCACACTTTTAATCTTGCTATGATCTAGATAGTCGGTTACAAAAGCCAGCGGGGATTCTCTCTGAGTTATTTTAATTCATTGATGTTTAGCTCATTAATTACCATCGATCATTGAAAATAATTATCAAAGATGAAATGCAAGGTAAAAAGGAACAGCTATTGTTTGAAAACATCCTGGAAATCAAATGCAACTGTGTGTTAAGGATTCTCTGTCCTGAGCTATGTTGTCTCCCTCTTTAGTTTCATTTTATTTCCATTTATATTATTTGAATTTTAAGAGTAATTGCTTGACATAATTAACTTGATCTCCTAAGAGAAACAAATTGCTTCATATTGCAACCATGTACATACGTTGCTACAGTAACTTAATGGGGTTTTATTCTGAACAGATATTTAAAGGTTTGCAACACTGTTTTCCCTGGAAGCTGAACAAAGTCTACAAAAAACTGGATGGCTGAAAACAGAACAAAATAATTTGGTTTTCTTCTTTTCTTTTTAAATGACTTTAATATTCATTGGCCTTAAAAGGACATAATCCTTTTTAAGGGGTGTAGATTATAGTACACGGTGAGTCACAATATTTGCCCTGCAACTCTTTTGTTTATTTTGCAGAATCATTTAGCATGCATTTAAATTGCAAAAACATGACTTAAAAATAAAGTAGGGATACTCATATAACCTTTATCTCCCATGTCCTCAAGCATATAGAGGCTGTTAAGCACCTTCATACGTTGAGTCTTAATGTTAGCCAGAAACTGCTATATATGTTAATCTGAATGTTCATAAAAACCTCCCCAGAACAGAAAATGTGCTTAGGAATCTTCTAAACACCTTAGCACTCGGCACATGGTTTTAAAGCATGGCTGGATTTCCATAATGTCCCCTAATACCACATTTTATTTTATTTTATTTATTATTTATTTATTTTGCAGGCTGACAGAAGAGGAAGGCAAAAGACTGGAAACCTAAGATGCATGCTTGAAAAAGATAGAAAGGCACGTGGAAAACAAATTAAAAGGGAATTCATGTTGCTGGCTGAATTCAAAGGTTCCGTAGCTGAAAAGGTTGAAGATATTACTCTTGTAAATTCTTCAGCATATTTTAGTAACATTCTTGGAACTGTATTCTGTCAAGAAAAGCAGAACCTTGAAAAATATCAAAATGCAATATTAAGGAAAGGGTAAGATGGATTTTCTTCATTTTTTCCTATTTTTTGCTGCAGAAAGGCAGACCTGATGAGGTTGTAGAAAAACAATTTCAGTACATTACTAAAAGCTAGTATGTAGGACTGGCAGATTTCTTATTCTCATGCAGTAGGAGTTCCTTACCAATCTTCTCTTGCCCAAATGCAAATCATGTTGCTAGGAAACAAACGTACTGTCCTGAAATATGAAGCACACATTTTTATATTTGCTTCTATTAAGTTCAGCTCAATTAAGTTGTACCTCTGGGCAAAAAGCTGTGAACTGAACATTTCTACATAATAAATTATAATGGCATCACAGTAAAATAATGGAAAATTTCAACACAGAGGTATCTCATCAAAACTTATCTAAAACTACATTTATGAAGTATGTAGCCAACACAATGACTATAGAAGCAATATTATCATAGTACTCCCAAATATCCAATAGTTTTATAGCTATAGATGCATGAGAAAATGCTTGATAACCAGTTAACCAGTTAACCTTATTTACATAGCTTCTTCTGACCAAGGTAACAAAATCCAGGTGAGGCCCCATAACAATATAACCAACCAACCTCCCCATCTAAGCCCCCCAATAATCCCAAATACCAAGGGATTTTTAATAATGATGTTTAGCACTAAGAATCTTACCCAACTTTATAAAGTAGCTCTTCTGTATAATTAGCACATTAGTCACTCTGTACAATGGAGAGTAATGAATTATTCAAATCCTGTTTCCAAATTGCTGCTTGATGGCCTTCTATAAGGGCACATTAAAAAAAAAAAGAGAGAGAAAAGAACAGAAAGAGAAGTCCTCTCCAAATTGAACTTGGGAACAATAAGAAAGGCAAACTAGGAGATAAAAGGCATGTTGATAGCCCCCTATTTTATGATAATGGTGAAGATATAAAAGGAGAAAAAAGCTACCGAAGCAAGATCAAGAGTCATTACTTATTAACAGAAAAGATAGGACAGAGGTAATACTAGTCACTATGCTTTAAAGCTCCAATGCAGTATAGGACAGAATGATTGGGTAGTCTAATTAGAAATAAAACAATGAATAGCCTTTTTTTAACAAGCTCCAGGGAGAACACATTTTCTCTGAGCTATAAATTCAGAATACGAATCAAGGGATGCTTTGAACTTCTTCACACAGTATTCTTTTGAGATATATCCATAAAATGTTACATACACACACACACACACACACACACACACACACACACACACATACACATACACGGGGCAAATCTTAGTTCCTGTTTCAGCCTAACCCAAGGCCATCAACAGGCTGTAGTCACACCAGTGACAGCTCATATTTGTGTAAATTTTTGGATTGCTAACAAAGAATTAAAGGGAGACTAAATAGCTATATTAGTCTCCCTTTAATTCTTTGTTAGCAATCCAAAAATTACAGATAGATAGATAGATAGATAGATAGATAGATAGATAGATAGATAGATAGATAGATAGATAGATAGATAGATAGATAGATAGATAATCTTTGGTCATTCGGGTTTTTTCCCACGTAGAATTGAAGGTTTAAGAGCAACGTTTTGACGAAATCTCATCCGTCATCCTCAGGCTGGTGGCTTCAGCTTCATTCTTCTGGGAGAACAAACACACTTCTCCCAGAAGAACAAAGCTGAAGCCACCAGCCTGAGGATGACGGATGAGATTTCGTCAAAACGTTGCTCTTATACCTTCAATTCTACGTGGGGAAAAACCCGAATGACCAAAGATCTACATACAAACACCCGTGAAAACCTCAGAAAACACACACACACACACACACACACACACACACACACACACACACACACACACACACATATATATATATATATATATATATATATATATATATATATATATGTATATTCTTTAGAGATGATAAATCCATATTTCCAAGAACATGTGGTTGTAATGCACTAAGAACTGGAATTGGCAGAAGCATCCATGATTTCTGATGTATGACCAGGAGACAATGATATTCAGTGGAGAGATCCTCATTGAAAATCAATCTTAAAAAAAAAAGTTTTATTTAGGGTTTTTTTGTTTCATTTGCTGATGAATTACATTGAAATTTAGAACAGAATAGTATGAAATTGCCTACGATGGAAAAGTCTAGAATTCAATAGCCAAATTTTCTTAATATGCAACCAAAATCTTGTTAAAAAGTTTATACAAGATGGCTGAAAAAATTTAACAGGAAAGAAAGCCATAATGGAAATAATATACTGGCCTCTGTACAAGATTTTGGTTCCCTCTAGTGGGTGATTGAACTAAATCCAACATTGCTATCCTTAAAAAATTAACCACACAAACACACACACACACACAGACACACACACACACACACACTCACAAAACACAACACAAACACACATGCAGAGAAAGTTGTTGGTTTTTTAAAAAGAAAAAAAAATCAGGAAAACATATTTCTATGCACTCTTCATTAAGATTTAACTGTGAGATCTTACAGCTGGAGCACTGAATTTTCAAAAGTGTTTGCTTTCACATACTTTATATAGAACAGCTTTGCATATACTCTTTGTTTTATGTGCTCTTAAAATGAATGAATGTTAACAAACGTGATCATTCAACTTCCTTACTTTAATGCATTTATTGTGACATTATTTCATTTATTGGATGAATAATAATAATATTTATTCATTTATAAGGTGCCTATTAAATGACAAATGAAGATAATATGGAGATAACAAAAAAATCTCCTCATCTTCTGATTTGAGAATAATTAAGATATGCACTTCCTTCTACTGGAATAGTTTGGTAGTTTCTTTTCTACGCCAAGCACAGGAATTTTTCTCCAAGCTTTCTTTCCAGGTTTCACTCCATTTAATGAAAGAAAATTTGCTTTCCAAATTCCTTCAGAGGAAAACAGTTTTCTGAGAAATTATCATAGGCTGAATGCAACATTTAGTGTATGTATAAATGTCTCATCTACCAGATGATAAAAAAAATTCAGGTAGTCTTCAGCCCTTTTGTCCTCCCAATTAAATCTTAAGGAAAGACAAAATAGGAAGCCACCTCCCATTAGATTTCTGCCATTGCTTTTGGAGAGATCTAATGCAGAATTCTACTTCTTCTGGAAAAATTCAGAGAAATAATCTACTTAATTCTTCTGTCCATTGGTTGGAGGAATTCTGCAAGGTGACATACAGCCAGCATTTATTTTCTTTTTTATAGACATAAGAGGCTGCTTTCTATTTGAGCATGTCATTAGTTTCTGTAATTCAGTATCATTTCTAACTGGCTTTCCCAACTTGGACAGCTTTAAATGTTCAGTTTTTATCAACCCTGAATCATTGCTTGTGATGGATGAACAAAATACAGGAAAGAGTCCTCACTGGAGAAGACTAGTCTGTATCAATCATGAAAAAACATAGATCCTCCTATCGCCTTGCCCTGGAAAATTGACCAGAATATCCAACAACATGAAACTGAGGTCTTCTTCATAATGAGAAATGATATTACATTAAACTATACCCTTCCCCAATTACTCAAAGTCCACAAACCTAAGCAAATGACTACATATATGCGTATATATGCATGTTGTTGTTGTTAGCTGTGAAGTCGTGTCCGACCCATCGAGACCCCATGGACAACGTTCCTCCAGGCCTTCCTGTCCTCTACCATCTTCTGGAGTCCATTTAAGCTCATGCCTACTGCTTCAGTGACTCCATCCAGCCACCTCATTCTCTGTCATTCCATTCTTCTATTGCCCTCAATCTTTCCCAGCATTAGGCTCTTCTCCAGTGAGTCCTTCCTTCTCATTAGGTGGCCAAAGTATTTGAGTTTTAGCTTCAGGATCTGGCCTTCTAAAGAGCAGTCAGGGTTGATCTCCTCTAGGACTGACCGGTTTGATCGCCTTGCAGTCCAAGGGACTTGCAGGAGTCTTCTCCAGCACCACACTTCAAAGGCCTCAATTCTTTGGCACTCAGCCTTTTTTATGGTCCAACTTTCACTGCTATACATTGCAACTGGGAAGACCATAGCCTTGACTATACGCACTTTTGTTGACAGGGTGATGTCTCTGCTTTTTAGTGTGCTGTCTAGATTTGTCATGGCTTTCCTCCCAAGGAGCAAGCGTCTTTTAATTTCTTGGCTACAGTCCCCATCTGCAGTGATCTTGGAGCCCAGGAAAATAAAATCTGTCACTACCTCCATTTCTTCCCCGTCTATATGCCAGGAATTGAGAGGGCCAGATGCCATGATCTTGGTTTTCTTAATGTTAAGTTTCAACCCAAGTTTTGCAATCTGCTTCTTCACCCGCAACAAGAGGCTCTTTAGTTCTTCCTCACTTTCTGCCATTAGAGTGGTATCATCTGCATATCTTAGGTTGTTGATATTTCTTCCAGCAATCTTAATTCCAACTTTTGATTCATCTATCCCTGCCTTTCTCATGATGTGCTCTGCATATAAGTTAAATTGGCAAGGCAACAGTATACAGCCTTGCCAGACTCCTTTCCCAATTTTGAACCAATCAGTGCTTCCGTGTCCAGTTCTCACTGTTGCTTCTTGGCCCACATATAGGTTTTTCAAGAGACAAACATACATTGTCCTAGTGGACAATCACTTAAATATGAGCCAGCAGTGTGCTGCAGCTGCCAAAAAAGCCAACACAGTGCTAGGCTGCATTAACAGAGGAATAGAATCAAAATCACGTGAAGTACTAATACCACTTTACAATGCCTTGGTAAGGCCACACCTGGAATACTTCATCCAGTTTTGGTCACCACGATGTAAAAAAAATGTCGAGACTCTAGAAAGAGTACAGAGAAGAGCAACAAAGATGATTGGGGGACTGGAGGCTAAAACATATAGGGAACGGTTGCTGGAATTGGGTATGTGTAGTTTAATGAAGAGAAGGCTGAGGGGTGATATGATAGCAGTGTTCCAATATCTCAGGGGCTGCCATAAAGAAGAGGGAGCCAAGCTATTCTCCAAAGCACCTGAAAGCAGGACAAGAAGCAATGGATGGAAACTAGTCAAGGAGAGAAGCAACCTAGAACTAAGGAGAAACTTCCTGACAGTTAGAATAATTAACCAGTGGAACAATCTGCCTCCAGAAGTGGTGAATGCTCCAACACTGGAAGTTTTTAAGAAGAGACTGGACAGCCATTTGTCTGAAATGGTATAGGGTTTCCTGCCTTAGCAGGGGGTTGGATTAGATGACCTCCAAGGTCCCTTCCAACTTTACATTATTATTATTATTATACATACATACATGACACTTGTTTCAACTTCAGATGTTTTATATACTTCTCAAATTACAGTATGAACCAAACTGACTGTAAATGAAATTTTATTATCAGTTGAAATTGGGAACAAATACATCCAATCTAATCTCTTTTGCAGAAAAAGATATGTACTGTGTGTTAACTGCTTTTTTCAACCACAGAGCTCTGTGGCATATTGCTGAATAATAAGTTGTAAACAAAAAATTCTGCACTGGGTAAGAAGCAAAGAAATTAATTTGGTATTCTGAAATACCTTTGTTCATGGAATTCTATTAAATATATAAAAGTCATGGTGAGAAAGAGGTGAATTCAAGGAAAATCACTAATTTCAAAGTTTGTTTCATTACATTTCTCTATAGACTGATATGCCATTGTATCTATATATTGTTAGAGGGATCATATTAAAACTGCATCCTTTTACATCGATATTGACTAGCTGACTAGTCAACTTTAGTTAAGTTGACTAAACTTAAACCCCCACTGACTTATAAGGATTTAGAAATAAAACAAGGTAGAGAATAAGGAAAAAAGAACAATTGTGTTGACAAAATACAAAAAATGTATTGAAAAACATTCCCTTTTACAGAACACAGGCTTTTGACTATTTGTGTATTGTTTGAGGCTGACAGTAGATTTTGGAGCCAATTCAGGCCCAAATTTGCCACATTTATCACATTTTAGTGAATAGACTGCCATGTGAATTTTTTTCAAAATTGTTTCAAAATGGAAATGGCAGAGTTATTATGACAACAGAGAGTAGTATCTGTTTTCATCTCAGTGGGATTCTTTATTTGTTTAGGGAGGTAAGATTAGTTAGTTACTCTATTGCCAGTAGTTCTTAAAGCAGTGTAGAATAAAAGCAAGGTAGCCAATTTAATCCGTTTTAATAATAATAAGGAAAAATATTACATGGCCAGTTTGCACAAAAGATCAAGGAAAAGTGGATAAAGATAGAACCTGGCAATGACTTACAACTGGAACATTAAATAAATAAATAAACAAATGAAAGACTTGATTTTGGCTGTGCAAAGGCAAGTTTTACAAACTAATGCAATCCCTGTAAGAATTAGAAAATCATCCAAATGATTTAAAATGCAGATTGTACAAAGAAGCAGAAGAAACAGTAAATCCATGCAAGAAGACTGCACCATCAGATTATAAACAATGATGTAACAGAATCACCAAAATGATCCATTGCAAACATTCATCTGTAAACATTATCATGTACCAGTAATGAAAAATTGGTAGAAGCATAGAGTTGAAAACGAGGTTAAAATATTGTAGGATTTCTGATAAAGTCTGGGCTAATAACATGCTAAATATTTCTGTGGTTAAAAGAAGGAAGAGTGGACAATTGATGCGGTAATAAGAGAGGATAGTAGAATATTAGATAAAGGATTGGAGAAGATCACAAAGTATCAAGCTATGAAAATAATAACTGAAAGTATATGGCATAAAGTGGCTATTGTAGTCCCAGTGGTTATCAGCACACTTGGTGCCATATCAAAAAATCCTGGATGGCACTTAGAAAATCTATGCATTGACAAAATTTCCATCTGTCAATTTCAAAACTGCTTGGATCTGCACATGTACTACACCGATACAGTATGACAGCCTAGATTTTGGGAGGAACTTGATGCCTATGAAGGCCAACACCAGCTAAAGGACTGACAGCTATGTCTTCACATTGTTGTGAGCAAATATTACTACTGGTAGCAATAGTAGAAACAGCAAATAGGTAAAAGCAGCAGAGGCTAAACAAACATAACATGAATTTCTCTTTAACCAGAAAAAGATATAATAATGAGTGACTCAGGTCAACAACAACAATGTATTTGATGCTGTTGAGGTCACTATGTACAATTTCCATGACTAAATGTCAAAATCCAGTACTGGGAATGAATGAACTATAAGTCGTGATTTTGCTTACTTGGAACCCAATTTAATAGAATGTGCAAAAATCAATGTCTGTTTCTTTATTTGAATAAATCAACAGGTAAAGAAATTTAATTGTTATTCATGAAAGAGACATTTTGAGGAGGAATATCTTCTAAGTTATTTCCATACTACCCTCATCAAAAACCTTCTAACTGGAGAAAAAATAAAAACTTATTTAAATTCAGATATAATTGGCCTATTCATTTCAATGCTTTGCTGCATATTGCCGATCCTGGATGTTAGTATAGTATATAAAAATATTTGAGGGCTTGGCAAAGTATTCTCTGGCCACAGTCTTCCACTAATTGGTCCCTAGCCTCATGTTCAGACACTTATAGCATGAGGAATTTAAAAAGGTTGTTTGTCACCAATATTGCAGACATTTGGTAGAAGTTGACCATTTTGGTGTATTCACTATGGTATGTAAAGGCTCCAGAGTTAAAGGTTAAGAAGAAAGCAGTAATGTGGAAATATTAATGCAAGGAGGGATGCAGAAGTACTTAAGGCACTTAAAGGCAGCCTGATTCATAGAAGGTCGAAGAGTTAGAAACCAATGTTGTCCTAGAAATTCAGGACTGAAGGTACCTATTTTTGAACTTTAAGAAACTCCATAAATTCTTAAATTCTCTTAAAGAGTATCTCCTTATCAATAGGCCTTTATTCATGAGAAATGTTGTCCTTAACAACAGCAGAACTGAGGATATCTCCTTCAAAGATGATGTGACACTTTGATCAACCTCAGGTTTCCTAGAAACAAATCAGTTCTCAGTGATGACTTCCAAATAAATATTCCCCCAGGCTGGAAAAGGGTGATCACACAGACTTTTACTGGACTACCATCAAATGTTTCTCAACTTTTTCAAAATTCAATTTAACTAACTTCCATATTGTATTTGTGGAAGAACCTTCTGTGTTTATTTTTACCATTCTAATTAAAGATGATTGAAAAAGAATATTGATTTTGAACCTGAAAAAGCCTTTTGAGGATGAATTATAGAAGCAAAACCATTTTTCAGGAGAAGGAGAAAAAAAAAACAACCTTGGAAGTTGGAGGATAAATTTTGGCACACCCTAAATTCTGTAACTGTGTAATATTATCTCTTGCATTACAAGGGACAAGGAGCATTTGTTTAACTGTGGGCTCCTTGATATGTGCAACTTTTGTATGTTGTTGCAGAGTATCACACCTTATCAAAAATCATGATTTTGGCTGAGGACAATGACATGGCAAAAGGCACTAATCTGTGTTTCTTTTTTCTACTTCTTCTGTTTAGAATGCCTGTTACCATGGACTCTGTTGTCTTTTTTTAATAATCTTGCTTCTCTCTTTGGTTACATACTATATCGAAAATTACCCACTGCAGCTGTGTAACATGTTTTATTCATTTCCCTTAATACTGCTCATCCTCACAAGATTATTCTGCAGTGATTTAATTTCTAGCCCCACTAATTTTGTCTTAATATTAATTTTTGAGCATCTTATTCCTGCTGTACCAAAATTTTCATTTACTTTGTTTCTACGCCAATACAGCTCTGTTTTCCTGTCCCTTTTACTCATTCTTTTTCTGCCAGGTTTTTTCCCCATACCATGCAAATTAGATTAAAGAAAGCATAATATTTTATATGACGAGTCTCTATGGATATATAAACACTTGCTCAGATATCTATCTACATGCTTAGTTACTCAGAAAATTGATATCATAACAAATGATCAAATTGTTTCTAATTAATAGAAAAATTAATTTAGTAACTTTCTAATCAAACTGGGCACAAATTATTTAAAAGACCTAAGATGGGGGTACATAAAAAAAATATAGATACACAGAAATTCAAGATTCAGAGCATTGAAGTCCTATTGAAAATGTGTGGGTAGAAGGAGGAATAAACTCAAATAATACTATCATGACCAGCTGAAGATAAAGACAAGGTCTTTCTGCATCAGATGTCCACTCTTTTAAACAGGGATGCAATGATAAAAATTGGGGAGTTAATTATCTTGACATCTGCTTGGAATCTAACTCTGTTAAGAATCAGAGATTCACTAAATTTGTGTCCTATTTTGCTGAGAACTTCATTTTTCAAAAGATGGAAAAAAAATAATGAATGTGCTATTCTGGATATAATCTTTACCAACAAGAAGAAAGAACTGAGGTTTACTGCTATCATGAGGTTAAATGATCATGTTATCTTTGAAACTGTGATATTCAGGAATTGAGAAACTGAGAAGAATCAGACCGGCATTCTGAATTTCAGAAGAATCGATTTTGATAAATTCCTGGGCAAGATAGGTCAATCTAATGCCTTGAAAAACTGAAGGAGAAAAGTATCCAGGAAGTATGGAAAATCCTATGAAATTAAATACTGAAGCTTGAGCAACTTTAGCACCTTTGTCTAATGATTAAGACATTAGGCTAGAAACCAAGAGAGTGTGAGTTCTAGTCCCATTTTAGACATGAAATCTGACTGGGTGACTTTGGGCTAGTCTCTCTTTCTCAGCCCAACCCACCTCAGAAATATGGTTGTTATGGGGAAAATGGAAAGAGGAAAGAATGTTTGCTGTGTTTGCTGCCTTGAGTTATTTATTAAAATAATAAAGGTAGGATGTATACAAACAAATAAATTTTAAAAAGTCCTACAACAAGGAAAATTGGAGTTATGATTCTTTGACTTATAATCCTGCCATCTTGAAGTGATTTCAAAAAGAAATCAGTAAATATTGATGTGTTATTTTTAAATCGAACAGACAATAATATGATTATATTTACCCTTATCGTATGATGTCTGGAAAATTTGTCCTTATAAATATAAATAATATCAATATTAAATTATAGGATAAACCAAAATAAAAATAAATCAGTAATAAGCTAAGAGTTAAGAGTACAATTTAGTGTGGGCTCTCCACCAGTGGTACTTATCTGAAATTTCATCACTCCAGAAGGCTTTGAGTTCACTGCTTTTCTTCCTTTTTTTTTTGTACATCTGCAAGAACATATCACTTTTGACCAATTCTATCCTGTATGATTAATCCACATACCAAAGATAAAAAGTTGCCTTTTTCTTGCAGCAAAATCCATTTGGGGCTTCATTTGTGCTTCACTAATAGTTTTGAAAAATTGGTACCCCCACACCAAGTTCACAGCTTTCACGTACTGAATAATATGCCAGTATTTTATTATTTGTCAGTTCTCAACCTTTAGGCAGTTAGCAAGATGATGTATCAAAACATCATTCTTTAAATTCATTCAAAAATTGGAGGCATATTTTGTATAGTTGCATAAGATACATTTACTATTTTGTGGTAACCATCATACATAACAGAATAATTTTAACTGATAACAAATATGGGCCAGGATTCAGACAACCATGGGGGGAAATTTAATTTATTAATTTAATTTATTATCATTTCTATACCACCCTTCTCCCAAAGGACTCAGGGCGGTGTACAGGGCAAGAATAAAACACAGAAATTTACAAAAATTAAAAGATAATTAAATGCATGCCCGATTAAAATACAATTGATACATAATAAAAACCCCAATAAAAATGATAAAAAACCCCACCAATCCCCCCTCAGGCCAGGCCGGCTTGCTCGAACAAGTATGTTTTCAGATCGCGGCGAAAGGAGCGCAGATCGGGCGCCGTCCGGAGCTCAACCGGTAACTGGTTCCATAGCTCCGGGGCGCCCACAGAGAAGGATCTCCCCCTGGGGGCCACCAGACGGCATTCTCTGACCGGTGGCACCCTGAGGAGGCCCTCTCTGTGGGAACGCACAGGGCGCAGGGAGCTTGATGCCGGCAGCAGATGTTCCCTGAGGTACTCCGGCCCCATGCCATGGAGGGCTTTGAACACCATTACTAGCACCTTGAATCTCACCCGGAAGACAACTGGCAACCAATGCAGCTCACGGAGCAGAGGTGTCACGTGGGAGTATCGGGAGACTCCCAACACAACTCTCGCGGCTGCATTCTGTACCAGTTGGAGCCTCCGGGTGGTCCTCAAGGGAAGCCCCATGTAGAGAGCGTTGCAGTAGTCTAGACAAGAGGTCACGAGCGTGTGAGTGACCGTGCATAAATCATCCCGGCTTAGATAGGGCCGCAACTGGCGCACCAGGCGAACCTGGGCGAAAGCCCCCCTAGTCACGGCCACCATGTGATCTTCCAAGGTAAGCCGCGAATCTAGGAGGACTCCCAAGTTGCGAGCCCTATCTACGGGGGTAATAATTCACCCCCCATAGAAAGAGATGGAATATCCGAATAGACCCGGGATGAAGGTATGCAAAGCCACTCGGTCTTGTCGGGGTTGAGTTGAAGTCTGTTCCTCCCCATCCAGACCCGAACCGCCTCCAGGCAACGGGACATCACGTTGAGGGCATCACTGGGGTGGTTTGGGGTAGAAAGAAAAAGCTGGG
The DNA here is from genome assembly GCF_964194415.1 of Vipera berus. NCBI lineage: Eukaryota > Metazoa > Chordata > Lepidosauria > Squamata > Viperidae > Vipera > Vipera berus. The sequence goes on from NC_138202.1 coordinate 61,381,050, forward strand.
TATCATCAGCGTACTGATGATACCCAACTCCAAAGCCACGAATGATCTCACCCAGCGGTTTCATATAGATGTTGAACAGGAGAGGCGAGAGGACCGACCCTTGAGGAACTCCACAAACGAGAGACCTCGCGGTCGACCTCTGCCCTCCTGTCAACATCGACTGCGAGCGTCCCTGGAGATAGGAGGAGAACCACTGTAAAACCGTGCCTCCCACTCCCAATCCCCTGAGACGCCGCAGCAGGATACCATGGTCGATGGTATCGAAAGCCGCTGAGAGGTCTAATAGGACTAGAACAGAGGAATGACCCCTGTCCCGAGCCCTCCAGAGATCATTCACCAGCGCGACCAATGCCGTCTCCGTGCTGTGCCCGGGCCTGAAACCCGATTGGTACGGGTCTAGATAATCCGCTTCATCCAGGACCAAAGGGAGCTGATGCGCCACCACACTCTCAACAACCTTCGCAAGAAAGCGAAGGTTGGAGACCGGACGAAAGTTGTTCAATACAGCTGGGTCCAAGGCAGGCTTCTTGAGGAGGGGCCTCACCACCGCCTCTTTCAAGACGGCAGGGAAGCTACCCTCACTCAAAGAAGCTGATATAACTGCCTGGAACCAGCTGCGTGTCCTCTCCCGGGCTGCATAAACCAGCCAGGAAGGGCACGGGTCCAATAAACATGTGGTGGAGCTCAGTCTCCCCATAATCCTGTCCACTTCCTCCGGAGTCACAGAATCAAACTCCTCCCAAGTGATATCGACAAGACCACCCGCGTCCTGATCGCCAGACTCTGCCCAGTCGGAGTCCAGACCGGTCCGAATCCAAGTGATTTTGTCCGACAGATAATTGTTAAACTCCTCGGCACGACCCTGCAAGGGTTCCTCCCTCACCTCCTGATTAAGGAGGGAGCGAGTCACCCTAAACAGAGCGGCCGGGCGATTATCTGCGGACGCGATAAGGGTAGCGAAGTGATTGGACTTCGCCACCCTTATCGCAGCGAGATAAGACCTAATATGGGTTCTTAGTCGCAATCGGTCGGATTCGGATCGGCTGGACCTCCAACCGCTCTCTAGGCCCCGTCTCCGGCGCTTCATCTCCCGGAGCTCCGCGGAGAACCATGGAGCTCGACGGGATCTGCATCGGGTCAGGGGCCGCAAGGGTACAACTCGGTCAAGAGCCTCAGTGGCTGCCCTTTCCCAAGCTTCCACTAAGGCATCTGCCGAGCTGTGAGTGGGGGAGGCAGGTGGGGACCCCAGCGCTGCCTGGAATCTCGCGGAATCCATTAAGCGTCTGGGGCGGTACCATCTAACTGGTTCCACACACCCACGGCGGGGGGTGGCAAAACGGAAGACCAGCCGCAGGAGATGATGATCGGTCCATGACAGGGGCATAATAATTGGGGAGTCCCCACCAAGGTCATCTAACCACCGACCAGATAAGAAAACTAGGTCAAGGGTGTGGCCTCCCTCATGAGTCGGTCCTGAAATTACTTGCGTCAGGTCCATGGCCGTCATGGAAGCCATGAACTCCCGAGCCAACTCAGATGATCCTCCCAGAGATGGTAGATTGAAGTCCCCCAAAACTATAAGTTTTGGGAACTCAACCACCAACCCAGAGAGGACATCGAGAAGCTCAGGCAGGGCTGCTGCTGCGTGACTAGGCGAAAGGTACACCAGCAGCAAGCCCAACTGCGCACCAGGGCCGCATCCAATGGTGAAAATATTTTTTAAAAAGAAGGCACTGCCCAATAGAATGAAAGTCAAAATTCTGAGGTAAATTATTCTTTATATCATTCCTCTTTGAGTTGTATTAGTTTCAAAAGCTTCTTCCTTAGCAAAAAGATAGTTTGTGTGTGTGAATATGTACGTTTGTATTTGAGACAGCTCAAGCCTTTTAATGTATCACCTTTTTGCAAGGTAATATATCATTTTGCCTATAGATGGAATAATTATTTTCAATGAAGTTGCTATTTATTTCTAGTGATTGCATAGATAGATTTTTTCCGTGATACTCTGTCCCCTTCAGGACTACCAGTAGTGTACTTATCACTGCTATAATTGAATTCAACCATCTTGATTGGTCATCCTCTCTTTCTTCCTTCCATCTTTCTCAGCATTGTAGATTTCTGTATATATCTATATATAGAAAACAAGCCTATGTGATGCTTTGTGTGTTCTAAATTTCACCAATGCAATTTCCTTTGGTTACAATTTTTAACAAATTAATAAGTTTTATTTAAAAAGAAAAGAAATGTCTATGCTGTTAACACAATTCAACAATACAGTAACCACAGTGTTAAATTATAGTGTAGATGTCATCCTCTTAGGAGTCAATGGTCAATGAAGAAAATTTCCTAGCAGAGGACAATATTTGAGGATGTGGAAATAGAGATGCTGTTCACTTTTACCTAAAGAAAATTTGAATGTCAATCTCTCTATGCAAGAAAATAAATATATTACCTTCAACAGAAAACCAGGGCTGCTGCATTAAAGCTGCCAAAACTTTTCAAAAGAGACTTGGCATGCCCTATCTCTCATTATTTTCCAATATGATTGGAATCATAGAGACTCTTGAAGAGTGATGTCACTTTGGATTACATTTTTACCTCAAAAATGCAGCTTGCTTGAGGCTTCCGGTTCCGGAATTTCAGTGCTCCCAGACATGTGAGGGATTTGCTCCTCATGTTGCTGGATTTCTTCATCGGGGGGGGGGCTGTAAAGGGGTCAAAAGTTGCCCTGGAGGGGCAATGAGCAGGGGAGAGGTCTCTCCAGTCGGCGGTAGAATGGCGGTGGCCCTCCCGTCGGCTTGGAGCTACTCTCCAAACTGAAGAAGAAAGGATCAACCACTCCCATGGCCCATCATTTAGCCGTTTCCTGCTGAAGCCAAAAGCACAACAAAGCACTTGAAAGCACTTGAAAACTGGGTGAGAATTGCCTTCTTGTTTTCCTAATTATCTACTTTCCCTGTCAAAAGCTTCTTGAATTTGCTTCCCCCTGTAAGGAGAGAAGGAAGGGATTTTTTTCCCCAGCCTCCTTAAGAGCGACCTTTGTCTACATTGGGAGAGAAAAGAAACAGCCTTCTACTAAGTTATACTGATTTATTGGACTTACTGCCTTTCTACTTTTGGCCCAAAGTTCCTATATTTACAGAAATGGACTATTTTACCTATTAGTCTAAAAAAAGGGGACAAAAAAGAAATAAATAAAAAGATACTGTCTTTTGAAGTACTCTGAAGATAAGGTAAAGGTAAAGGTTCCCCCGCACATGCGTGCTAGTCGTTTCCGACTCTAGGGGCCGGTGCTCATCTCCGTTTCAAAGCCAAAGAGCCAGCGCTTGTCCGAGGACGTCTCCGTGGTCATGTGGCCGGCATGACTAGATGCCAAAGGCGCACGGAACGCTGTTACCTTCCCACCGGAGTGGTCCCTATTTTTCTACTTGCATTTTTACGTGCTTTCGAACTGCTAGGTTGGCAGAAGCTGGGACGAGTAACAGGCGCTCACTCTGTTACGCGGCAGTCGGGATTCGACCCGCCAAACTGCCGACCTTCTGATCGACAAGCTCAGCGTCCTAACCCACTGAGCCACCGCGTCCCTTTACTCTGAAGATATCTACTGAATATTATTGGCAAACAAGCTTGCTTAAATATTGGACTGACCTTGGCATTAAGATAAAAACCTTAAACAGCTGGAGATGAATTTGGCTTAGACTTGTGGAGGTGGACTCTTACTGATTTTTCTCTGAAAAATAGCCTCCACCAAGGACTATTTATAATTATTACAAAATGGAGAAGGATCAGCCACAAACCTTGCTTATTATAACCTCATACTTGAAGCAATCTACTGAATCACTGAGATGTCTATCTCCAGATCTAATAATTTACATGCCAACCTTAAGTCACAAACTGAAACCCAGACTGCAACTAAAGAATTTATACTTCAGAATATAATAAAATTGGAAGATATTACTATTGAGACAGAGAAATATAAGCAACAACTATCCAAAGAACCGACAACTTTAAAAGTACAAGGAACTATCACTATGACAAATAACCTTAAGAACCAACAACATACTATGGGAAAACTTAATGTGCAAGATAGTGATGTTAACATAGAGGACATGGAAGATCAACAAAGACAGTTTCCTGAAAGCCTGGATAGCCAAGCATTAATTACAAAATTGGATAAGACTCTCTATTTAAAGCAGATGAACCCAGATGGAAGAGGAATCCAGACTGAACTGAAGATAAAGTTTTTAGACCAAATACAGAGACTAGAACTAACAGGGCAACAAATAATGATTACAAATGGTTTGGTTTTTGTGGACCACTGATGGCTAGATGGCCTCCTTCAATTCAAATAATATGTATTGGAGCGAAGGGAGACCTATCTGGCAAATCAAAGGCCTTGGTCTGGAAACCTGATTGGCAAAAAAAAAAAGCCTGAGTTAGATTTAAAAAGTGAGTTCTTAGAGAACCATTAGAGGTTATCCTTTTAGTAATCAGTGATCTATCAGGATCTAATATAGAAAATGTTTAAGAGATAGAACTAGAATGTGTTTATGTATTTATTAGGCTTATTTTAGACATTATAATTTGTGCACTGACATAATGGAAATTTGGTTTATAGATCCCACGTTTGATGTTAAAAGACGTTTGATTATTCTATTCAAGAATTAAGAATTAGCTAAAATTTAAAACAGAATCTGGTTGTGTATAAATAGTTCTAGATTAATAAACATAGGCTGTGGTCCTGTCAGTAACGTGTGATGTATTAGGATGTGAAACAAACGATATTTATTAGGTAGAACATAGCTACTCAGCCACTGTGTACATGTTTAGATGCTATAGTTTTTGCTGTAATGAAATAAGGGAAATTTGGGCTGTGAATATTATTTGGGATGTTAAAGGCTAAATTTGAATATTATAATTAAAATTAAAATTAGGTAAACTTTAATAACAGGACATAGATATATCTCAATGAAATTGAATTGACAAATTTTTCAACTGACCATGCTATTTCTAGAAATTTATTAGTTTAAAATGGTTGTATGAAATGTTAAGGGAAATTGAGAAGGATGTTTTGATAATGTAACCTGAATTATGTACTGAAAACTCTATTACTGAATTTCTGGTTACCCAGTCATCATGATGCTTTCTAAATATGTAGATTTTAACTGAAAAACCAATAAAACTTGTTTTTTTTTTAAAAAATGCAGCTTGCTTGACAAACCAAATAATTTTTTCAAGTTTATGCACAACCTAACTAGTGGCCATTTCTGAATTAGTCAGATTTTCTTTAAAATGTGAGCTGTAAAAAAATTCCATCTGTTGCTTTCCAATTCTATTATTATCTGAATTCTTACTTATAAATGATCCTTTACCTTTATTTTTCTTTATCTGGATGATGAATGATAATGCTAAACTATTATCCAGAGAAAAGAGAAGGAAGAGGATAAATGGGGAAAGTTGTTTTTTTCCTCCAGTACACATCTGCATCTTTTATGATGCTAGTCAAGTAGCATTTGGGATGTAATTCTCCCAAAGGCTATACTGCAAATGAGGTGGGAGGGGAAAAATTTACAGCTTGAAAACTATTACCAGAGAAAAGCACTTTTAACGTATGGTGGAAAAACAATTCAAGTAATGTGAAAGAAATCCACTGCAAAATTCTTTGTTATCCTGCATTCATGGCTAGAAAAAAAACATAAATATTAGCATATATTTGGAAATATTACATAAAATCAATATTTTGCTAAAGGTAATATAAAAATATTAGAAATCATCAATTGTGGGAAGCAAAATATATAATCTAGAGTGATTGTGCTAATTTCTTTTGGGGGTGGACATCGTTCATTGAAATATTTGTTGGAACATTTGAGTACATGCAGTTTTTATGAGGATCAGATTCTGTGTATCCTTTTTTCCTGCTGCATGAATTTATGCTATTCAGTGTATATAGTGAGTGCGTCTAACAAACTAGATATCTAGCCTCTGTTTCTATTGAGTAGGTCCTCATGTCTGAAATGCCATATGTAGTGATTTATGTTTGATTCCAAAATAACGGTTTGTATCACACAGGAGTTGCAAAGATAGCACCGTCTGCAATTCTTTAAAGCAGCTGTGTCCTTAGAGCTGCACTGCATTGTCCTATGAAAAATGTGTCAGCTTTCAAAAACTGTAGGTAGGAGAGACATTTACATTGTCATTACATACTGATGCACTTTTATGAAACTGAATATGAAGCTCTGCACAACCCTTAGGTGGAAGCTAAAATCTCTTTGAATGGGTCAAATATTTTATACCAGCCCATTAAATTTGGGAACATATTTTTTTATTTCAAAGATAAGATATTACACATAAAATAAACAACTACAAAGACAATAAAAAAGAAAACAAAACAAAAATTATAGACAAGGCAAAAAGAAGAAAAAAGAAATAATAAAGAAGTGTGCACAACATATATAAAATCAACATTAAACATTGATCATACATTGTCTGCCCTGGTTGAATGATGGAAAAAAAATATCTCAAATCTAGTAAATTCCCCCCTTGCACAGTGAATTTACAAATAATTATGAACCTTCTCATCTACTCTTAGTATATTTGGCAGATTATTATTTTGCATCACTATTACTTAAGAAATATCTCAAATATAGAAATCTAATATCTATCAATCAGGTCAACCCAAAATCTTAGTTATAAAAACCAACTGTTGATTGGTATCTCCCCTCCGCAAAAAAATAAAATAAAAATAAGCTAATCTTCAAAACCTTCTGTTAACAGTCAACTATTGTAAACTGCAGAAAACTCCATGAATGGCTTCCAGAGTCTTATAAAATTGTCCAAACTTAAAATAACATTAAGCAACACAATTTGAGTTGGTATCTGAATATGAAATCTGGAATACAAATTAATGATGAATTTGCTGAGTAATGTCAATACATAAAAAAATACTTCATATTTACATATGGGACACAGAAATATTCATATTAGACATCCACATTCTATCCAGATTGTGCCTTTGCAATGAATTGTGTGACAATTAGGCAGAATGCAGTCAAACTAGGGGTATATATCTATAGAACATGATTTTTGGACTTTGGACTTAATATGTAAGTATATCTGTTCCATTTCATGAGCGCTGTGAAAAGAAAAGGCATCTGAAAATCAGAAAACCATATCTGTGGGTTTTCCCCCTTCCCTTTTAAATGTACGATCTGCCAAATGAGCAAAAGTGAATTAGTTTGCATTAACATCCATCAGTGGTAAAAACAATGCATTACAAATAATCACCTAGAACAATGTTTTCTAACCAGCTGCTAAACCAAGTAGTGTATTTATTTTATTGCACATTTGCATAATAGGGCAAACTAGAAAGTCTCTCTAACAGATGCGATGGTGGCAGGGAGATTTGATTACTGGCCTCTGTTATTAATCACTGCACAAATCTTAAATGATTTGTTTCTACAGTTTGATCAATTTACATCAGAGCACTTGCATTTATGCACACAATGTGGAGATAAAACATCTGTTCACACCTTTGCTGGCAGCATTGATTTTCTTATCAGGCTTGAAGTTCTGCAGTAAGTGAGGCACAAGAGAATTCACCAAGAGACTAACAACACTAGGAAAGAAAGATTCAGTATTAGCACTGAGAATAATTCATAGTTGAAAGATATTTCACTGAGCTGGTAAAACCTACATTGTGCTTATTAGCCAGACTCAGGTTAGTATCTAGTATAGAAATAAACCAGGGAGAAAATCCATAGTTTCTTTACAGATTTTAATCCATTAAAACTGTATACTCACATACTCTTTGTAAGTATCAGTAAGTTTTACAGTACACATGAACCGATATTCATAGAATTGCATTACAGTATGAGGTAGGGGTATATACAAGAGGTAAATTAATATCAATTCTTTGTTTTACTGTATTTCTCAAATTCTCAAATGGAATTAAATATTTCACCAGAGTCAAAGATGAACACACATAGACACATAAAGTGAAATATCAAACAACAACAACAACAACATGGAATTAAGGTTAAATAATAGTTTTATAATAATACTTTTATTAGATTTTTGCAAGATAATATTTTCTAGGTTCATTTGGACATGTGTTTTTCATAGATATTTAATAAATAAATAGTAATTTGTATACCAGGATTCAGCGCACAGTGTTAGATTCAAGTTATATGTATGAACAGTGTTAAGATGAAAAAAAGGTCAGGATTTGTACATACAGCATCAGTTTCTTCTTGCCAAGCCATGTAGGCTTTATAATCCATTTGAATCCATCTGCTAACATCTTGACCATTGCGTTTTTCACCAACTGTAGTTCCCAAATCATCTTTAAATTCTTTGAATAGAGGCTGTTACAGTTAGAATAGAATAAGAATAGAATAGAGGTGGAAGGGAACTTGGAGATCTTCTAGTCCAGCCCCCTGCTCAAACAGAAGAACCTATACCATCTCAGACAAGTGACTGTCTAGTCTCTTCTTAAAAATCTCCAGTGATGGAGCACTCACGATTTCTGGAGGCAAGCTGTTCCACAGGTTAATTGTCCTCACTGTCAGAAAGTTTCTCTTTAATTCCAACCATTGTTTCTCATCCTTCCCTCTGGTGCTCTGGTGAACAACGTGAACCCTCTTCCTTGTGGCAGCCCCTCAAATATTGGAATACTGCTATCATGTCTCCCTTATTTCTTCTTTTTTTAGACTAGCCAAACCCAAGTCCTGCAGCCATTCTTTGTATGTTTTAGTCTCCAGGCCTTTGATCATCTTAGTTGCTTTTCTCTGAATTTTTTCCAAACTCTCAACATCTTTTTTGTGAAATGGTGACCAAAACTGACTGCAGTATTCCAGGTGTGGTCTTACTAGGGTTTTATAAAGCGGTACTAATACTTTGCGTGATCTTGATTCTATCCCTCTGATAATGCAGCTTAGCACTGTGTTGGCTTTTTTTGGCAGCTGCAGCACACTGCTGACTCATAGTCACGTGATCATCCATCTTCTCTCTTTAATGGACCTATCTTTTCCTTGACTTTTTTCTTGTTGTTAATATATTGGAAGATTTTTTTTTTTATTATCCTTGATTTCTGTTGCAAGTCTTTGTTCGTTCTGAGCCTTTGCTTTCCTGACTTCATCTTTGCATGTTCTGGCTGTCTAGTGATAATCAGCCTTAATTATGTGCCCCTCTTTCCAGTTTTTGCATTTGTCTTTTTTATTTTTCAGTTTGTCAGAGAGATCTTTGTGCAGCCATGCTGGTTTCTTCTTGAATTTCTTGTTTTTCTTTCTCAATGGTATTGTGCTGGTATGGCTTTTATGATCGCATTTTTCAGAGTTTCCCATGTTTTCCCCTTTAGGATTTTCATCCATGGGATCTTTCTTATGTTCTCTCTGAGTTTGTTAAAGTCAGCTCTTTTGAAATTTAAGACACTGGTTAGATTGTTTTCTATTATTAGTGTTTGCATTATATTAAATTCCAGTATGATGTGGTCACTTTTACCCAAGGTTCCAGCAATTTCAATTCCATATATCACTTCTTATCTATTTGTATGGATCAAGTCCAGTATACCTTTATGTCTAGTTCCCTCCTCCACCTTTTGGGTGACAAAGTTGTCAGCTATCTATTTGATCTCCCGCTTGCTGCAGAGTTTGTCTCCCAGTTGATATCTGGATAGTTGAAGTCTCCCATTACTACTGTGGTATGCTTCCTACATACATTTGTTAATTGGTTGGCAAAGATTTCATCTATTTCTTCTGATTGGTTGGGTGGCCTGTGATACAACTATGGCAATGTTACTTTTTTCCTCTTTTATATTGACCCATATACATTCTGGAGAGATTTTATCTTTGATCGTGTGCATTTCTGCAGATATTTAGTGTTCTCTTACATATAGTGCAACTTTCCCTCCTCTTTTTGTAGATCTGTTTCTTTTGAACAATTTGTATCCATCCATCAGTCCATTCTATTCATGGGTTTCGTCCCACCAGGTTTCTGTAATGCCAACTATGTCATATCCTCCCTTGTGTATTATTGCTTCTAGTTCATCCTGTTTGTTCCCCAAGCTTTGAGCATTTGTATATAAGCATTTAAGACTTTTATGCCTGTCCATGTGTATGTTTCCTGCATCTCCTGATTGTTGTTTGAGTTTTTCTTTTTCTTCTTGTCACTGCCTACCTCATTGTTTGATTTGTTTTCTTGGGATTTGTGATTGGTTTTGGGTTCTAGAGATTCTAGAGATTGTTCACCCTTCCCCCCAGTTTTAATTTAAAGCCCTCCTGATGAGTTGGGCCAGCCTTTTTCCAAAAGACATTTTTTATTCTTTTTGTGAGGTGTACCCATCCCTTGCCAAGAGTCCTTCGCATAGGAAATGCAGTCCATGATCCAGGAAATCAAAGTTTTCTTGGTGACACCAACCCTTTAGTCAATGGTTTATTTCTAAAATTCTTTTTCCCCTCAATGGGTGTTGGCCTTTCGTTGGGAGTACTGATGAGAACACTACTTGTGCACCTAGCTTCTTAACTTTATTGCCTAGTTGTTTGTAATCTCTCACTATTGTACTCAGGTTCTTTGTTGTGTAATTCATCCCAATGTGGAGGAGGAGGAGGAAGGGGTAGTAATCTGTGGGCCTAATTATTTTGGTTAGGTTTTCAGCCATATCTTTGATTTTTGCTCCAGGAAGACAACATACCTCCCTGGATTGTATGTCTGGTCTGCTCAGGGATGGTTCTGTTCCTTTGTGGAGAGAATCTTCTATTACCAAAACTCGCCATCCTTTTATGAGGGCTGCAGTTTGGGGTGCTTTTCTGTTTATCTCAGGTGTGTTTGTTGATGTGACTATTTTAGGCATATTTGAAGTGACTTTTTTAGAGATATTTGAATTTGTTTCTTTGCTAGCTGTCTGCATGTTTTCTTTGAGGGGAGGTTGTGGGTCTGCATGTTTCCATCTAAGGGGGGAAATGGATTGCTCAGTTTTAATGGGGCTGCTTCTGATGGGTTTGGATTGGGCAGAAGGGTTTTTTTTTTGTTGTATGCTGTTTCTTTCTTTCTTTCAATATATTTTTCCTTCTATGTGTGACATACCTCCATTGTCTTCATCCAAAGGTTTATCAGTAGGGTCAAATCCTCTGGGAGCTATTTGTTCATTATTTGGTTCAGTTTGGGTGGAGCTTTCTTTCATACGTTGCAGTTTGGCTAGAGTTCCTAACTTTTTCCTGTAGTAGTCACATAATTTACATCTAATTCATGTATAGTTTGAGTGTTCTTTGGGCATAAAAGCATACATGAAACATGTATTGCATACCACAATAGTATCAGTCACCTGTTCTGTGAGTTTTGATTGTTGGATGTGCTTGTCTGTTAGCCTTGTTTCTAGCTTCTGTGTTCTGAGTAGTTGTGCCTATTTTTCTATCTTTTCTTCTGCCTGTTTGTGTGATACCGTGTTATTTATTTAACCTTCTTACTATTGTGTTAGTTTTATTTATCCTTTTCTTCTCTCTATTTTTTTAAAGTTTTTGAGCTCCAAGTCCTTTTTGTTCTTTACTGGGGGGGGGGTGTCTTCCTTCCCTTTCTATTGGGACCTCAAACTTAACTGTTGCCTTCACTTCTGTTGCTTGCTGCTCCGGCCTCTTGTTATTTTCTCTGTCAGCTCCCTTCTGTCTTTGGTGCTGTCTTTGCTCTGGTCAGGCCTTTGTTCAGCTTTCCGACTGGCACAGCTGCTCTGCCTGGTCTGCTCCTCTCAGCCAGCCACTCAGCTTGAGAAATCAGAGAGGTCTCTGCCTCAAAGATCTCTATTGCTGCCACTGCTGTGGTTCTACCGCTCCCCTCTCAGGTTTTGCCACCTCCAATTCCTCACAGCCAAAGGATTGCTGTAGGCCTTTTGACTTCTGCCAGACCAGGCTACCAGGAGGTAGGAGAGAGGGATGATGATCTTGCTGGGGAGGGACACTAATCCAGTCCTCCACCTGAGGCAAGTCTCTCCTGGGGAGGGCTGCAAGGCTGGAAGGAGGCAGAGAGAGAGGGCTGTGGGAGTCGGACTGTCTCTGCTTTGCTGGGCCCTGGATCGGGATGCCTGGCTGTCTCCTCGAGCCTTGATTTGGTTGTGGGCCTAGGCAATTGTTGAATAAATGCTGTACCCACCGGTTTGCTGCTTCCAATGGTCTCCCTCCTTTTCTGCTGTTCAGATGCCAGTTCGCTGCTCTCCGTCGCCTTCCCCCCCCAGCATTGGGTGCTTAGCTGTACTCCAGAGCTGGCTCTTTTATTCTCTGTTGGCATCTACCTCCGACTCCATGTGCAGCCATTCATTCACTGTATTTCTGTTTGCTGGTGTTTTCCTCCTTGCCCCAATTTCTTCTTTTCCTTTATCCTTTCTATCTTCCTTATCTGACTTTCTGCTTCTTTTTCCTCCATTTCCTTCCCCCCTCACCTAGTACCTTCCTACTTAGTTTGGTTACTTCTCTCCTCATGATCTGATACTGCTTCCTACACTGCTGCCATCTTGATTTGCAGTTGTTGAGAGATAGTAAGTTGAGAGATAGTATGAATCACTGGTGTCTGAGTTCTTTGTCTAGTTAGGTTTGTGACTGGCATAGCAGTTTAAACTGGGAAACAGCTACTGTTTTAACCAATTGTTGTAGCAGGAGGTATGAGTCTGTGAAAACCTCCAACTGATGGATCTACTTGTCCATACAAAGGGCCAACCTATTGAGAGCAATCACCCAGGGCCATCACCCAAATGAGATGTTTTTGGACAAAGAATAACTATTTTTCTAGGATTCAGCTTTAGCTTCTTTCACCAATCTAGACCCTCATAGATTTCAAACACTGGTTCATGGATTCTACAGTATAGCATATCCAGTTTGGCTTAAGGTGGTCATATATAACTGACTGCTTTATATGGCTCCATATAGAAATTAAATAGCAGTGTGGACAACATGAGGCAACCCACTCATGGTATTGCCTGCTCATCTTTCATTTTGATCAATTAAAATGTCTTCTAAGGTACTAGCAGAAGTATTATAAAATAGTATCCCAATTACTGCAGAAAGTCCAAAAGCTATTAAAAGGTATAATAGGACCAAAACAGATACATTCCCAACCTCAAATTCCTGATAAAGGTCATTAATCAAAGAAACCAGTGCTATTTCATCCTACGCATGTAACTCAATGCAGAGCGGAATGAATTCAGATAATTTGCTTCATTTAGGAACCTACAGTATATAGTTGGTTTCTCCAAATCTCCCAAGGAAAGGAATTTGGATACTGGACAAAAGTTGTCAAGTACAGCTGAATCAAGAGTTAGCTTCAAGAGAGTGCATTCAACTAACTCTTTTAAGATTGATGGATTAGGGATCACTATCCAGCCACTCAGGGGGTTCAGTGGCTCAGTGGTTATAGGCATTGAGCTTATCAGCTGGAAAGCTGGCAGCTTGGGTTCTATACCCGAGTACTGTGCAACAGGGTGAGCTCCTGCCACCTAGAAGTTTGAAAGCATGTAAATGCGACTAGACAGGAAGGTAACAGCATTCCGTGTACCTTGGTCTAGAGTCATGCTGGCCACATGACCATGGAAATGCCTTTGGACAATGCTGGCTCTCTTGGCTAAGAAACATAGATTATCACTGCCCCCTAGAGTCAAACACAACTGGGTAGGGGAAACCTTTATCTTTGTTTGTCCAACCAGTCATAGTATCCTGGCTGCCTGAAAGAGTCAGGAAAGTCTAGCCCACTGCGGAATAGCTCATACTACAGAAAATCCTACCTACTTCCTCATCTATTACAAGCTTAATCAAATCCCAGATGATATGCAAAACATTATGCCAGTTTAATACATTTGATTTCTTCTAAGTGGCACCCAACTCTGAGCAAATATCTAATTAGAATGAGAAAATATCATAAGCTCATTAAAGCAGTCAGCAAGAGCATTGGCACTCCCGATCATTCCTTCCCAAAATGAAATGAACAAGGCTGCTGGACTTCAGATGCAGTTAATTGCTGAATGGTAAGAACACTTGAAACTTTTATTGTGCATTTTAAACAAGAGTATATACATATGATCACTCTGCAGTTTCTGGTATCTCTTTATATCATTTCTTAAAGGTACTTGGTAAAGCAAGTAGAACTCTGGAATTAACAAACAGAGAGAGGCCTCTTGTGAGCAGTCACTCCCAACATCTTAGTCAGATTCATGGAAAAAGTCTGATCATTATGAAACTCACCAAGTAGTCTCAATAAACCATCCATATTTCTTAAACAGATCATCTGAATGGGACCATCATCCTGACAGAGCTCCAGGATACAGGTATTTGACCAGAAAGTGAACTAACCACAGTCAGTTATTGAACACAGTGGCTTATCTCCAGAAACCACTTAGACTTATATAATGCTCCATAGTGCTTTACAGAATTCTCTGGGAAGTTTACAATGCCAGCATTATTTGAATATTGCCCCCAACAATCTGGGTCCTCATTTTACCAACCTCAGAAGAATGGAAGGCTGAGTCAACCTTGAGCCAGTCAGGATTGAACTCCTGGTAGTGCACAGAATTAATCTGGAATACTGCATTCTAACCACTGTGCCACCATGGCTGTTGGATCAAGGGTCATATATTCCTAAATTAAAACCAGGTCTGGCATGTCAAACACACACACACACACACACACACACACACACATGAGTCAAGGTCAAGTTAACTATGACAAGTCCATGGTTAATATGATGGCCATTAAATCCTGAGCACCTTCAGACTCCATGTCAGAGTTATATGTTAAAGACCTCCAGGATTAGTATCTTGGGAATTTCTACCACAAGTCTCCCAAGAAATGCCACTGTTAATGAACAGGATGGCAGTATACACTGGGCTTAAATATCTCTACTGCCCAGTCTTATATGAAGGGTCTCACACGGAGGAATTGTGTGGTAGATCTGATTATCGTAAAAGTTCAGTGAAAAATCATTGCCTCACATTATCTCCTCCTTTTCTCTGAGCTGCTGTAGGACAAACAGGACAAACTTATAACAAGGGTAATGTATCTCCCTGCCACTGCCCAACCAGGTTTCAATTAAGCATACCAGGCTTACTTATTCATCCATTCCTATACTGTGGTTGTATGGAATATTATTCTAGATGGACTTTGCATTAAATAGCAGCAGGTTGAGGCCAAGTTTCCTAATGATCTGACCTCTGAGAGCTGGACCAAAAATCAGTTCCTGAATCAAAATGCATTATGTTTGCATGAAATTTCCTGACCATTAGAACAATGAATCAGTGGAATGAGTTGCCTCCAGAAGTTGTGGGTGCTCCAACACTGGAGATTTTTAAAAAACAGATTGGACAACCATTTGTCTGAAATGGTATAAGGTTTCTGCTTGAGCAGGGGGTTGGACTAGAAGTCTTCCAAGGTCTCTTCCAACAATGTTATTTTATTATTCTAATGTCCCTTTTCCTATTATGGACACTTCAGGGTTTTTTTCATCATATCTTGCCCTGCCAATTAATACAGGCTCTCCACTCTGATACCCACCATTTTTTTCCCTCTTCTGCTATCAACTTAACCACTTAACACAAAAATCAATCAGCCCAAAGGTATATCATCTGCTAGAGCATTCTAGCTAACACCCACAATACTCACACCATCCTCAAAGTATTCCCCAAACTAAAAATCCTAGCTCAGAATTCCCTGCACACGTATCCTCTCACTTTTCTCAGTACGTGTAGAGAGACCACTCTTTCATGTCTTTTCACCACAAGGAGACATCCTTTAAACTAGATGTCTATGGAGATTCTCAGTCATCCAGGTCATGGTTGTCCCAAAGGTGCTTTTTCAGGAGGCAACTGGATTTTCTTGTTTTTCTTTGAAGACGTTTCACTTCTCATCTAAGAAGCTTCTTCAGCTCTGACTAGATGGTGTGGAGTGGATATTACTTGCAGACAGCTGGTCATTTGCATTCTTTTAGAGAGTCATTGGAGCCATTTGGAGGTTTATCTGTGTCCTCAGGGTCACCTGAGTAGTACAAATGTGTGTCTTGGATGAGAAGTGAAATGTCTTCAAAGAAAAACAAGAAAATCCAGCTGCCTCCTGAAAAAGCATCTTTGGGTTGATCCTTTAGACTAGTTTTATTTTTCTGTTTATTTATTTGTATTCTGACTTTATTATTTCTGCAAATAACTCAAGGTGGCAAACATACCTAATGCAGTACTCCTTCTTCCTCCTATTTTCCCCACAACAATAAACCTGTGAGTTGGGCTGAGGGAGACTGACTGACCCAAATTGTCCAGCTGGCTTTCGTGGCTAGTGCAGGACTACAATTTACAATCTCCTGCTTTCCGGCCTGTTGCTTTAACTCTAAGACCAAACTGGCTTCAGTATCTCAGCCCGACAGTAATGTAATTATTAAAGTTATATTATTAAGTTATATTATTACATTTATATTCTGTCAAAAGTTATATTAAAGTTATTATAATTCAATACTTAAATATAAAATCAGTATCTTACCCTAAAAGCTGGATCATGAGGTACTCTCATTCTTTCAATATCCTACCTCACTGAAAGAGCCGACTATTGTCACTCACTCATATTCAATGTCCACAATTCTGGTTCCTTGACTTCCACAGTCTCTACCAGCACTCCAGCACAGATAACTCCAGGGGATACTGCCTGATCTGTGAGCTTTGTTTTCCCTACAGCAACTAAGATAAACAGTCCTCTTTAGACCACAGTTTTCAGTGGCTTCTTCGGTACTTCAAGACACTCTGCTATAGTGTCTACTCAACCTCAATAGCCATGGCTTTAGATGACAGTGTATCAACCATGTCCTTCCCTTTCTGATTATGCGGCTTTCCTGTATTGAGGCACTAAGAAATGGCCACTGGAGATGATTCAGGCCTGTCTCCCATTCCTATATCATTGTTTTAGAACTTCAGTTGTTTCCCTTATCTTCTTCCTCTGCTTTTTTTTGCACATCTAGCACATACTTCTCTATTTTCTGCTACTCAATGAACTCATATTCTCCTCTCCCTTTGTTTCTTCTTTGTACCACTATAAAGTTACAATTTCTTCCAAGATTTCTTCTCACATCCAACCTCTCATTGTTCTCCACTGCCATTAATCTCAGTAAAAATGTTAAATTAAAAATAAATTATGGCACTATCAGCTGGGCATCATCTTGAAAAAAAAAATAGCAGCAGCGAGGAAATGGCAATCATCTCAGCATTCACAAAACTGCTTTTTGTGTCTGCTTTTTTTTTTTAGATCAAAGGAGATTAACCACATTATTTAAAGCAACCTTCCACTAAGGAATAGGGCATTCAAACTCATTATTCCCAAAGTCCCCAAAGTAATAAATGTTAATTTTATCCAATTCCTTCATAAAAAGGGATTTGTGTCTTTAGAGCCCCAATTGATTTTTGCTAAACTTTTGATAAAAGCAGCAATGGTATCAAGAACAAAGAGTCGAACTGAAAACACTAAAGCTTACCAAACATCTGAGCATTGCTCTTTAGTGAGAAATACTTGCTTTTAAGTTCTACAGATACTTTAAAAGTTCTACATCAGAGTGAAGCTGATGAAAATATAGTGAAACCTTAAAGTGACAAAAGTCCATTTGCAGACTTCAGATGCAAGAAACCAAAGTTCTGTCTGGATTTCTTCCTGATACCCAGTTAATTGTATCTGAAATAATCTGGATGAGGCAGTTAAATTTAAATTAATTTTACATCATTCACAATGATTTGCAACATCTA